>NC_050591.1:14038750-14407500 GCF_013368585.1 Megalops cyprinoides
TCAGCCTCATTCTGGTCACCCTCTTTCAAATTCAGCAAAATGACAGTAACATTCCTTTTTTACATCTAAAATATATACTGGACTATATTGTTGCAATCCAAGGGAAACTTTCAGTTGGGAGATTGCAGGTGATCTGCAGAACAATCTTACAGTAATATCAGTTGTCTCGGAGCAGCGCCGCTTCCTTCTGAGAATGCTATGTACTAGACCGGTGCTGCTGGCAGCTCCAAGTGCAGGCTTCTGATGCCTGCATTGTGTTTCTGTGCACAGTTTCCTGTTCTGTCTTTATTATTTGCATTTGGTGGAGAGATTTTGTAATGATATTACCAGGGTTTGTACACTGTGTTTTAGCAGTAACATTCAACTGTAATGAAAGCCTGCGGTCACTGACCCTCTGGCATAAAGATAGAGAAGCCTTGTGACAAACATGGATGTTGATCTGAGAGAGGCACTATGAACTGAGTATCCAAGTGGATACCCACAATACCCGTGATATTTATTTTTTGCATGAGGTTTTATTGAACACGTGCTGTCACAACAGTACGGAAAAGTTATGCAATGGTTGGGGATCAGATGGGAATATGAGAAAAACTATGGCCTATATTTTATATATTTCCCTAATAGATGGGTTTTGTAACTATCCTGCATTGCATACTAAAAAGATGGAAAGCCCAGAGTTGCTTTGTTAAACCCTACATTGTTTTGCTAGGTCTGGAGTCGTTTTGCAGAGTTTGGAGTTGTTTTTTTATGTCCAGAGCTGTTCCGCTTGGTCCAGAGGTGAGCCAGTCCCGGATGTGTGACAGAGGGCTGCTTGCTTACCGTATGTAGCTGCCGTAGTAGGCCACAATGTTGGGGTGCTTGCAGCTCTTCACCATCACAATCTCCTGCTGGATCACTGAGAAGTCATCCTCTGAAGGGCAAAATGAGAATGGACTACAACATTAATACCACATTAATGCAATGATGTTGCAACATTACCATATTGCTATGTGGCAGCAGAGTCATGAGAGCACCATGTGTAAGAATGGCATTTTCCTTATCTTAGTTTTCGGTGCCTACAGCAACCCTTTACATATTTGTTTACATCTATGGGACATTTTTTAGAAGGAAGAAAAGAATGCAATATCAAACACGATTATTATTATTATTTTTTAATCTGTGGTTGTTGTAGGGGCTAAAAAAAACAAGATCAAAATAATGTTTAGTCTTGATCATGATGTTAAGATGATAAGGTGTCACTAATGATGATCCCCCCGCCAACATGCCTCTGTGGGTGTGTGGCTGGAACATATCTGAGAAGGAGATGACCAAGGCAACCTCAGCCTTGAATAGCACTGGGCTGGATCTGCAAGTAGGTGTGCTCTCCATGTTTATCCAAACTACAACATCCAGGCGCGAAATGTTCCCTCTCACATTTATACCGACAGGGGTGGCAGTGATGTCACTCACTTATTTTGCTTTCCTGCTGCTCTTTAGAATGGCAGTCAAGTGATTAACTGGTACTTTCCATCAATTCGGAGCTATAAAATTCATGTGGGAGTTTTTTTTAATGCAGCTTTTTAATCAAATTTCAAACAAGGAAACTGAATCATTACTTGTATTTCAAATACATACTAAGATTGATGTTGAGTTCCACTGAATTCAAGTTTAGATGACGCCGTACTTTCAGTTGCTCATTCAAACAAGTTAGATAAATATGCAATAAAAATAGCATCTGCAGTCAGCAAAGGACCTTCAAAAGACTATGGGTTTTAAACTGACATTACACAGTACTGTTGCACCTATGAGCAAGGTGTGTATTCCACTGTCTTGAGTATTGCTTCATGTTTGCTTAACAGACACCCGTGTCAAGAGAGCCATACAATATAATCCACTTTTGTTGGAGCTGTTGAGGAAAGGAGCCATTCTCAGTTCCAGCAGGACCCAGTACGCGGTTCAGACACACAACCTGCTAAGGCAGAAGCCCTGATTCCCTGTGCACCCCAGTGTTGGAGAAATAGGCTATAATTTTAAAATTGGACAGTCATGGATTTCACTCTCACTTATGAGAGCTTCCACACGTACTGATTTCAGGCTTTGCTCAGTGAACCACACTGTGGATCCTGACCAAACTGTCTTCACTACCGTAACTCTTTTGTGCCTTCTTTCCCGGACGTCTTTGCATCTTTGCATATCTTCCTCTGATTGTTATCAATGTCCCTCCCCTCTCTCTCTTTCTCTCTCTCTGTTATTCTCTTTCCCTGTTTCTTTTTCACTTGTCTCTTTTTCTGTCTCCGCTGTGGTCTGCTCCTTATCTTACAGGAAACAGTCTACCATCCACACGTTCAGAATTGGTTGAGCTTTTCAGCGCCAGCGCCCCCAACCACCACCGCCAAGAAAAGTGCACCCTCCCCTGTGGCTCACCACCTACCTGATCCCTCCTCAGCTTAAATGCCATGAGGTGGTGGGGTGGGGGGGAGTGAGCACGGGGTTTCATCGATGGGACAAAATGCAAGGGGAACCCCATACCACCAAACATGCTCCCACTCTGCTCTCAGTCATCGTATCACCCTCCATCTGCACAGTGGCATTTCAGCTCGGCCAAGAGCTACTACGCTTATTGTCTGCTTTCGTGACGCCCTTGTCTGAAACTCTTTTGGCTCAACTGCTCATGATAGGGGGAATCATTCATCTGGCTGTCATTCTACCAGTTGGATTTCAGAACAAAGGATATTCCAGCAACTGCACCCATTCACAAAGAATCAGTTTTTTTGTTGTTTTTCTTTCGCATGGAATACATTACAACTCACTGTATTTTTAGTAAATCTTCTGAAGCGCTCAGTGGATGCATTTGATGCTGCAGAACATGTGTGGGCGTGGAATATGTCTGAATGCCTGCAATCATTGCTGTGCTTGTAAATGTGACTTATCTTGTTACACTATTTATAGTTGCATCACGATAAATAAAGATACATGTTTGTGATGTAGCCTTTAATGTTTGGAAAAATGCAAATCTATACCAAAACTGAATCTTAAAAGCAGGGCTGATGATGCTTTATGAATACAAGCTTCTGTCCCATTCTGGTAATGAACTTGTAGCCCGCTGTGCCTGAACGTAACACCCTAAGGAGCACCTCCTAGGAGCCCCTTCTCTGCTCCTCCCAAACTCTGTAGTGAAGTGCTCCAACTCACCTGGCTCCATCTTAATGACCTTAATGGCGGCCAGCTCCCCACTCTGTTTGTTCCGTGCCTGAAATACAGAAAAGGAGAATGAGTCAGTCCTTAATGCTTATCGCATCCCCTGGGCCTGATCGCACTCCAGGTGAAGTCTGTAATGAGTGCATATTGTTTGTATGTGGTCATTGAAGATCCTTTACTCGCTTGTTTTCAGTACCCTTTTGAAAAGGGCACCCTGTCTAGCACCCAAAAATATGGGTCCAATCTCACAGTTCCTTAAATAGGATTCAGTGGCAGGCCCTTGCATTCTGCTCGCATTTTTGCCATTGCAATGGTCTTATGCTGATGAAATGCGTCATTGAACTGGTTAAGAAAGTCATCTCTGACATCATTCACAGTAGTCAAACAGGCTTCCCTGAAGGGTGATATAGAAATATCCGTGACCTTCATGAGAAAGCAAGCCCTTTCATTCACTGAATTGTATGTAAAACAAAAGACAGCAGGATTAATGCTTAGTGTTGATTTGAAATGGCTTATGATGCCTCTCTCCTTTTTACGTTAACGTGGGTGTTTGTGGAAATCAGTAGGAGTTACCATAACCATAAACATAATTGAACACTTGTTCCTGCTAATCTCCCTAATATTCTCCTAGTATGGTAGCTTTATTTCTTTAATGCACTTACTGAAGACCAATATATCTTTTCCACCATACCTGTTTTAAAGCCATATTATGAGAAATACATTTTTCTTAAAATTTGGTCCCTTAAAAATACATATACTAAATCACCCTGTATTATGTTAAGTGAATAGACTGATGGTCCATTGCATTCATTCCAAAAAAACTTTCAAGAAATTTTTACAAACAATATTGACGCCAAATTAGGTAAAACTGAATATGACAACATCACAAAGGCAAATTCCTGTCCTGCTATGGAATTCCTATCCTGCTATGTATCAATTTACCTAGTTTTCACATCTTCCAACTTCAGGAATATTTAAATATTATGAGTAGAGTACATTTCAATCTGTGTTACAATGTTGAACACAAGAGCCTTTGCATTGGATCTTTCAATTAATGCTTTCAATGAATGATTTTCAAAAAAGATGTAAATGAATGCTCAACTATTATTTAAGCGTAAATTATTTCCATACGCTCACATGAGGGACCTCTATTTCATTTGAGGAAGCATCATCCATATATGGTTTAATTTTATTTATGTATTTTTTTTTGCAAACACAACCATAAGAACCTGGCCAGAAAAATGTCACAAAATTAGGACATCTTGAAAAGAATTCTTGAGGGGCCAGTCCTGATCATTTATGATTTCAGTGCAAGTGTGTCAGAAAACAGTGGTAGGGTAGTAGTTTTTATATCGCACTTAATATTTGAAACAGTCACAAGCATGAACTGCAAAATGACCAGATCACAATAATAGTAGTCTGACCCAGAACATTTTCCACTCCACCCAACTTTCTGTTGGAACTTTCAGTCTTGGAACATTCTGGGCCTACATCATCTTATTCTGCCTACTGTGACCCCCCCACCAAATGAGTACACAATTCCAAGAGACTGCCAAAGCAGCAGACACTGAGGCCAACCTGGCTAATGCACAACATTTTTTTCCACCTTTCTTTAACATTGTCGCAATATTATCCTGCCTTTGGCGCTTGTTCGGGTGACAGAGGGAATATTTCTCTCTGTGCACCGCTTGTGCAGGCTCAATCTGAGGCCTGAGAACCTGTTCACTGTAAATGTCTTTTACTCTCACCCTCTAGATAACACTTCCTTTCTGAGTGCAAATGCATCATCAGGAGCCTTAGCTGCCTGTGAGGTGTTTTCTGCTGTGCTGGACTTCAGATAAGGTTTGCGGTTGGCTCTCTGTACAGCCCCTGTATTGCGCTATTGACTGTGTGACCTTCTTTCTGTTTTATCAAGGTTTTTTAGACAATATCGTTTAAATGCTTGAAACCTGCACAGAACCTGTCTCAGCAAATCGAAAAAGGCTGCTATATATAAACCCATGGGCAAACAACCACTGTTATAAATAGCCTCGTCCCCTCAGTGCGAAGAGTGGAAAGTTGCTGAGGGAGTCCACTCTGAAGAAACAGCAATCGGCAAAAGCAAACAAGTAAACACCACCCCACAGAGTGGTGGAAAGATCGTTGTTAGGGCCTGGTGGTTTCTGTGGTGATGTCACGGCGTTCTTTTATGACCAGCTGACGCATGCGCTTGGATGATGGACAAAGTGACCAAAGTTCCAATCTCTGGGCAGCTAGACATCACAGATATTGTTTTGGAGGGAAAACAACAACAACAACTGCATGCTACAAAAACATGCACAAAAAATGTGTGTGGGCAAGCGAGCTTAATTGTCTTCCTGTAAAAAAGGTTTTCATGACCAGCTGCGGTCAGAGGCCTACAAGACCATGGTTTTTGCACAGTGATGCCATGAAAAAAGAGATTGGTCACATTTTGTGCCTCCACAAAACATACTACACATGCATTTGTGTTGTATCTCCAGAGCGTGGTCCTGCTGTGGTCAGCCATTGTGACTGCATTGCAGTAACAAGTCACCCTGACTGAACATGACTATTTGAGAACTTAGTGCCATTTAAAAAAATACAGATTGTCAGAAATGTGGTTCAATCAGATGCCCTTGGCATAAAAAAGAGCAATAGTGACACGTGAGTGAGACCTGTAGGTTTACCTGTAGGTAAAAACGTGCTGTATTACAGGTCATAACCTTCATTATCATCACCACTGTCATCATTATCATTACACCATCACCATTGTCGTCACCATCATAATCATCATCATCATTTTTAAGCAAGCAGCTGTTCAGTTTCCAAACAGACAGGGAAACCTCCCATGCCACTGTATGTGTCATTTTATTTCTTTATTATGTCTATATTCAGGAGCAGCAGTTTGCACAGTCAGTCTGCACAACTACCATTATTCACACAAAAGTGATCTATCTATTCTCAGACACTAACACCCCCCCCCCCTGAAAAAAAACAAACAAAAAATAACTTTTTCAAACTGTTATGAGGTAGCACGCAGGTGAAAACAGTTTGAAGAAGCTGTTCCCCTTTGGTGAGACCGATACGCAGAGTTTAGCATTAAAAAGCAGAAGCACCACGGAGACCATTGAATATGTGGTGGTCAGAAGCAGTGCAAGACCACGGGCAGACCAGACCAGACCATACAAAGTGATTGAGTTTTCACTTGTCACATGACACTTGAGCGACCTCTTTTTGCCTTTGGTTTAGGATGTTGTGTCTGCCATATATTTAAGGTTAGGTCAAAGGTCATAATTTGGCATAATGTGGTGGTGACTTGAGTGCACCATAAAAGGAAGGAGAGTGGGAGGAGGGAGATCAAAGAAGCAGAGAATACTACATATTTCAAATGCTATTTAAATACTATTTAAATACCTCATTTAAATACCTTAGTTTAAATACTACATATTTTAAGTTTAAGAGAAACATGAAAGACCAGAGGGGGAAACTGCTGTCATCGCCTTGGCAACAACGTGCCATTACATGCTAGGAAGGCGCCTTATGAAGTGAAATAGAGAGAGAGAGAGAGAGAGAGAGAGAGAGGGAGAGAGCAAGACGGAGATTAGAAGATGAAACTGAGAGTGTGCGTTCAGGTTTGGGGGGGGGGGGGGGGAGTTGTGTAGCAGATCTTCTGTGTTCCTGTTTTTGATCTTTGAACACATAAAAGAGCAACGTAACCCCTCCCCCCGGTTCACAGGTTCTACCTTTGAACCCTGGCACCACTTCTGCTGCTACTGCTGCTGTTGCTGCAGCACCTGGCTGCTGCGTTCAGGACCGGGAAACTCCAGCAACTGCTGACAGCCGAACGGCCTCCTCTTCCTCATACCAAACACCCTCCTCTTCCTCTTATCAAACATCCTCTGCTTCCTATTCACTGTACAGCTTCCATACACACACACACACACACACACTCAGACACGCGCTCGCTCAAGCAGGCACACGCACACCCACAGGTAGATCACAAGCTCTCGCTGCACTGGAATGCACCTGGCCCTGCAAAGATTGGCTGCTTAGCTGAGGGGATGTTTCGAAGAGATGCTATCTGTCGTTTCTTTTTTAGCCCTTGTGAACTTTTTTCTGTACTCTCTTTTGAGGAAGTAACAGCTCTGCCCCACTAAAGGTTCCTACTCACCAAGGCATGTCTTATTCACTGACACCTTGAAGGCACCAAAGATGTGAAGAGTTAAGAGAGGTGACGGGAGTTTGTTGGCCTTCTAGAGTGGGCCATGTTTTGATCAAATGTTTAATGGTTAAATCAAAGGTTTAATGTTTCCTTAATATATTCTAATATAAGGCATACCACGCTGGATAGGAAATCTCTGTGAATGAGGGAAATAGACATAAAAGACTTCAGTGATATAATACATAATATTTTGTCCTTTTTGGGACAACTTACACTCTACAAATGATGAAATTATCCTTGTTTTAATTCTGGGTAGTTACTGGAACAAGTCATGTTAAATATCTTGCTCAAGGATACAACAGCAGAATCTGGTTGGTTGTTAGTCACATTTCCTAACCACTAATCCATTCTGATGCCTGAGTCAAAGGTGTATTTCAGGTTATACCAATTGCTACTATTTCACTTTAGCACGTCTAGAGTGTCTACATAAAATATCATGTACACACAATACAGTCAGATTAGCATCCTTGGAATGTGGTTATGGCGGTGCATGTAAACCTGCACTGATCCATGACAGGTGCTTTGCAAATAAATATGCATGAGTCTGATATAAAAACACCTTCTTAGAACTTAGAAAAATTTTTGTGTCTTACACCGTCAAACAAAAAGTAGTCCATGGTTGTTTGAAGGGAATCTTTCATTTTTCTCTTCAATGCATGTGGTGTGTGTCAGTCCCAGACAAGGCAGATTTGAAGGGAAAGCACACTGGAATGTGATCTGATGGAAAGTTCATGTTGGGAGAGCTGTTGTCCTCACAGGGTATCAACCAGTGGAAGGGTACAGAACAGAGCACAAAATTCTCCTTTTTTTCATATGGGTGTTAATGGTTAGGGCCACAGAGAAGAGAGTCGGCGTTGTGGCTACATTACTAATACAGTAATAACACTAGAAGTCGCAGAGCTGCTCTGGCTATAATCTCATTTTAGTACAGGAAGACTTTACTAACAGAAACAATGGCTGTTGATCCAAACACATTTCTAAGAGTAGAATACTTCCAGGCACACAAAAGGGTAAAGTCAGTATCATCAGCATACACGTAAAAACACAAAGGAAGCTTGTAATGGTAGGCGCTTGCTCGTTCATTTTACATTTGATGTGCTGCGGGTGGCTTGACTGGCAGGACAGCGTTAAATCTGCCACGGTGCATGGGACAAACAGACAACGCAAAGCCCGCTTCCGAAGCGCGAGAAACAAGAGGCCTCCGATGAGAAAGGTCTGTCCCCTCCGTTTCCTCCTCGCAAAAATGAGACCGACATCAGGGGCCTCTCTCACTTCTGTATTTTCATAGTTTGTATTTCAATCTAAAAGCGGGACCTGCCCGGGGCTGGGGGGTCGTGTTCGCAACACACCCTGAAGATGAGTTTGGGGGAAGTGTAGGATGGAAGCGTCGGTGCAGAGCTGAAATATGTGCGACAAGCGAGGGCAGGCGGTTACAAGTTATTTATATGTGTCAGCGCTGTGCTTTTCTGAAACACTCTCCTGCAATGAGAGTGGTGAACTATAAAATGCAGCGATGTTGTGTAACTCCTAATTATGTACTTCAGATAATGTCCCTACACTACAAAATCCAGTGACACTATATTATGAATTAATTCTCAATTATGCACCTCAAATGATGTCCCTACACTACAAAATGCAGTGACGCTTTATTATAAATTAATCCTAATCCTACGTGCTTCAAATAATGTCCCCACCACCACCCCACCACCCCTCTTTCCACCCAAGCTGGCCCGTAATGTGGAAATCCTAATCAAGTCCCCCTCCACTAACACTAACCAAAAGCTGGAAATTAAATTTCAGCAGTTTGGCCGTAACGAGGCAGCCACATGTTCATCATTTGCAGGCCAAACGACTGCACTGTGCTCTCGGTGCTCCCTGACGCATCAGAGTGATACGGTGTCAGCAGCACATCAGGTGGTGCTGAGTTCTCCTAAGCCATGAATTGAGGTTTGTGTAGACTTTATAGATTTATGAGTGTGGTGCAGGCCTGGAGACCTATATGCCAGTGGTTGGGCAGCAAACCCTATGAGAAGGATGTCCAAATGTGATTGTTTGAGCAGGATTGTCTGGTCCTCACAGGACTCCCCTCAAAGTGAGTGATGACAGTGATGGTGTCTGAATGATGGAATACTGATGAGGATGCTGATTATTTTATGTGTAGTATTGTGATGTATTTTGGAATCTGTGTTCTAGTGACTGATGTGTGGTAGTACACTTGGCTTCCGTTGCCTAGTCAGATTGCACAAGTTAACTCGAGTAGTGTTATGCTCACACTCACTGGTCTGGGAGTGTTATTAGCCTGGTCTGACACTGTAGCTCATTTAACTTGAATGGATTCGCTCATGTTCTATTGTGCTGGAAGTTGCTCTGGATAAGAGCATCTGCTAAAGAAATGTAATGCAATGTAAATGTAATGACTTTAGCGATGCAGCCTGTAGTCGCTGATGCAGGGAAACTGGCACTGTGATAGCAGTTGCTAGGATGGAGAGGGATGATGGCTTGACCTTGATGCTGTGTTGAATCTTGTTGTCTTCCTGCTTGTGGCCTATTGTACAGGGACTTTGTGTGTGTTTAAGGGATTCCAAGGTTAGAAACTGCTGGATGTGAACACCCTAAGTGGTGAGCAGGTGAGTTCCTTGTTCTCTTGAAACATGGTGAATATCGGTTCCTTTCTGTGTGTTTCTACACTGGAATTCCACAGACTTCACATTCAACAGATCAAATCACTTGTGCCCAACCAGCTCTTTGATGGGTGATGAAGTGCTTGTGTGGTTGGTCATGAAAGATCCATTGATGAAAGTGTCATCAAATATTAATAAACAGCATCCAAAACCCTTACATTTTCCCTAACAAAAATGTACACGTATACAGTAACCCTTTTCACACTTAGTTTGTGTATATGATATTCCCTCCTAAAAGGGGATGCTACCAAGTTTTAGGAGTCAAGTCTTTGCATGTGTAATATAAAGAGTAATATAACACACTTATTTTTATTAAAGGTTATGTTAGTAGATATCATGTTACAATTCTTAAGGTAGAAGGCAATTTGTCTTAATAATTAGTTATGTGTGCTGTCATGGCCACTGTCTAACTATTTCCATTCATTATGGCTCATGGCTCCTCTTTTTTGGCAATGCATTGTGCACTTCCCAAAACACAGTATCATTTGGGGGGTCATGCTTTCTGCACTTTCTGGCTCAAGATTAGCTTTTTCAGCCCTAATCCTAACCCCATGCGTAAGAAAATCCTAAAACAATCTGGGGTCAGTTGTCAAAGACAGAATTTATCGACGCTTTTGAGGAATTCAGGGTAAATTGAAAAGACGTGGCTGGTGTGTTTCTTCCTCGTGCTTGTTTTTCATCTGGTTAACCTTGGCTGTCATGACAGAGGAAGGCAGGAGCCTTTGTGTTTACCCAGCACCCCTATTGAACCGGTTTGACCATGCCTACCAGCAAACACAGGGCCTGCACACTCAAACATGTCAGCACGGGCTTTGGAGAGGCTCAGTTAGCGAGGTGCTCATCTCCAGTGCATGCTGGGAGTTCAGAACTGTATCATCTCCCCAGGCTCGAACCCGGCTGCGTCATCCACCGACAAGGAGCCCATGTTGACGTTTGATCCACCGGGGAACCCCGGGTGGGCAGGTCGGCCTGGGTTTCCTTGTCTCACTGCTGTCAGGCACCCCGCATCAGGCACCTTTGAGTTCCTCTTATGACGTCAGCGGAGATCGCCCGTCCTGCAACGAGCACCCGCTTCACTGCGGCGCAACGAGCGACTTGCGGCGCGGGAAGTCGCTGCTGGCTGCGTGTGAGTGCATGGGAGGACTGCATTCGCCTCGCCTCAGCACGCCTGCACGAGCGCAGAGGCTGGCGAGCTGAAGGTTACGACTGCTGATTCCAAAACAGGGTTTCGCACAAGCGTAAAAAGATGTGGGCACATAGTGTGCTTCAGTGTCAGCAGGCTGAACTGACTTGCAGACCAGATATCTCACAGTCGGTCACATGACTTCAGTGAACAATTTCAGCAGAAAAAAAGGGGCAGCGAGGGAGAGGAGAGGTGTTTATGTGTAAAGGGGGAGCTCTGTGTTTGTGCCTTGGTTAGAGCACACGTGGAACCTGAGGGTTTAATTTCAACTGGGACTGTATTGCTATACCCTTAAGGGAGGCACTTCACCTGAGCTGCAACATCCAGGTGTACATGAGAATACGTGTGTGAAAATATATGTATCAAATTCATAAACCTCCCTGGATAAGGGAATGTGCAAAGCAAATAATAATGTCAAATCGCATGAAAAGGTTCTCCACTTGCCTGCATGCAGGTGGTAATACAGTCCCACTCACCCTTTGAGTGCTGCTGACAGCAGTGTTTTCATAGCCGATGCTTAAGAAATGTGTGAATACAAGGTACAGTATAAAGATGACAGGAAATAGATGGGCACTTCCAGCATAAAGAATGCAACTGATCACACCATGCAATCGATTAAATTTATGGAGGCTTCAGACTCTTGCACACATGTCTCATTGTATGTGTAGAATGCTACAAAGGTTTTAGTAACATGGGCTGGATACATAAAGCTGCTCATCCCCCACAATGTTACAGAAGTAGTGGCTGCAGTCCTACACTTGTGAATAAATAAATGAATAAACTATCCATGCCAGACAGCAGGTCTTTAAGTCGGAATGTTCTGACAGCATCGTCATGACGTGGCCATTGCACCATCACGCCAACGTAACAGCTATTTTATGAGCTGTAAAGGAGAGAGGCCGACACTAGCTGGCCTGATTCAGCGTCCCTTTGTCATCACATCACGGGGACACCCGGCTACGGCCCCAAGGTGGAAATGTCACCCTAACTGTGACTGCAGAGTAATGGTGACACACAGAGCACGCGCCGAGCGGGCGAGCTGAATACTGAGCCCTCATCCCTCTCAGCCTCCAGCTCCCCCGTGGAAGGTGTGAAACCAAGACAATCAACGGCTGCAGGCCAAGTGGTAACCAATGCCGTGGCCCAGCCCCAATGGAACCTGCTGTGAAAATTACATCTCGGGTTTGTTCATCCACCTTTTTTCTTTCGTACATTGTACAGTGATGAGTTCAGCCTCATGTGCAAGAGCACACAGTTAGCAAATGACCTGCTGTGATTGGCTGTTTCACATTAACTTTCACCAGGAGTTATGCCTTCAGATTCGCACAGGCAGAATTTTACCCTAATGTTTGGCTGGTGATACAGGATAAACCTACTGCAACACTGAAATGTACCAAGTGGGACCTTTTCAGCCTCACTTCCAAAATTCTGACCTCTGCCGGACTGCCGGGGCACTGAGGTGTACGGTATGGATGATTCGCAGTCGGACCCTCAGGGGACGTTTGTGCCGTTTTGGCCGTTTCTGCATGCCATTCATCTGCGGGACACCGTTCTGAAACTGAAAGTGGAGAAACCACATCGTTGTCCCCTGCTTCATCTGGTGAAGCTGGCCAGCACGTAGCACAGCTCACTGAAAACTGTCAAAGCACAAGCTGAGCTGACAGCACTGAAACCTCTGAAGGCTTACGTGAGCGTCAGCTTGGTCAGATATCGGGAACTCCACATACGTCAACTCTACTAGCTGCCTAAACGTGCCTGCCTCGCTTACTTTTCTGGTGCAAACGTGAAACAGTAGAGTTAGTTATAAGCAGTTTGTTCTGATGAATGTGACATTTGAGGAGGACTTGAATTAGTCTGTTGGAAATATTTTGACCCTTTTGACCAAGGGATTTACCTTTTTGTTCAGTAATTACTTCAAGCAGAGTTCTGTGGGAATGAATTTGTTGATTATTGTAGTTTACATTGGGCTGCCAGGCCCATATTGAAGTTACTTTGGGTTCTGGTAAACTTCATCACAAATTCCCCCTCCTTCTGTGTGTTTTGATTTTGTTTTCAATGTGGGTGCTGAAAGGGCATGCTTCCTTATTTCTCTCTGTCTTCAGATAGTGCTCCCTAATACTGACCCCAGGTAAACTGACGCAGCTGTAATCCCATGCCTAACCACTTCGAGCGAAATGTTGAAACTGTTCTTGGGTCAGTATTTATTGGCACCGTTGACCTGCGTACTATAAAACACTAAGCAAGTAGAACTGTGTGACCAACCGTCTTCACAGTCTGCTACTCTCAAGAGGAAGTGTGCTCCACATCCCCTAATTTGCATCAGCTCTGCACTGCATTGAGCATGGCAGCTGGAGGGAACAGCTGCTCCCGTCTCACTGACAATACTCTCAGAACGCCTTGCTAATGTTTTGGAAACGTTTGCGTGCCGTGGCGGCTGCAGCACTCCTGTGTATCAGGGCTGGCCACATTAGGTGTACAGGAGAGCTTGGTACACGGGTACACTGTGCTCACTGAGGTGTTACAGCAGAGGTACCAGGGGACCACTCTGGTTCTACAGAATGTGGGGGTGTGTGAGGTTGAGGAGGGCAGCTTTATCTCTTGCTGGATATGGCCACCTGCAATCTCCTTATATTTTATACATTATTTGTTCACTTACAGCCCACCATGTTCCAAAAAAGAATTTGTTCTTAAATTCCTCCCCCAGAGTCTTGTACATTGATTATTGCTGGCTTTCTTAACAGATGTTTTTATCAATGGGAACCTGCAACAGTTTTGTAAAAATAATCAAACAACATAACTTTGCCACACTGGATTTAAACCTGGAACGCTCAGATCTAGCGCTTTGAACACTACACTACTCCAGCCGGCACACGGCACACACTCTGCTGTCACACTTACTACAAACGTAGAAGTTCCGGGAACACGTGTCTGTTTCTTCACCCTTATCATTACTTGACAACATCACCATTAACCCCTGTTTTGTGCCCCACGGAAACAGTGTGAAAGTAGTGCCAGGGATGGCGGCGGAGCTCATCTGATGCGGAACTGGCTTTGGCAAACAGGTTAATCATTAATTGTTCAGAAAATTTAGAGTATTTCCCAAAAGTTGATCTCTTCCCTGTTATTGTATGCTTACTTCCCAGTGAATGGAGACATAATGGTGTTTGCTGGCAGATCACTTTTGCTGTTTTTGCTGATGATAGAAAATGTGTGTATAGTAAAAGGTTTGCTTCATAACTTTCTGATTAACTAAAGTGCAATCACGCATTGTGCAGAGGTGATTTGGTAAAATAAAGGGCCCGATTCAATCTAAGTGCAAAACCTTGGGTGTAAGTAATGAATATGTTCAACTTACACAATGACAAATGTTGAAAAATCTTGTTTTCTCATATTTCTTAGATTATTTGTTATTTGAATCAGACCCTAAGGTGTAAATGATGCCTGTTGTCACTAAGCCTTGGAAGATCCGGTCAAGCCCTGTGATTCTTCAATACAAAAAAAAAAAAAATCCCAGCCTGAAATGACAGAGGGACATGACACACAACAGTAGGCTGCAAGTGCTCACTTTGCTAAAGACGGGAAGTTTGATTGAGATCACGCCAGAAGGCCCCTGCGACCACAGCCACCATATATCACACTCTGTTTGAATGCAAATTTTGCACCTGGAGCCACAACACACAATACAGCTTAAAAGGTCCCTGCGACCATGGGTCTATTTGAACATATCACAATGTCGTGGAGTACAGGCCTCTCGGTGATATAGGCCACAGCAGCACAAAACGAAAACACCAAAACAAACGCAGACTGTAAAATATCATTAAACTCCATTGTACTGATTTACTTTTCTCTTTGTCAGAAATATGTTTCTCTCCTCCCTCACTGAGAAAGGATTACTAAAATCACATATGCAAGTATATGCATATTCTCTTTGTTCCATGCATAGATAGATAGATAGACTACTTTGTCCCCCAGGGGAAATTCCAGAAAACTTATGGCCCGTACGGGGATCGAACCCGCGACCTTGGCGTTATTAGCACCACGCTCTAACCAACTGAGCTAACCGGCCTGACAATAATGCAATAATACTACATAAACAAAAGTGACAATGACCCATGTTTGTAACAAATATCACCATGTGCTGTATTGAAAATGCATTCTTCACAATGTTGTTTGTGTATTTATAATCATAATAAATTAAATTTTCATAAGCTGTGCAAAATTCTGCACTGTCACAAGGAGTTGAAAAAAAGATATTTGAGCAGGTAGATTTAAACCCCTGAAAAGAGCTGATATTGAATGTGAAATCTGTGACCTTGCATGAATCAGACCTCCCCAGATTAATGAAATGAGCAACACATAAATCACAGCACTCTGCTAATAAGCCAATAATCATACTCTGATACTCATGACAGTTTGTAAGTTAATCACTCAAGTTTTACTAATCCCTTGGCTTCTGTTTTATCTGGAAACCATGTACCTGACCTTTCCTTTGGTACCAGACTACTTCCCAAACCAAGGTAAGAACACATCACCAAGGTGTTCATGTAGTTTAAACATTGAAATGTCTGAGCCAGGGGAACTCCATCATCACTGCATATCAACTTGTATGACACACTGGTTTGGTTACATTTCTGCCTTCCTAAGGCCCTACAGTGAACAGGTGGCAGAAAGAGGAATGAAGGGGACAAGAGAGGTAAATGAAAAGAGAAAGGCGCACAGAGGCAGAAAGTCAGTATTCCGCGGTATTTTTTTGGCTTCTTACCTTGTAAACCTCCCCATAGGTCCCTCCACCAACCCTGATCTGGATCTCGAAGTCTTCCTGGGGGTTTCTGGTGGAGATGTCCAGTGCGGCCCGATTCTGGGAGTCCATCACTGCTGGGGCATGGCACTGATGCAGGCCTGGGGAAGGAACTGGCTGACAAAAGGCTCCCTCCACCGCGCGCTGTCTGTGCAGCACACTCACAGGGTCACCACTGGCAAGCACCTACCTTCCTCTCTCACTAACTAGCTCCCTCCCCTATCGCTTTCTCTCTCTCTCTCTCGCTCTCTCTCTGGCTCATTTACATCAACTCTAGTTTTGTTTCCTGTTGGGTGTTGCTCTGTTGCTCTGTTGCTCTGTATGTGTGTGTATGTGTGGGTATGTGTGGTTTCTGTGTGTCAGCCAAAGTGCTCAGAGAAACTGCAGCACTGCCCTAGTTTGGGGCCACATTCTTCAGATCTGTCTGGCTTCCTGTAATGTGACTTATACATCCAGGTACTAAAATAAAAGAAGCTAATAGATGTTGGTGTGGGTATACGCATGTAGGTCTAAAGGTATTTTCTAGAATGGCCATGAATTTGATAGATCTATTGATAAAGCTGGGTTTGTATTGGAATGATGATAAACAATGGTTGATAAAGTCAAACATTAGAAAAGAAAAATTTCTGCTTTGGATACAACAAAAACATAAATTGATGGACAGTATTACATTTTATATGCTTCTACACTGGCAATAGCTTCAATAGCTTCCACCAGTTGGTGTGAAGAGGTAAAAACAGAGACCAACAATATGTAGATTATGTAGAAACCCTGCCAGTGCACAAAGTTTTTACAACATTGCTGTTACGTTGGCTACTTCACAATTTTTTTAAAAAAACATTATAGAAACATGGTGACATGGTGATGCATTAGCTGAAAATATTGTCATGGCTGGACTAACCAAAAGCACAGTAGAGGATTGTGGGAGATGGAGTGCTATTTCCACAGGGCGGGGGCAGGGAGAGGGGTTAGGCAGACATCTGCTGACCTTTCCCTTCTTGTTCTTCAGTTAAGAAGGGCCCGTTAGTGATGCGGTCAGTCAGCCCACGGTCTGCTAGTGTAGCAACTGAACCCACTGCCCACTCCTCCTTATCCCACAGTAAGTTTCTAAGGTGACAGACAGAGTGAGGGGAGACAAAGACAGCACAGAACAGCATTTGCAATAACCATTCCAACGATGTCAGTTTGGATACTATATTTTGTATTAGTTCACTAGATCATAAACATTGATCGATCAGACATTATGGGAAATATCATGGATTACAGTATATTAATATATGAATACATGAATAACATGAATCCATTTTTTGGTATCCAAGAGTATGTTGAATATCAAATACCAAATATATGAATTTGAAGGAAAAATATCAGACTAGAAAAAATATTAATTGCATTTTAACACAATGTGTCAAATGTATGGCAAGTGGCTTATTGCCACTTTTAAATGTATAAATCTGTTCATATATTATGAAGTGTATTTTACAAGGTATGTAGTTGTAAGATAAATGCAATTACGTACACGATCAAAAATTCAAATAAGCAGGAGGTCTCTGCAAGCCTTATAGTTTCTAACAGACTACATCCTGCTCTGAAACAATTTGCTGTGCCTCAGTTCCCATCTCCCTTAACAAAATGTTCTGAAGAAGGGGGTCGGTTTACTTAAGTACTTGGCCACTTTATGCCATCCAGCATACCACCTGCAGTCCACCGCAGTAGGAAAAAAAAGAGCAGAGATGCAATGGAACTGTAGTTAAACTGAGTTGTGCATTGTTATGATGCTTTCCACACGCCTGTTTGTCTGTCTACAACCCACAGGTTTCAGCTTGCACATGTGGGCTTGCACTTTGCAGCAACAACTCACATCAACAAACGCATCTACCACGCACCCTCCTAAAAGGAAGTCGCAAGAATGGTGATTGTGCTGACCACTGTGATTTGATATTTATACAGCTTGACATGGTAAAGAATTCAAATGAGCCTGAGTGATATTCTGCTTGATTCGTAATGTGGTTACGACATTGTGTTATTTATCTGCTTAGCAGATGCCCTTTCCCTACTCTCATAGCATGTGGTTCTACATGTGCTTTACATAGCTATCTGATTGCTATTTCGGTTATCAAGGGTACATCTTGTGAACCGCACCCTGGAATCTGACTTGCTGAATTTGGGTTTCAGTCCCATTTCATTCACCACTACTCCACACTGCTGCCCTCACATAATGAGAAAGTTAAAAATAATGATGTAATGAAAAAAAATTGGTATATGTTAATTACACATATCCTTCAGTCAGTGTATCTCTTACTTGCAGCTAATGAACATTGCCATTACAAATATTGCATTAACATTACAAAATAAATATTTATATATATATTATTAATATATAATATTAGAAAATAAATGTTTTCTACATTGTTTTAATGAAATACAGTTCATTGTTCACAGCATTCTTACACAGTATGCGGCGATGGGCAAGTAATTTTGAATTTGTAAAACATGGTACAAGTGCTCTCAAATCTCACTCATACTGTACTGAGTTTAATTTACTGTAATCTTCTTAAATTGTTGATCTGGTGATTTGCTCATTGTTTTAATCTATTTCATTAATATTATTAATCTATTTGTGTAGTTGTTTTACCGGTTCTCTTATGTTTTATTTATTTTCCGCAAAGCACTTTAAAAATTGTTTGTGAACGAAAAACAAGCCTTTTAAATTTAGCTCTGCATTTACTTTGCCGTTCACGAACCCCAATTCATTCATCATTCGCGAATTTATCAGTTTCCCTGTGTTTTGAAAATCGGTATATCATCTCAAAAGATTTTGGTGAAATTTGAAATAGATTAGTGACAGGTAACAGGGAATTATAATTAAATTAGTTTTTAAGACGTGGAATATTTTGAGTCGGGTTAATGTTTTCGCCATTTATTTATTTTACGGGAAAATGGTGGCCTTTGTACTTATATGTGCAGTAATGATGTTTTCTCAAAAGAAATACAAAAGCCAAACAAAACATCTAAAAGCAAAAAAAATAAATAAGAACTGATCATTTCCGCTAGCATGTTTCTCCTCGGAACTATTTCATCTTTACACACTTGTCCCACGTGACCAGGTTTTTCCGGGATAAATAAAGTCTACCTTGCGTTAATCAAAACACGGGTCTTTCCCACATTTTCAGTGCTCGTGGACAGTAGATATTCTATTTTCATAATTTGTATCTATCAGGATATACATATTATGATATTACACTGTAGATTTTCATCCAGATCGAAAAGCTCATAAATAATCTCCCGCTTCACGTGACCCTATCCTTTTCCGTTCCATCCGTTTTCTTCCTCCGACCGCTCTTTTACCTTTCCATCTGACCCACGTGCGGATTACAGTCGAACCGAATCTTCTTGGGACAGTTGTCGAAGCTAATAAGGCGCTTAAACAACACCTCTGAGAAGATGGGTTCATCATTTGAGCAGATGAGGGCCAATGTGGGAAAACTATTACGAGGAATCGATAGGTTTGTTCTTGGATGTAGCTAGCTGGCTGGCTAGCTATGTATAGCTAGTTAATTTGTTCCGTAAGATAGTTGTCTCTCCACACTTTGCGCGGCATAAAGTATGATTTTGTTGAAGTATTTGGTTAAATTTATAAAGCAACTTTTCTTTCAACAATCCATTTTACAAGATGGTTATCCTGCTGATGCTGGTATGCGATTGAGGCTGGCCATCCTCACTGAAGTATTAGCTATAAGATACGTTGTAGCTAGCTGCCGGCAGCTGACGTCAACATTGTTAAAACCGGCAACAAACAAGATTACCGTACTATTTAATTGATATAGGTATATGATTTTAAATATTTCGAGTAAGTCACATTATTAGGAAATAGAATATGGAGTGGGCTGTAGTATTTATGATGCACTCCTGTGGTCTTGTCGCGTCGCAGTGTAAGTGTCGCTCAGGTGCTATACGTCATTTTGAGCCCCCCTCAGTAAGCATCTTTCCATAGGCCTTATCTAGCCGCCTATTTCTGTTTCTTTACAGGTATAACCCGGAGAACTTGGCTACACTTGAGCGTTACGTTGAAACGCAGGCAAAAGAGAACGCTTACGACCTGGAGGCCAATCTGGCTGTGCTGAAATTGTAAGTTATTGTATCCAAATTACTACGTATAACGACAAAAAAAAACACTTATTGGCGCTATGCCGATAATACAGTCAGCAGCTACAGATGTGTCTCATCTATTGCAAATGGTAATCAACAATGTGCATCCTCTTCCAGATACCAGTTCAACCCTGCCTACTTTCAGACCACTGTGACCTCCCAGATTCTGCTCAAGGCCCTTACCAATCTGCCCCACACAGACTTCACACTGTGCAAGTGTATGATCGACCAGACACACGTATCCTTTTGGGACCTTTCATCCCCACTTGCCTGGCAATAACCTGTGCAGGTCCAGCTACAACGTTAGATACCACAGACTCAGGAAAATGTTAGAAAGTAAAATGTAGCATACTGAAGTGTCCCCCGTTTTCATAATTCAGGGATTTTAATTTGATTATCACTGAAAAAGAACACATGCATTAGCTCTTGGGGGAGCGAGGTGAAATTTCAGTTGCAGCGAAAAGATATATAGGCTGAGTGCCTGAACACTGAACAGCTCCTTGTTACTGGATTCAGTTTAACACATTCACGCCGTTAACAGTCTTTGTTCTTCACCTTGCCAGTGTATTTCAATAGGGAAAAGTCCCTTTGTAAGTGGATTCAGTCTTATACCAAGCATGAATAAGTGAACACAGTTAAATTTCAAGGATCATTTAGAAGCTTCAGGGTTGATTGTGACAAAAAAGGAGTCCAAGGATACTTTTATGACCATTTTTGAAAAACACTGAATTTATGATATTGAGATGGCAGGTTTAGTATACGTCTTAGTTCACCAACCATATAGCCAACATTAGTTAAAGGGAGTTAAGATGCATTTTTGGAAAGGATTTGCCAGTTTTGAGGCCTTCTGCCTGCTAGGGGGCGCTCTCTTTCCTTGACTACAGTGTCGCAGCAAGAGGAGCGTCCGATAAGACAGATCCTGTACCTTGGCAACCTCCTGGAGACGTGTCACTTCCAGTCCTTCTGGGTAAGTGACATCACACAGCGGTCTCTCCTGTGTTTTACCCTCAGTTTGAGTTGGCTCAGGCAGCTCAGCAGCTCTGGGGAGTTGCATATAAGGCCCTGGATGTTCTAACCACATGGAACTGCAGTCAGGACGTTAGATTTTGGGAGGGGAACTACTCTCTGTCCTTTAATCAGGCACACAAGTTGCATTAGTGTTGTCAAAACATCGTTGTGTGTGTGGGTGATGTCTGGTAAATGGCATAGGCTGCCCAGAATAAGGGTTCTTGCACAGACAGCATTAAATGCACGATTTTTGTGAAGTTACCCAAGAGTCCCTTCCACTCAGGACATTCAGACCAGATGCACATGAAATTTTGAGGCAGTGTTGACTTGTAACAAACTGGTCACTGTGTGGTACCCATACGCATCAGCAGTGCAGCTGTGGCCGCAGCTCCTCACCGAGTGGATTGTTGGGGCCAAATTCTTGCCAAGACAAGCTGTCTGTTGTGCCTCCTCATGTTGCAAATCTTGGCTGTGGAGAGTGGCATTGCCTGTCGGCGTTAAATTGACTGCTGCCGACGTGTTTCGTCTCACTCCGTCCCCCTGTGTGTCACTTGTTCACCTCTCTCTGCGATACACAGTCCAGCCTGGAGGAGAACCGAGAGCTCATCGATGGAATCACCGGCTTCGAGGATTCCGTACGCAAGTGTGAGTGGCGCCTCTCAGACACTGTGGCACAGTATCGGAGCCACAACACTAGCTAAATTTGCCTGCAGCACACAAGCTCAATACGTTAGCTCTGTCTCAGACACTGCTACCTCTCTTAAAGCTAGTGTTGCCAGTCCTCATCTTTGGCTTTATTTTTGCATCAGCATGATTTGTAGGTGGGCCAAGCGACTGATGGGTATACCAAGCAAGGGTGAAAGTACAAGGGGCGCTTAGTCACTGCAAACAGGGCTTGTCTGCTGATGGCGGGTTTGTGTTGTTTGAGATCACTTGACCTCTCAAGCAAAGCCAGCTGAGCTGAAGAGCCCTACATTGTCTGCGTCTTGTGAGCGAGCTGCGTATTGATGTAGACCTTCATTTTTTTCCCCCCTCAGTTCTCATTGCAAAATATTGATATAAACCACAGTAACTGCTTCCTGTTGTTGACATGTTTTGCATGATTTCTGCTCCAGTTATTGTTAATATCTCTATTCTCCTGTAAGCCAGGAGCGAACCTGTATGCAAAGGAGCGGTACTATATTAAAATGAATTGCTGAGGGTTCCTGAGTGTGTGAAGCTCCTCGCTCCCAGCGCAGACTCAGCCTTGTAACCAAGACATCGCGCTTTCCAGTCTAGGCTGTGTGGTTAGCTTGCTGGGTCCGGGTCACAGCAACGGCAGGAAGGATGACATAGGATGATACAGCAGGCCTCACCTTGGCAGGCTTGGGTGGGGTAATGTCCGGCAGGCACCCTCGGATCACTTCAGTGTCAGCCCCTCTGAAGGGCTCGCGGGGCATCTGCAGGTTATTGGGTTGTCGTCAGCGAGAGATGGGCCGGCCCCCCAGTCGGTGCTAGCTCTCCTGTTGTTACACGGTGTGACTTTTGGTGTGAAAAGTAGCCGTTGCCATCGCGGTTGGGTGAATCGCGCTTTGTCTTGGCACTTCCTGTCTGGGTGCGAGAGGCACAGCAGCAGGTCAAGTGGGGCGTGGGTAACTGAGTTCTTCCCCAAGTCTGCTACATTTCTGCATTGTCAGGTGGAATTGCACAATGCATGATGCAGTGGACCAAGCTTAACTGATTCTGTTGCACAGTGTAAGCCTGCCTTAAGCTGCAGTAGGCAAACTGCTGACATGTTATTGCAGATCACTGTGAAAACATCTGCAGAGGGATGCACCATGATACAAAGAAGCACAACTCTTCCTCTTTGCACTGAGGATGACTCCCCTTGCACAACATTGTGCTTTAGAGACTACAAAAGCTCAAATGCAAAAGTCATCTTATCAAGAAGGACTTTGTTCTTTTGCTTATCTTAAAGGGGAAATAACACCTTTTTTGTGCTGCCCAGTATGAGCTCTGAACTGCCCCCTTCCCCACCTCTTTTCCTTTCCTCTGTTTGTCTCTGACTCGTCTCCCTCTTCTCTCCACAGTTATCTGCCACGTGGTGGGGATCACCTATCAGAACATTGAACATCGCCTCCTAGCTGAAATGCTGGGAGACCCCCTAGGTGAGGTCCTCCCCAGGGCTGCTTCATAGTTAATTTCACTTCATAGTTATAATTTATCAACATCTCAGTAAAAAAAAATCCCCCCTTTTCCGCAGGGCGAGCCACAGGTACATGCATGGGTGCAGGCATGCCGTTGTTATTCAAGAATGCTAGTCAGAGCTGGTGGGATGTGTGAAATTGATAGCTCCGATTTGCATGGGAACTGGAACATGTGCAAATCGAAGTAATGGCTACACATATGAAAATGTACGCAGTACGGACCGTTAAAGTGGCGGTTTGAAAATTTCTTTCAAACTTCCCACATGACACGTGGGAAAATGTTTACATAGGGTTCATCGCTTGTATGGTGCTGTTGCTGTCTGACACTCTGACCCTCCCGTACCCCTGTAGACACACAGGTGAAGGTGTGGATGAGCAAGTACGGCTGGACAGAGAGCGAGGACGGACAGATCTTCATCTTCAACCAGGAGGAGAGCGTTAAGCCCAAGAACATCGTGGAGAAGATCGACTTTGAGAGTGAGCTTCGCTGGGTCGTCCCCCGGCTTCAGTCTCCCTGTCTCTCGCCTGTCTGTGTCTGTGATGTGGCGATTTGCATGCCTTTGCTGTTCGCCTGTCTGTTCAGTGGCTTTGTCTGTGTGTGTGTTGGTGTGCTTGTCTTGGCTGCTGTTCGTTTTGCTGCGTGTTTGACTCTTTGATCAGGCCTACAATGATCCCTTTGATTTGTATCTCATAGTTCCTAGAGTGTTCATTCAGTTCTGCCACCCCCTCGAGTCACCAGTAACCACTGTAAATATTTATTCTTTTCCATGTACATTTCCAGTACATATTATGTAAGTACCATTGACTGGCCCATCTCTCTCTCTCTCTCTCTCTCTCTCTCTCTCTCTCTCTCTCCCTCCCTCTCTCTCCCCCCTCAGGTGTGTCAAGCATCATGGCCACATCCCAGTGATATGCTGTAATGAACTGGCATACACAAATACTCACAAGACAGGATCTCCAATCTTTTTACCATCTGATCTTATTTTCTGCAAGGATACTTTTCACAATAAACCATTTATCTAACATACAAAAAGTTGATTGTGTTTCTTACTAAAAGCAACTCAGTTGCATGGCAGTGGTTTGAAAGTATGCACACAACCTGTGCACAGACAGAGAGGGCTGTTCCAGCTTGGTGGATGATATTCTGTGCCAAAGTAGTCAGATCCTGTGCCTGAGCACCGTATCTACTTTTTTTCCTTACACCTGAGCATTTAATCACTTAACTGGACCACTTTGAGATGAATATACATTTAACAGACTGATCACTTCAAGTGAATCATCGGCCGTGATGTAGCACCAGTTGCAGTGTGCGCTCATTTGCATAGACAAGCATTAATGTGTCACCTCTGGCCTAAGCGGCCATGGCTTACACCCACCAAACAAAAAAAAAAAAGAAAAACTGCACACTGCAATTAGAGCTCCCACGGTTCACACCAGCTTGTCTTGTATCATCGCACAGACACCTTAATATGCCTCCTTTATTTACTGCTTCACATTTAGTAGGCTAGGGGACATTTGCTGTGGAATTCAGACTTGACCAGACTAGTTTGTTAGACATACCCCTTTGCATGTAGCTTCGATTCATTTGAGGTTTCAGAAATTTCATCCGCAGTATACAGGGTCTCCTTTGAGCGTGTCAAATGGCTTTTACTAGGATTACAGTACCAAACAACTACTTTCATAATGTGAGGTACTGAATTGTAGTTTGTGGGAAACCCAGTGGTAAGACAGTACTGTTGCCTTAGGGATTGCACTACAATTTCTCAGTTAAAATCCAGGCTTAAAAAAGAGGCTGCATAATAGGAACAGAATAGGATAGAATATGTTTATTCTGTCATTCTGGGCATAGGTTCTAAGCTAATGGATGCAATGCATGCATTTCATATTTTGAATATCGCAGTTCAAAAATGTTTTGTAAACAAATCTGCGGTCTTGTGTGTGACCCAACACTGTGCAGTCACACCAGTAATTTGATATGTGGAGTTCAAAAATACTCTTCCACTTTCTGGTGTGAGAGATTGTGCAGAATTGAAAAGTTCTTTTTTGCACTATGAAGTCAACAGTAGTTGAGTTTGTATTTTAGTCACTTTAGTATTTTATGTGGCTCCCTTGACCTCCTGCTGTAGACTCTAAAGTTGCAGCTGATTTCTGTTGCAACCAGAGTAACTCTAAAGTAACCCATTCATACACAGCATTGACCACTGACGCTGCATTGATATGTGTGTGCAGAAGGAATAGCAAGGGTATATTGTAAGTTTGGTTTGCCCACAGTTTAATCCTGTGCTGTATTTGAAGAGTCTTTTCAAAGTGCTACAGTGGTTTCAGTAATGGATGGTTCTGTTGGCATGAAATCATTTGTGTTTGATACAGTTTTGCAAACAGTTGTGAAACTTGTGAGGAAAGGAAGTTTGGGGCTCAGGGAGGAGTTCCTCTAATACCTGGACATGCAGTTTGTTACTTCACTTTTACAACACAAATATGAGGATAAATGTCAGATACAACAGGCCTTACTATACCAATAGTTTGTCTGATTACAGTCTGTTCAAATTCTCTTGTTATATTACATCACTTGTTATTTACATTTACATTTACATTTATTTATTTAGCAGACACTTTTATCCAAAGCGACTTACAAAAGTGCATACAGTAAGTATAGCGACAGTACGGGGACAGGATGTGTACAGTTCCACAATGAGACCTGTTATACATAGTATCATTCTAACTGCTAACATACTGTACCAAAATACATTTTATTGCTTAAAAGTGGCACATTACTCATGCATCCTAAATACTTTTTGAGTATGTGTGTACTTTGCACTTGCAAAAATAGGTCTGCCATTAAAAGTCTTGTTATCAAAATGAAGCCAAGTTATACTATTCATGTTGGGTGATATTATCTCATGCAAACTTCACAAGCGCTGTTCCAAAGCAAACTATCCAATGTTTCTCAAATACTTCCATGCACCATGGTCTTGTGTTTTTCTTCTTACAATCTGAACACAATTCAGTCCTCACACGTCACATGATATTGGCATCAGTGCAGAGAAAGGTACACATCATTACACTGCTGAAATATCTAGCTCACAAACTGTAGCTGCAACATGATTGTCATTTTATGTCAGTCCTGTGTTGCTATATAGTGTTGTTATATCTTTTTGTCAAAAAGACTTGAATTTTGTAAATGGCACTCTGTAGCTTGTAATTCATCTAGTCAACTAGTCAACCAGTTGCAGGTGTAGGTGTAGCCTAAACTAGGCATTACATTGTTATCTTTTAGCAGGCACTCTATTCTAGAGCAATTTACATAAGTTAGTTTTAACCATTTATGCAGCTGGATATTTACTGAGGCAATTGTAGTTGAAATACCTTGCCCAAGGGTCTACCAGGGTTTACTTTACCGTTTGTTTTTCAGTCCTGCTCCTTACCACCACACCACACTGCTGCATAAGATAGTAGTATGTCACTGCTTGGAGAACTACAGTGTCAGCCGTTTGAAGAGCCAAACAGTTGATACATGTTTGTCCTGCTTGATCTTTCTTCATGCAGATATTTTTGCGTTTTCGTGTCTTGTCAATACTGTCTTTATGGAAGGTTTTGAGCTTAAATTATTCCAACACAAAACTTTAATTGTAATAGAAGCTCAAACTAAGCTCCTAAAATAAGATTAAAAAAAAAAAAACTGCCAAAGAGTGCCACCCCCAACTCAATATGTCAAAATGTATTGCAAGATATTACAGTTTATGGGATCTCAATGTGTCTTTCAGGCGCACCAAAGGCGCTGTTATTTTAAGAGGGTGTGGTTTGCCATGTAGGTATCACCTGGTCCTGGCTCCGACAACTTAAATGCGCGGCACAGTGCAAGGTACAGTATGAACGCATTTTGTTTCAGGAAGTTGGCGGCGACTTTTACAGTTATAGTTAGACAATCGCATAAAGCTCGCTAACGGATTTATTTTCAATTATTTGATTTGCTTGCTGCTTGTTTTACGTTTGCAGACAGTGGTAGAAGTAGCTTACTAACTGAAGCACAATCTCTTTGAAACTTGTAGAACACTTTCAATTTCTTGCTTAAGCATCTGTAACCTACGGGATATTTTTAAGCAAATTGTCGTGTCGCAAGGTACCTAACGAACGATTGATACTTACAACTTCATAATGAGCCACGCAAGTAAAACTGCACAACAGGTCAAAGTACCTGTTGGGAAGAATTCTATGGACGACGGATTGTTTGTGGATCATAGCTTTCCGATGATAGTCCAGCGTGACCTGGAGTGGAGGCGACCCAAGGTAAAACAAGACGAACCACCAACGTCTGCATTTTTATATCGTTAACTGTTGCTTATAGATGCACTTACACCGTAAGTTCATGTTTTAGTAGCCTATCACCAGCGCATACTAGTAACACTGGTTTTCTCTTAACCTAATCTGTTTTCAGAAACCTAAAGATTTTTTTTTATCATGCAGGTGTTTCACTGTAATTATTTGTCAAATTTGCTTTTGAAATATTTGACATCGTGGTATAAATGACAACGTCATCTCGCCAGGCAAGACAGTTATTTTGAAGACATGACAAGTGGAGCAGAAGTGGGGTGTGTCCGGAATTGTATTCTGGACCTGTGTAAACTTGGAACTCACTATGGGGAAACACATACAGTAAGAACACACTTAGTGGATGAATAAAATATTCTGCACCTTGAATGAGGTACACATCGTCAGAGGAGGTTGTCACTGTTTCAGGTGCTCAGTCACCTGAAGATTCCAGATGTTGCATGATTGCTGTGGGCCAGCCTGTTTAGTACATGTACCTGTTCTAACTACGCCTTGTGTTCTTATATTCAAAACCACTGACCCTGGGTTTATATCGATCACATAATGACTTCTTTAGAAGCAACTCTGAGGCCATTTCAAGTCTGACATAATTGAATCAAAGTGGCCTGGGAGTATCAAGGAACCACTTCAATTGGAACCTTAGGTTTCTTAAAACTGTATAAATAAAAAGGTGGACTGGCCGTGGTTCCTGTCACTACAATTGGGCATGGCTTTTACCCATTAGACGTTCCACTCATGCTCCTCTGAGCTGAGAAACATGTGGAGCACTTAGCGAGAAGTTCAGATGCTGCATTGTCACCTGACAAAAAGTGTGGTAGACAAAGGTGTGTGCGTTCAAGCAAGACTCCTCAGTTTCCCCACTGTAATGACTGCAAGCAGTATTGTAAAGGTCCAATTTTGTCCTGTATCTGAGCACCTAATACCCACTTGTGGGCACCTTGCAGCTTTAGTTTCATTTCTCTTTTGCTGTGGATCTCCCAAACCTTGGAGCATTGATCTCCTTGGAAGTTATTTTTGCTGTAATGACACTCTTCTCAACTGTCAACATCTGTCATGTAGCAGTACTCCAACACAGCTGTACATGGCACTAATGGTTTATTACTCTTATTGTCCCTGGCTGAAGCACAGCGTTCGCTCATAACGTTCCTGTTACAGCGTTAGAATGTTGCGCAAAGATCACCTTTCAGCTGGGTCACTGTGTCCTCCTCCAGGAGATCTGCCCATCTGCTCAGTTCATTGTGGATGGAGCCACCCGCATGGATGTGTGTCAGGGAGTCCTCTGTGAGTGAGCTCTTGCTTTCATATCCCTTTGTGTTTCTGTCATCTCCCCGACTTTTCTGCTTACTTCCTCCATAATTTCACAATATAGTGATAATAATGCGTACTGCTGCACCCCAGGAAGGTGCCTAACCTGAATTACCTCAGTACAATAAAGTGGATAGCATGTAAAAATTGTCAGCTACATGCAAGTTGCCCTGGGTATGAATGTCTGCTAAGCAAAATATAAATGTTTGTGCTGTGACAAATAATATTACAATAAATAATAATGGCAGAAGGCATATCCATTTCAAGAATTTCAAAGGGCTTAACTGTCAGGGGAATGGGTGGCTCACCTGAACCACCAGTACTGTCTAGCATGCCACCTGTGTGAGTTTGTGCACTTTGTATTTCAGAGTAGAATGTTACCATATGCGATTGCACACATTTCACCGTGATGGCTGTGGTTTTGGAGATTTGAATCAGAATGACTGATTTTGGCATTTGTAGACAGGATTTTTCTATGTGCCATGTGGCCTATTTGCATGTTGCTGTATCAGAATTATCGTATTTGATTAGTAGAGGTGTCAAAATTTTTCTTTATTGCCAACAACCGGGCAAGAAGCCATGCTGTTCATTCATTGAATTACACCTTACACATTTCCCATCATTGTGGCTGGAAATGCATTGGATAGCTACCTAGCCCACTGCAATGTCCCAATCAAGATCTGAACCTGCAACCATCTGTTGACAGTAGCCATTTCCCCCACATCAATTGATGCCTTTTGGCTTGCATTCTTAAGGTCTAAAGTTTAATAGTTTTTTTTTTTTTTTAGCATTTGTGTGCCTAGTTCCGCTTAGAGATGAAGTCATCGAGTACTTTGCCTGGAAAACGCCAAGGGAAAACAGGTGTCTAATCAGAAGGGAGCGGTCAGTGTGGCACTGTGGCAGTTTGCTTCCTCTCTCTCCCCCCATCAGGTGACTGCTGGTTCCTGTCAGCGGTGGCATCCCTCTCCATGCACCAGGCTCTGCTGGAGCGTGTGGTCCCCGTAGAGCAAGACTTCCAGAATGGCTACACTGGCTGCTTCACCTTTCGGGTCAGCCTACCATCCACAAACAGGATGGGCAGCGTTACCACAAGCACTGATCCAGGATCAGTTTCAGTTTTTTTTTTTTTTTTTTTTTGCACAGAGCACTGAATGTAGGATCAGCAGTTTATGTAAAATCAGAACGGAATTTGAAAATAAGAATGATATGTGGAAGTAAGAACCCTACCTGGGGCTTTACTAGCCTCTGCAGAGATCTGGGTGCCCTTAGGTGGTGACAGCTGCCTCCACACTTTTAGCAGCTGCAGGTTCAGACCTGCCAGTCTTAAAGGCCTGTAGCTCCCATTTTCCAAGGCTGATGACTGAACTGTAGCCCTTGGAGATGAGAAAGGAGGAATACCAACAGTATGTTGCTGGTGGTGTAAATTTCCAGTCTATTCAACAAAATTACTCGGCCTAAGCTGTGACATTTGAGACCCTGCTCGATTCTCATTGATTTTATACTTTTACCATGGGTACGTGGGTCATGCATGCTGTACAGGCCCCATTCTGTGAGAGCTGCGATCCCAATAGAAAGGGCTGTGGCTTGTCTGACCCCCTCTCCAGTTACACACACAGAAAAAGCCGCTTGCGGTAAAATGGTGTGCAGCAGCTGCCTTTGGTTTGTGTGTGTGTGTGTGTTTGTGTGTGTGTGCAAGCACATGTGTGTGTGTACTCTGTTGTTGCCCACAGTGAATTATTTCTGCTATGTGAATTATTTATGCTATGGGCTACTATACTCTAGCCCATAGCATAAAATGCATAAAAAGGTATTACTGGGTATGACAAGGCAATTCAAAGGCAGTCATGATGATAAATGAAGATGAAGATGATAAATGTTGGCAGTTGACTGGCATCCGGAGAAGAAGGCAATAGTGTGCTTGCATAGTCTTACGGAACTGAATTTGCCAGCTTCAGCCACAGCCACTAGCTATATTCTAAACTGGCCCCTTGCTCTGCCTGTGGGGTATTGGGGTGATTGTGTTGTTACTGGCTCAATTTATGTGTGCTGATCTGAGATCAGCGTTGACATGAAGATTAGGGAGTTTGGAAGACGGCATCATGTCACCTGACCCCTATCCTGTACCGTTCTTACTCTCCCCAGTTCTGGCAGTATGGTGTCTGGAAGGAAGTGACGATTGATGACCTCCTTCCCACACACAAGGGAGAGCTAGTGTTCCTCCGCTCTTCCAACTCTGAGGAGTTCTGGACCCCTCTGCTGGAGAAGGCCTACGCCAAGTCAGTGTCCACCTCACCCTCCACCTGTCTGTCTGCCCATACACATTGACTTTATACTCAAGCTACAGGCTCAGTGCAGTATTTTTTTGTCCTGCCCAGAGTGTCCTAGTGATGACATCTAACACGTATCTGTCTGAGGTCTGATAAAAAAGTCCTGTAGGAGATTCAAATCCCATCATAACCAGGCCCAATTCCTAGGCATGTTTGTGAGGGCGAGGGAGACAGCCGTCTTTTTGGAGGGCCACAGTGCTGTGGGTTTTCTGCCTCTCTTAAAATAGGAACATTTTCTTTTATATTTATTCACTGCACTGACTTAGAGAAACTTAATAATTGTGCACGTCCTCACTAGCGTTACTATTATCTTTATGGCTGATTTGGCTATATTTTTATCGTCTGATAAGTAAACAATGATATGGGTCACCTGCCCTTGGCGCGGTACACATCCTGTTGCAACACCCAGCACTGCTGAGGTGGCTACATCCACCTGTCTATTTATGAAGAGTGTGATTCAGTTCGGCTCCCCCAGCTGTTCCCTGTCTGTGTCCCAGGCTGAAGGGAGGCTACCAGGCCTTGAACATGGGCTACCCCCACGAGGCCATGGTGGACATGACGGGGGGCGTGGCTGAGGTGTTCACGCTGTCCTCCCTGCCGCAGGACCTGGCAGGCTTCATGATGCCGCTGCTGAACAAGGGGGCTCTCATCAACTGCGGCAACACCAAGGTGTGTGCTGGTGCAGGCGTGGCGAGCTGCTGCAGCCAACTGGCTAATCATATTTCAGTTATCTATCTGCCAGAACCCCCCCCCCCCCCCTCCTCTTTTGCTGTCTTTGCCGTCCTGCACACTTAGTTGTCTTCATCATCATCAATATGTGTTTGTCTGTGTGTGTGTGTGTGTGTGTGTGTGCTCATACAGGGTCCCTTGGAGAAGAAAAATGAATTTGGAATCATGTTCAAACACGCTTACTCTGTGACGGGGGTGGAGACGGTGAGATATTGCCCTCTGCTGGAGTGTAATTGCTACTACAGCCAGTTTACTAGTCCTTGATATGGTTGCTGATAGGTGCAGCACAATGATCAGCTGACAGGTGGTACCAGGAAGTCACCTTCTCTGTCTCCCTCAGGTTCAGACAACATGTGGGCCTGTGGATCTGGTACGGGTGCACAATCCATGGGGGAGAGCTGAGTGGGAGGGGGCCTGGAGTGACACTGAAGGGTATGGCACACAAGCTTGGGCAGCACCTGCAGGGCACGACATGTCTGTGCCACGCTCTCTGTTAGTTAATAATTAGTGCCTCTGCTGCTCTTAATCCCTGCGCCGTCGTGATGCGCAGAGGCCTGCAGAGCCCTCAGATTTTCACTGTGGAACAGAGATTTGGCTGACACTGAAGTCGCACTGACAGGAGGGGTTGTTCTGTGTGTGCGGTGTGCAGGAAGGAGTGGTGCCAGGTCAGCGAGGAGGAGCAGAGCCGGCTCCAGCGGGTCCAAAAGGAGGATGGGGAGTTCTGGTGAGTGCCGGCGGAGCAGCCCCTTCGTCTCCCATCGCCGTGCGGCCAACACGGTCGTGACCCTCTTCAGAGTTTTCGCCTCGCTGATAAAATTATCTGTATTTTCTTTCTCCCTCCCTCTCTCTCTCTCCTCTCTCTCTCTCTTTCTCCCTCCATCCCTCTCTCCCTCCCTCTCCCTCCCTCTCCCTCCCTCTCCCTGTCTCTCTCTCACTCCCCCTCCCTCTCCATCCCTCTCTCTCCTCTCTCTCCTCTCTCTCTCCCTCCCTCCCTCCCTCTCCCTCTCTCCCTCTCTCTCCCTCTCTCCCTCTCCCTCCCTCTCTCTCCCTCTCCCTCCCTCCCTCTCTCTCCCTCTCTCCCTCTCCCTCCCTCTCTCTCCCCTCCCACCCCCCTCCCTCAGGATGTCGCTGTCAGACTTCCGTCAGAACTTCGAGATGATCGAGGTGTGCCACCTGAGCGAGGACACGCTGAGCGAGCCGGGTGCTGTCCGCCGGCCGTGGAAGTGCACGCTGAGCCAGGGGAGCTGGGTGCGCAACGTCTCCGCGGGAGGCTCTCCCTGCGGGGGTACGAGGAGGCCCCGCTGCCCCGCCTCTCCACACTGCAATAGGGAACTCCCATTGAAATGGGTTTCACCACAACATATTCATTCAACCTGCTTAGAATCATGTGGACCTTTTTAACAAAAGAGACACGATTTTTTCCAACTGATTTTTTTTCCAACACATGAGCAGTCACTAGTTATGTCTCCACTGTATGTTATGGCTCCACTGTATTCTAACTGTTGCATTAGTACATTATTTTCAGTCTCTGCAGTGTCCAGGCTGGGTATATAATGGACTAGTTGTTTGAAATAAGATGCATCTCTTGCTAATTCGTTATTGAGAAATGTCAATAATGGAGGGACCCACTCAATGGCCTTTTTATTGTTAACTGTATTTTATACAGTGTGCTACACTGTGCTACACTTGTTCAGATTGCATGTGCAGGGGCTATTGACATTAAGCTGCACGGATGTGGTCTGTGCCTGTCTGCATGTGAGCAGTTAGGTACTGGCAGAACCCTCAGTACCAGCTGACCCTGCTGGAAGAGGACGATGACCCCAGCGACCCCGAGCTGACCTGCAGCTTCCTGGTGGCACTGATGCAGAAGTCCCAGAGACGCACCGGCATACACCTCCACACCAACCTGCACATCTACAAGGTGCTGTACACATGCACACACACACCATGCGCGCTTTATTGGAAGAGCTTATTTGAACTGTTGGAAAACCACTGATAGATACAGTTCTACTACTATAGAACTAATACCTACCAAAGTGCACATCTTATTACCTGTTTTACAATCTGTTTAAATATGGTATATCTTGTAAATGAGTAGTTTTATATTATAATTATGCATAATTATAATTATTATTGTAGTTTACGAGTAGAATTATATGTGTGTGTGTGTGCGTGTGTGATGCAGGCGCGCCCAGACCGTGAGTACCTCTCCTCGACGGACCTGCTCCTGCTCCGCCCCCTGTGCTCCCTGCCCGACTACACCCAGCACGCGGAGGTGGTGCTCCGGGGCCGCCTGCCGCCCGGCCGCTACATTATCATCCCCTCCACCAAGCAGGAAAACCAGGAGGGGGAGTTCATCCTCCGCATCTTCACCGAGAAGGGCAACCAGGCCGTGTGAGTGCGGCGACAGCTGCAGGCGCGAAGCCGTTGCAGAGGGAGACCCAGCTGCAAGTGGAGAGGCTGATAATAAAGGATATCAGCCGATGTCATTCTTCACTTTACTGAATGTACACTGGGCTGGCCTTGCAACAGTTTAATGGCTACATTCACACCACATAAATACTTATGTTTATTAACAATTACTTCTTCTTCTTAATAGTAATAATAATAATAATGGCCATGTTCAGCATTTAACATTTCAGTTCAGCCAGTCATGGTGAGGAGTGAAACATTTGGAAAACTTGATAAGTTAGAGAGACCTGAAGTACCAATTAAAGCTACCTGTTTGACTGTCCTCATAAATGATGTCAGTGTTGTGTGGTGCAACTTCTGTTCCTTGAGGTAAAAAATCGTAAGTGATGAGGTTTGCGTTTTTTTTTTTTTTGAAAAGGCTCTTCTGATTACATCATCCTTTTGTTGCAGGCCTGCCGACAAACCCCAGTCTGATGAAAACGCCTCCGTGCAGGTGAGGCGACTCCTTCATTGCTGCTGTGGTCCCCTCCGCCTTGCCACACCTGATTCCACACATTCCACAGAACAGACCCAGCTGCATTCAGAATGGTGCAGTAAATTACCTCACGGGCGTGATGAGGTGGAAATATCTAAACGCTGCTCTTGTAACAGTCAATGAATGAGAGTCCATATATCCTGAATTTTCAGTGCATTGTATTCACACTCTAATGCTAACCTGTGTGTTTGAGCTCTTGCCTGGCATTCATCTCAGCACGTTCACGTTCTGAGATCACTGTTTCTCCATATGTGATATCGGTGTACAAGCCCGATGCATTAGCATGTCCGTGACATTGGAGTATCGGTCCGATGTCGTGAGACCGCGGCGCGTCCGAGCGTGACGGCGCCGTTTCGGCGTTCGGCATCACTGTGAGAAGGTCTGTCGGTGTCCGTCAGTCTGAGACGCCGCTGTGTGCTTTCCTCCTGCAGCCCACCTCCCCCACGGTGTCCATCCTCCCCTCCGAGGCGGAGGTCTACCAGCTGTTCAAGAAGCACCGCGGCAGCGTGAGTCAGCAGGGGGAGCCAAAAGCTCCTCTGTTCTCTTTTACCTTTCACTCAGCAGTGCTGTGTACCCATTTAGGCAGCCTTGAGCATGGTACTTAACCTGACCTGATTCAGTGCATAAGCAGCTGAATAAAGGCACTACGTGAAAAATGGGACCTATAATAATGATAAGTTCCTGCCCTTGCTGTGTTAAGAGCCTTGACTTTGAGCCTTGACAAAGAGGCCCATAAACCCTGATAAGTTGTTGCCCTTGTTGGACCAGAGTTAGGAAACTGTATGTAATGGTGCAGGTAGTCCTTGAAGACTTGAGGTAATATTCCCGTTACTGAAGGGTGCTTTTCATAAGACATTTGACTGATGGTGTTGTTCTGCCCTACCTCCAGAGGGGGAGCTGTGGAGCTGCAGAGCTGCTCAGTCTGCTGAAAGAGGCTATCGGTGGAGGAGGTGGGTGTGGAATTTTTCAGCTGTCAATCTCCACCTTTCTTAAACACGGATGTTGACGTACCTAGTGAACTGCTCTTTGATCCTTTGCTCCAGGAGGTTGTCTCCGATACAGACTCTCGGGTACATTATGGTGCCATAAGGAGTGATGTGTAATGCGAGAGAGCTGTAATCTGAGGGGTTTTGAAGTTGTATTGCATATTTTCTCCAGTATGTTATTCACTCTGTATGCCACCTACACACCGGAGGTCCGGTTATGCTAAGGGGAAGACACAGTTGCCTGTACAATACCTGTGACTTTTTTCTCTCCTTGTTTCCCGTTTCATTATCCTTGCCAGCATTGGCTGGGAGTGAGAGTGGATTCTCCCTGGAACATTGCAAGAGTTTTGTGGCACTGATGGATGTATCCTTTCACCAGAGAAAATGAGACTGATTTTAGATATGTTTTAGAAATGACTCTAGAAATGTCAAAAGTGGACATCATGCGCTGAAGGACTTGGAGCGCTCTGAAGGAGCAGACGGTTAAAATGGTGACTTTCCCTTGACGATGGTGACATCACAGAGTAACGGACTAGAAGGGCTGGACTGGGAGGAGTTTCAGATACTCTGGGAGAGATTCAGGTGGTGGACGGTAAGATCATCCTGAGGTCAAGAGCTGAGTTATGCCAGGACGCCCCGCTGTGTGTTCTCAAGTATCTAATGTCCGAAGAAATGATGAGCAGTAACCATAGAAGAGCACTGCGATTGAGCAACTGAATATGAGGATATTGCAATGCTGTACTTTTCTGCAAATTGTAGCAATGCTAACAAGTTACTACACCTTGACAATGATGTTTTCAACAGAAATGAAGACAGAGTCCATGCTTCCACCCCTTCCAATTTCAGTTCAAATGTTTTTGCTTTAGCATGGACATTGCAGACATACTGTTGTAAATGTAATTGGCCTCCGTACTCTGGGAACCATTTCGCTGTACTGTACTGTATGCTGGTTTTCCTTAAAGCTGGGCTCAGTTAATGACATTAACAGAATGCTATCTGGATTTGATATTATTTTCTTTGTAGGCATCCCCTGTAATTTCTCTGTGAGGTGAATGCATGTTGTAGGATTTGTATTTATTCTAGTGCAAAGATCAAAGTAGGTGTTTTTCTTCAATTTATTCAGTTAATTCATGCCTCCTAAATTTAGGACAATAATCTTAATCTTCTTTACTTGTTTTATTAATTTTTTGTGCCCCAGTGGATCAGTTGGACAATAGCTTAATTGTAATAAATGGGCTTGTATTTAATCTCTTATGTTTTTGTTTTAGGCACATATTGACTAAAATATGTTGAGAAATATACTTTTATTTGCACATAAAACCCCTCCAACTATACATTTCTTTCATAACTTAAGGACTGACAGCACATACAGTGACTATGAAGAGATATTAAATCAAGATAAGCATTCAGTTGCCACCTCAATAGAAACTGATTAATTCAGCAAGATTGAAAAGAAACAGACACAGTGGGAGGTCCAGTGCCAGTAACCCTGATCTAACAGTGATTTCCACTCTTCACTCTCACAGAGACCTAAGACTGATTGTAAAGGCCGAGAGCTTGACCCGGCTGTCTTTTAACAGGATATCTTTGTGAAGTTTGACAAGAACCAGTCGCGGTCGCTGGATAGTATGGAGATCGCGCCAGCTCTGACGGCTGCAGGTACCACACGCTCATGCCTCCCTGGCTGTAACGGGTACCACACTGCAAGCTTCATGTCTGCTCTGTGTTCCCTTTGATGAAGGAAAACGTGGCTTGTGAGGGGTGCAAATGCATGGCTCGTGCGGCTCATCTGTGCTCGTCTGCTCTTGTCTAGGGCTGCAGGTGGACGAGTTCGTGCTCCAGATGGTCCGCCTGCGATACGCGGAGCCCGACAGGACCGTCAGCTACGCCGGCTTCCTCTACCTACTCCTCAAGCTGGACGGCATGATCCGTAAGAGAACAGCAGTGTTTGGGCTGTGAGGGAGTAAGGGCAGAAACTCAGAGAGCTTAAGGGGGACAGGAGAGGCGGAGACAGGTGTGGCATAGACTGAGACAAAAACAAAGAAAAGGAAATATCGTGTGAATGAGTGTGTAGTGTTGGAGGAAGAGTATGCTGGCTGAGCTTACGAGTGTGTGTGTATGCGTGTGCGCTGCTATGGATAAGAGCAGCTTCCAAATGACTTGGTAATAATACTATGCTTGCATGTGTGCATCTTCAGTATAAGTGCACGTCATTGGTAGATACCTGGTATGAATATGTTTTGGCTGACACACTGCATGCGCCTTTCTTGCAGGTAAATTTCATGCATTTGATATGGTGGGAATGGGATCCGTCACTGTCAATTACAGGCAGGTAAGAGGTTGTGAGAGTTGGCAGACATGCACTTTTGTGTTAAAACATATGCAATGCTTTTCCTGTGCTGTGTGCCTGTGGAAACCTGTAGTGATTACTTATAGAATCCACAGGAAAAGTACTGAGTGCAGTGCACAGAGTTTTTAGAGAAAACAAAGCAAACTACCTAACCGGTAGAAACCATAACTTCAATGATTCAGTTCAATTCCAACTTCATTTATCTGTTTTATGTCAATTTTAACATTTCAGTTAGTATTAAATCATGTCTCTGTTCTGTTTTATTTCTCTCATGCAGTGGCTTTACGCAACGATGTACAACTAAGCCCCTTCCTCTGGCCTGTCTGCCTGCATGTTTTTTTTTTGTCTTCTAATATCATTGTACTGTCTCTGATAGAACACCATGGTAATTGGGTTTTAGTTCCTTTACAAGTTATGATTAGCACAATCGTTCAAAAGGTTTCAATGAAGAGTGGCTCCTGAGTGGCTCAGTTCGGAACAGCAGTTGTTTCAAGTGCAGGCTGAGCCCTATGACCGCGGCTCGACCCAGGCACGTTGTCATCAGCTGACAATGACCAGGAGCTCACAGTGGCAGAACAAATTGGCTTTTTTCCGCAGGGGGATACAGGTGTGGGCAGGTCAGATAGGGGGGGGGGGGCTTGTCTGCTGTGTTCACCAGCGACCCCTGCTGTTCAATCAGGCAATGCAGGTCTGCTTGTATAAAGCTGTGCATGAAATGATGTCTTCCTCTGACTCATGTCAGAGGAACAAGCTTGTCAGGGGGACTGTGTTGGGTAAAGAAGTGGCGTCAACATCACTTGTTTTGGAGGAAGCCGAAACCGGATTGACAATAGGGGTTGCAGCAACAGGAGCAACATGTCTATGACATGATTGGGCATTTCCAAATTGGGAAAAAAGGTAAAAGCATTAGACATTCCAAATTTTAAAAGTTTATTTTATCTGTACACACATACAAAAGAACCACACACAAACAAGTAAAGCACGTTTTTATGTGATATGTTGTTAAACATACAATTGTTGAATGTCATGTTAGTCCTCTACATTTCTCTTAATAGCATCTTGTAGCTGCAAATTGAGCCTCAAAATATTAACTCAGTGGTGCCACAATTTGGTTACACATCACCATCTCAAGGACATCTCTAACACAACCAATTAGCCCTAATTTTGCATTCTATTTTGTAACCATGCTTCTTAATGTGGTGATGTGGCACTCCCAATATGCTAGCAATATATCACAGTATCCTCTTAATGAAGGGAGCTGCAGCCAGCCAAGACTACATGTAATAAAAGTGAAAGAAAAAAGACAGGGGGTCTAAGTGCAGTGTTTCCCAGGCCTGATCCTGGGGACCCACTGTGCATGCTGGTGTGTTAGTCTCAGCTACATTCTCAACTGATGTGCCTATGCTCTTCATTCAGTACTGATCTGAATTCAACATCAGGTAACTATTGTTGTGTCTTGGTTCTTTGTTACTGATATGGGTCATGAAAAAAGTATTCATTCTAATGCAAGGGTGCAAGTTAAGGTGCTTCTGTAAGTTATTTCTATTCATTCCCTTTAAATGATATAAAATTACAGACAGGTGTTCATCTTTATTGGTTAATCATGATAAGTTGTTCAACTGGGCCTGTGTAAGGTAACAGCAGAAATAATTCATCTTAACTGAAACAGCTGCACCGGTTCTTCATTAAGGGGCAGGTGTTAAAAATATGTAGTAGCTGACCTTACTATTCATAATGGTGCAAAAGTACATCTCTTTCACAAATCATTTATAGCAAATCACATGTAGAGATGTCAAATCAGTGCTCGCTGAACAGCTTAATGAAAACCAATTGACTGAGAGCTCAGGGAGAATGAAAACCAGCATGAAAGAGTAGTCTCAAAGCACAGGATTGGGAAACACTGGCAGACCAGTAAATTGAGGGTAGTCTGCTGTTTAATGCAGTTACATACTTTGACCTCAAGAGGCAGACACCAGTACGTACTGTAGAAATTCCAGTGACAGATGTTCAACAGTGTTCATTTTAATTTCTAGCAAAAACTGTACTCTGATGAATGGTGTATTTTTCTTATGTCTTATTCTTGGAAAGGCATACTTTGAGTTGTTAACTGTAATGTTTTTAATTCATCTGATAAAAGGGATTACAATAAAAATGCTGGGAAAAAGTTGAAGTTCCATTTTGTTTCATTATATTCCCCTTTTCTTCTCATTAAATTTGGCGTACTCAGCTGGTTACACATGCAGAGCTCTACACAGAATCGTATGACAGATTAGATGCATGATGTGAGTTGATGTATGAAACGTGTATTTTCATGCACCTTCCCTACTTCCTGCCTTTTTTTAATTGCAGTGTCTTCCACATTTATTCATACTCCTGACTAAATAAACACGTAATAAAAGAAAAAATGTTTACTATAATACTATAAATCTTTAATCTTAATAGCATAGCACAGAGCAATTTCACAAATACATTAACTTTCATTGTTTGTGAATATAACACGAGGATCACATTTATTCACATATTTATCTACTGTTTAAAACAAAACTCTTTAGCATTTTCAAAGATTTTATTTTAAACAAATATACAACAACATTTTGTTTATTGGAATTTGGACTGAAGCTTCTTACAGAGCTATATAGAGATATAAAACTATTGGACTACATAGAGAACTATATAGAGACACACAAAGGTTTCCTCATTCCCTGTGGAATAAAAGGAGGTAAACTACACAGCTGAGATTCATCAGTTAAATGCATTATGCTGATGAATGGCAGAGAACTCAATGAAGACTGCTAGTAAATGGTCATTGACAAAAAGCTTAGTCTCTTACCTCACTCTTCCCACTGTATTCATTATGAAGACATTAAAGGCTACTGAATGTATGTCAATTTTTCCATGGGCTGTCAGACAGGTGGCTTGGGACTCCTGTTTTGAGGTTACAAAGTGTCATAAGGAACCATTCAAATTTGTTGGCATAAATGTTACATTCACTGCTGATTTAAAAGGAAAAAAGTCTATTTTAAGCACAATCCACAAGAGAAGCAACTTGAATTTGTCAAACTACTTCCGAGCAACAATTGGACACATGTTTTATGGTCAGATGTAATGAAAAGTGAGTTTTTTGGACATGTTGATCAGATTCACATGTGGTATAAAAATGTGGATCTTATGTTGAGAGAGAACCCAATGCCAAATTTTGATATGCGATGACTGTGTGGAGGGGTTATTATGTTTTGGGGTTGTTCTTTTTTCTTTGGGTCCTGGTGCTCTTGCTAAAATTGATAGGGTTATGAATTCCAACACCTACCAGGACATTTTGGCCAAAAACCCGATTCCCTCTGCCAAGGTGTTCAAACTTTGCTGAAAACTGACAGTACAGTATGACGACGATTCAAAGCGTTCATCCAAGTCTACAAAGAAATGGTTAACTGAGCCCAGCTTCAGTAAAGTAGTGCCTATCCTCCAATGCCTACCCCCTTCACTGTGGTGCAACTTGTGTAATTTGTAGTGCCAAAACCTCAAAACACACTTCAGAAAGCGTCTTGTCAGTGTAATTAATGCTGGAAGAAGATTTATGAAATACTAATTAGAGGAATGTGAACAAATGAGACCCTTGTGCTTTCTGCAATAAAATCCATTATCTGTGAACAATATGACTCTGTGCAATGCTATTGTCATTAAAGTATAGCAACTGTATCATTGTTTACAGTATAAAAAATTACTAAAGCGTAATCTGTTACGTCAGAACATAATTGCATCCATGGTGAAGCATTGTGTAGCAATCTTACAATCAGCAAATGATAAATGCTTGGTTAATTTCATCTGGTTGTTCCATAACCACTCTACAAAGTGATTAAAAGTGTTTTTTTTTCTCAAATTCAATGAGTTGTGGGGACATTAAATAGTAGGTTACTCAGTCATGGTTGTGAAGCTAGTATGTGCTTTTAAATTGTGTAGAAGGTTGCAGAGATAGTAAGGCAGCTTTTGAATAATAGCCTTATAGATGAAGCCCTGCTTATAGGTAAGTAGGCCTACCTGTGCAATGTTATAGTAGGTGTGTCTCACCCAGAATTTGAATAAGCTACCATATAAGTATGTCACACAACCACCACTCCATGAAACCTGTGTATATCCCCTGTGATGTACAGATGAGGTTTGTTCCCAAATTCTACCTTTGCAATGGTATTCATTGAAATGGGAAGGTAGTGCAGCATGGTGTAGCTGGGCAATTTGGCAGAAGTTATTTTTTATGACTTTTTATGATTTTGGAATTTATGAAATTCCACTGGACAAAAATGGTGATTGGAACTTTTATTTATAAGGCTGTTCGATTCACAGCCAGTCTAAGGGACATACAAGGCCACGATGGCATGATAGGCTTGCTCTAATCTGAATGCTTCTCATTCATGAGCAGAAGAGACAGAGACACGGCCAGCAACACTGATTGGGCAAGTGATTTGGAATGTTTAGAGAAGTTCCATTCTATTTTAGATCCTCTCTGTCGGTATGCGTAAATATCTGCTTGGCAACGTCACACTTTATGATGTCCCTGGTGAATAATCAAAAGCGCATTCCAAAGAAACCGTAGTGGATTTTCAAGCAATTTCCTGTTACATCACTGTTACCAAATTTAAAACCATGAGTCCGTAAAGAGCTTATAACCTCTTATTAAATCAAGAGGAGAATCGCAATCAGGTGTTTCGTTTCGAAACTTTCGAAGACAAATACATTACACACGTTTAGTTCGTTTCAAAACAGTGCTGTCTTAGTGCAATATGTCCTAACCAAGTAATCAAAAGAATTATCAGAGTCACTGACATAGCGAAACAGATTTGAGAGAGGGTAAGCCGTTGTGGGCACATATTGATGGTTGCATGTTTATTTTTGATATATTAAACAGCCTCTTCTGGTTTGAACATATGAGCCACGGAATCAAACGACAACTGGTGGGCAATGAATGAAATAAGGAATGCTGTTGCTGATTTCAGATGGTTTGAATGTTACTGAAAAGAGAAGATTTTATTGATTTATTACAGTCGCAGACAAAATCAAATGTTTGGGAGACTACTTGCTTTCTTAGATCTTGTTCATATTTAGGCTATATTACATTTATCATGGCTGGGTAACTCAATTACATATTTCAACTTGTAGCCGAAATGTTGACCCCTGTCATGCAGACGGAGGCCTTTAATTAGGCTACAATTAGTCAGCCTACATCTCCAATGACACTTTGGAGGCAATATCGCATTTAACAGAGATACTACAGCATCACTGTTGACATTTTTATTGCAGTCATACATTTAAGTCATTTTAACTGGTCCATTTAAACAGCCCTTGAATATACACGGGGTCGTGCTAAAGTCAGACGAAATTGCTATAAATCAAGAAATCATTTGAAAGCATGCATACCAAACATCATCAAACATGAAAGCGACGAAAACGACTTACGTTCATCTATATGGCATGCCGACTCTCGCTGATGGTAATCAACAGCGACACACGACTGAAGCATGACCTACTTTATGCAATGTCTCAGCTATGTCAGCCCGACAGAGCCTGTGAAATTTTAATGATGGAAATACTGTACCTAATTTTGAAATTACAAACAACCTTTAGTCACATAATGCAAACATAAATGATACAACTTAAGACGTTTTTATGGTAAGAATCGACCCAATGACAGCTAACCCTTTCATTTAAAAATTAAAAAAGTGAAATAGGTCTACCAAGGGGGGGCTGTACAAAAGCATTGGCTGATCAATTATTCATGACGTAGCATAGCTTCCTTAATAATTTATTGAACACGCCTGTTTCCGATTCTACGGCTTTATGGCCTTGGTGGTTTTTCCATCAACCCATCCGTGATCATTTATGTAGCCTAGTAATTGTATGTAATTGTGCTTCTCTCATCGTATAATATTGAATGGGATCTTAACATCTGGTTGCAGGCTATTTTCCAAATTCTGCCGAATGTTGTAGACGTTATACGTTATACGGACACAACGGCAGCTTGTACAGCACAAGACTACACAAATTCAATGAATGTAAACCGATATAATGTGGATAGATCAGATCAATCCCAGATCATTACTGGTGCAGTAGGATGTTCAAGCATTTTATAGTAAATAGCCAACTTGTAATGATTTATTTGACATCAAAATAACATACTTTTCAGATGGAAATATATACGTGCTGTTACCTGTTGTTAACATATTCCGTTTACATGCTCTCTCCACGCTAAATTCAGGGAAGAAACCACTTCAGAAGGTATTGCATGTGCAGTTTGTTATAGGGGCGGGATTGTAAAATTAACATATCATCACATATTCATGACCTACATGGGCCTACCTTCTCATCTGGTGTGTGGGAGCGGCACGTCAGTATCGACTAACATCATTCTCTTCCCGGGCGGAGTGTGGATACTGTCAGAGCCCACACCGGATACTTTCTGACTGAGAGCCGAAAGCAGCGAGTTTGTAAAACGCCGCGACGGGGGCATCCCATTTTTTGTTTTAATTTTGAAGCAAACTAGTTCTCAGGTCTTGCTGAGATGGTAGATTATCACGCCGCAAATAACCAGCAGTATACCGCCGGCGGGCCGCCAAGCTACATGGAACAGGAGAATGACTGGGACCGGGACCTGCTTCTCGACCCGGCCTGGGAGAAACAGCAGCGAAAGGTAAAGGGAAGGGCGGGCTGCGCGGATTGGGAGAGGTCGGGGACTCTTGCGGGGCCTTGGCATCGCAAGTCGGCGGGTGGATTGAATAGGACGCATAGGCTACCTGGGCCCCATAGCTAACAACATTCTTTCTGCAGTGCAGTTGTGCAGAGACAATACCCATGCAATGCTTTTGTGCATAGGAGCGAAACGGCCACCGGAAAACATGCCATCTCCCCTTCCCCATTAGCTATCCAAAAAGAGAGCCGACTGGCTGTAGTATAAAACATCGAATTTTTGGTGTAAGATTTTTAGCAAGCGTAGCGGGCTGGAAGTGGGCTGTATGTGATATGGCGTTTTTATCGCAATATATTTTAAGGCAATCTAATTCAATTTAGCGTTCTGTTAAACGTGCAAGGTGCAAACGGTGATGAGGTGTCCTCGAAGTTTAGTCCAGCTGTGTCGGGTCGAAACAAACATGTCTAACGTTGGGTTTTTTGACAAAGACGTGTTCTTTTAGCTAGCCAGCTAACGTTAGCTATAACGTTCGTTTTGGCTGGGTTGCATTACGGCTAACTTTGATGGCTTTGGTTAAAAAAAGATCCAGCAACTTATTGAATATAAATTCTACTCCGGTTTTGGCCACGTATCCTAAATGTCTAGAAAAGAAAAAAAATCTGAAGTAATTTCAAGGTTGCTAACGTTAGCTTGTTAACCCAGCCGAGTAACACGAATGGTTTAAGGTGGAATTTTTGTGGCAGGTTAGCTCACCAAATAATTTGCATTCTCTATGGCGAAGTGGCAACATACCAAGCATTACTTTACATCAGATTATTGCTTGACTAAGCGTTACGACTGTCAGCCTTCATTGCCTGGGCGATTGATGCAAATTAATGCAGCTTCCTTACTTATACAGAATACCACCTTGGAATGCACCGCAAACTAGGGGAGGTCAAAGTCTCCGCCGAGCCGAAAATAATTAACAAGGCGTAAGTTGTCGCAGTCCCAAAACATCTAAGTAGGTTACTTACTTGAAGATTGCAGCTATGTCAAACCACATAGCACAGATGTTGAGCCAGTTTAGCTAGTTAGCCACGTGTGGTCTTTTTTTTTTGGATCAGACCACATAACTAATTGGGGGTATGACTTGTGCTCATTGATTTTTGGGAAAGACGTTTGGATCCAACGGCGAATATTTTCGGCATTAACACCCCGCATTGCCTCATGCTGCTGCCCCTCGTGCCTCCTTCGGTGTCCGTGCGTGTGCTGCAGTATCGCACCTTCACGCGGGTGTGTTTTTTATCACGTCTGATACGTGTCTCATCTGAGGAAATGATGCTTCCCGGCCGTGGAATAACCGGCTGTCAATGAGTTAGTCGAAAGGGTGAAAAGTCTCTTGCGCATAATTTCTTGGCCTCCTATACCGCGCCTGCCCACGGGACGTGATTCGTTTGTCACGTATGAAGGCCCGATCAAGTTTAAGTTAAATAACAAGGTAGCGCTAGACGGGAGGAGTGTTATTGGCTTGTTTGGTTTCATTTTGTTACGCTTGTTGAACTCGCATGCATACATTTTTGGTGATCGCACAGTGAACGTATTGGTTTTGTCGGTCCAAATTCCATACTACACGTATGTTGTCTGATTTATGTTTCTTAGACAAACTAGAACTGATCACCAGTGCCATTCGGCAGTCCCAAGTTGTGGAAACAAGTCAAGAATTGATTAACCTTTATAAAAAGAGTATATATTTTTTCTCATTCAAACCCACTTGGAGGTATTAAATCAGAACTGATAAGTTTGATAAGTCTGAAATGATTAATCCATTTCTGGAGGGCATGTGTCAGAATACTGTCTTAGTCTCAGAAGCAGTCCAGCACCTTTGACCGCAGGATTTGTAAAATGGTGTGTAAATCAACACAAATGTTTGTGTTTGGGGCCCTTTGACAGCTGGGTGCTGGATTTTTTTCTTTCCCTCTTTAAGATCACAGAAGGGGTACACGTTTTCTATCCCTTCAACTTAACCATGAAAATGTGCCGCAAATTGAAAGCAGCTTCCACTCCAAGCAAAATGTGGAGACCAACGGTGCTTTGAAGAACAATTTGACGAGAGTTTGTAGATGAGGGGGCAAAAGTTTGTGCTGAAAATGCAGATCTTTTCATACAAGTGAAGACGTTGAATCCTGCCATCAGGAGCTGTTCTTGTCAACTGTCACATGTCTGTCAGTTCACCTTCAAATCCTTCTAGCTCTGGCTGCCAAGCGAGTTGTGCTCTTACACTGTCTGTCTGCCTTATCAGATGAAGCTACTGCAGATGACTCTTGATGAGTTAATTGATTCTATTCTGGACCTGGCGGAGGTTCAAGGCCTGCGCTGCTCCGACAGTTGACTGTAAACATTCGCACTAGAGCGGCTTGCACGCTCGCCGCTGTCCGCCGCGCCCGTGACAATCGACAGAGGGCTGAACGCAAACCCGGAGAAAGCTTAACTTGCCTTTATCGGTGTGTAATTAAGTGGAACGAAATGCGATAATATTCATCGAGGATTTACGACCAGAGGGCAGCCTAAATCGGAGATTTGTTCCCGTATCAAGCTGTTCTTTGTCACGCCGGTTGCTCGGTGCCCTCTTTAGGTGCGCTATCATGCCGGCCCATTTAAGGAATCAGTGTACATGCAAATCGAATGATGGTGTTTTAGCAACAGAGCTTTGCATCGCCACAGGGCAGCACTGATAGAAAGAGATGTGATAACGTAATATAAGATGGTCAATAAAAGTTTTTGAATATGCAGATAAATATTCAAATCTTAGTAGGGTGGTGGAGTGCAAGCATTCACTGTAATAACTTTGGTTTTGTGAGAGCATGGGGCATTGGCCCTTGCTACCTACTTGGTTACCGATTGTTAATTTATTATAGTTCAGTACCTCTTGCAGTATACTTTCAAATCCTAAAGATTCTGAAATACTATCCTGAAAAGTTATGAATTTCTGCAGATCCCTGCAAAGTGGAGATCTGTTCATAAGAACTGATGAGACTTCTTATTTTCACATATTAATTTCCCGTTTATTCCACAGTGCTGAGATGCTTTAAATTCCGTTTGCACTTGCCTGCTTGTTGTTGACAGGCTCATTCTGTTTTGACAATAGAGCCCAGCGCCCCGCCCTGTCGCAGCGTGCCACAATCGGCTGGATGCTTTGAGTAATTGAACGGCATCCCAGTCTGCCGTGCCATGGCTGCCGGAGCCACTTTTTGTGTCGCTTTGGATCGGGAGCATGGGGCAGTTTGTGCACTTTGCACTTTAAAAAAAAAAAAAAAGCTACCTCCGGTTCTTGTGCACATTGACAGTTGGAGTCGTGCCATTCACGGTCGGTTGGTTGTTTAGATATGTGGGCTGGGCTTACACGGCCATGCAAAGAGAGGACCTAACGTAATCACCAGCGCAGGGCCCCCCTGGCCACCTGTGTCACCTGACGGGGTGGAGGGGGCTGTTGGTTGGGTTACGGCTCCTCCCTTAAACGGAGTTGTTTAAATGTACAGTGCTAAAAGCTAGCCTGGGGTTGCATTCCAAAACGCTCCCTCTCCCGCTTGATCTCTGTTCTGTGCTACTACAAGCCAGCGCTTTGCTTGACGCGTTGAGCACTGATCTGAGATCAGCAGAAGGGAGCGGGGGATGAGAGAGAGAGTATTTTGGAATGTAACCCGGTGCTCTTGCTTTTGTAACTTTCAGAGAGAAAAGATTCCATTTCGGCTTATTATAGCTCGCGGTAGCTGGGAAAGGGGTGGGGGGGAGTGTGTGATTTTTTTTTTTGCCTGACTGACTGAAGGGGGTTGCAGAATTGCAGGGTCGCAGATGTGGACAGCGCAGGGGGGTGGGAAAAGACTCCGGGGCAATCCGCCACTGCCACATATTGAAGGGTTCACGGGGGCGTCGGCGAGCGCATCCCCTCTTTGAAGTGGCGAGGGGATGCGGCCTGCGTGTTTTTGTGTCAGGGACATCGCTTACGCTCGGTCTCCTCGCTCCTCTGTCACACCGCTCCGGTTCCAGGGGAGAAGGGAGCGGTCAGCGAGAATGTGCCATCGAATAACTGTGGGTAGAGGGGAAGGCCTGCCAAATGGGGCGATGTGATTGTCTGTGTCCATTGAGGACGTGCAGATGCTGTGGTGTGTATCACTAGGACAGGTTGCCATGAGGTATTTTTTTAGCTGGCTCTGTGGCTGTGGCCTGCTCTTATTTGTTGTATTTAGTCCACATGTGCTCAGGCTAAAACCTGTTATGGCCTGTGGTAGGTGGCAGGTTGATTTCCTTTACTGGTTCCATGAATAACCTGAGACATTAGCCGGGGGTGGAGGGGAGTCCCTGTGGACTGTTGTCATTGAGGGCGTATTTAGGCCTATGTGTTGGAGTTGGCTGAGTGCCGCAAGCCCGAGTTTCTGTCCGTTTGACTGCGTCAGCAGCTGTAGGCCGTGGTATCCGTGCGCGATTAGGGGGGTCTATGTGCGAGTGTTTGCGATCCAGCCCCGGTGCTCTGAACGTTCGGAGGCAGCCCTGTCTGAGAATGGAATGTGCACTGAGGTACGGCGGTGTCAGCGGAGCGGGGGAGGGGCGTGTACCGGAGGGTTGGGGGGTGGGTTATTTTCGTTTGGAGGGGAAGTGAGTTTTTCCACATAGCAGAGAAATTGCAGTGTGGTTTTGGCCTTCGGGGGGTGGGGCGGGGGGCAGTAAGTGTTGTTCCTTTTCAGTAAACAAAATTCTCCCTCTGCCTGCATACGTACATCATTTAGCCAATCAGCACTGTGGACACTGCACTGCTGGGGCCCCTCTTTGTGTGTGTGTGTGTGCTTGCATGTGCATGTTGGCGAAATCATCACTGACACCACAGTGTGAGAAAGGCATCAGACCACATTATTTTTGACAGCGGTGAGCGGTAGTTGAACTTGTCTACCTGTGGTGTGAAGCCCCTGTGTTGCTGAGAAGTCAGTTTGTGGAACGTGTTTTATCCGTGGCTTGTTAAACCTTTATCATGGCTGTTCTAAGCCGCATTTCTTATTACGACTTTTTTGAAAAGATGCTGGAGCTGCTTGTGTTTTTTTTCTTTCATCAGCATGGTCACTGTATGTTTGTCCAGGACTCATGCTTGTGTGTGTATGAACAGCAAGTCCCTTTTGTGAGCTCTCTGTACCTTTCTTTGAGGCAGAATTATAGTCACCCCATTTGGAATTTGAACAGATAATCTTATGGGTATCCTCTAGAGTCTGCCCAAAAGCAGGGATCTAGAAATGACCAATCCACCCACGATTCCAGCCCTAACCTTTTTTTTTGGGGGGGGGGGGGGGGGGGGGTACTTTGGAGGCACAACCCATCTGTAGCCATTCACTTCCTCCAAAGGCCAGTATTTGCTACTCTGTTCAGAGCCTCAGTCCGTGCAGTATTGCACTGACATCCTGTTCTTCACCAAGCCTCATTTGTTAAGCCCACTTGCAGGAAGTCTGTTTCATGCCTGCACACAGCACATGGGGAGCCCACATTGGAAAACGGGTGTGTTGGTGGGGGAGGGGGGGGGTGTATGCGTGCCTGTCATCCTAATGACTTAGTGAGAACATTTCTGGTTCTACCGGATACTATCACCCGCGCACGTGTCCTGAGGTGCAGGACAAGTCTGAAAATGTGCGTGGATATGTGACAGTTGACTTGCATGGATATTTTGCTTTCCTTGGAAGCGCAGTTAGCGTCAGAGTTGGCTACCACACTGCCCTCAGTCTGTTTGTGAAGGCCTGTTTAAGGCGGTTGATCGCCCTTCTCATGTCTTTAAGGCAAATGGTTGAATTGTGATTGGGCCTCAGAGCTGGAGTGACAATGCAAATGTAAAGAAATGAGCCTGGAACCGGAGGAAGGCGCAGAAAGGCCACACGCAGACACGTGTCTGAGACCCAGGAGAAAGGCGTCCTGTCTGAATGTTAACTCAAACTGAAAGACACTGTGGTGAGTGAGTCAAGGTAGCATCAGTATTTAGACCAGGCGCCTCGGTCATGCTGCCCTTAGATGAGTTAGCTGGAGTGTGCTGTCATTAGTCAGCCTTTTTCATAAAGGCACTGAGTTTCACTTTACTGTGTCCTGAAGCGGATTCTGCATTAAAGTGTAAGTCTGCGGTCGCTCTTGCCAAGAGCTGCAGTCGGTCTGCTACTTTGGGTCTGAATTGGTAAGAAGAAAAAGACTGTTCATGCGTGTTGTTCGAGACACATTGCAGACTAAATTAACAGGCAACAAGCCATTTGTTGCTTTGTGACATACTATGTAATAAGTCACAATTTCACTCTTTGTTGACCTATACGAATTCACCATTTGTATATCTGTGTAATGTCACAGTGGAAACTACCCATACGAAATTCAAGAAATGATATGACCTCTGCCCTTTTTACCTGGACCATACAGTGTCTCATTTAAGGAACACCAGTGGAGCGTGTTGCAAGCGGTTCCTCTCCTCAAGGGCTGGAGTTGCAGTCAGTGTTGCCACCAGCAAAGGTTGGGCAACTCAGTTCCTGATCGAGCCTGTTTCTCAGTGGTTTTGTGTGTCACTAAACTGCAAGTAACAGATCGCACAGCACACAAGGTGACTGGTTGTAATTAAACCTAATAATTGATTCACTGAAGTGAACGACAGTTTTGGCTGCAGACACCTTAGATGGGTGCTGAGCGGAGAGGCTTGCTGGTTCTCACCATACACAGCAAGACTGACTCACTCTCTGGGAGTCTGGCTGGAAGAGGTATCAGACAGCCTGTGTGTACCTTCTGGTTTCCAAGCCCATAGTCCCCCCCCCCCCCTTACACACATACAACCCCCGCCAGCTTCCCTGCCAATAAAAGAAGGAAAACCGGCTTTATCGCCGCGCTCCCTCATAAACACCACTCGTCCTGGTGCTGCCCCTCCACTCCCACCTGGCCTAATTGGCCATGTGGTTTAAATCGCCTGCGAGTGCATGCTTTGCAAGGCCTTTAGAGGGGAAGTTGTTGTAGATGCTGTGGAAGAGCTTCTGTGGGAACCCAGGTCCTCCTGAGTGAGGTAGGGGTTCTTCAGTTGTCCTGAGTTCAGGTCAGATGAATTCTGGGAATTGTGCCTTGGAAAGCGGTTTCTCCCAGAAGAATCAGCCTCCCTCTCCCACCGAATCCACTGCAGTGCAACATCGGCGCTCTGTCTGCTGCAGCTGCTTCTCCTCACATCCACGCTGCAAGGAGTCGCTCGTAAACTAATCCGAAGCGCTCGGTCCGTGTCCGTCCAATGGCAGCCGCAGTGTGACCGCTTAAAGCAGTGGATCTGTCATGACTAGACAAACACTGTTAAAGGATCACTACGTAGGGCCTGTCCCTCTACCTTTCCCTAATCTCCATAGCACACTTCAGCTCATCATCTGTTGTTGCCTTTGTTGTGCGTTTCCAGCTGGCGGCACCTTCCTATAGGAAAGCATGACCTCATTTCCCCAGCAATGACAAGCGCACTTCCAGACAATGGAAACCGCCTCGCTGCCCCCAGCTGTTTTGCAGTGTTGCTAGTCTGCTGCTAATGTGGAGCTATGGGGTGGCGTGCTGTAATAACTTCACTCTGAACACCTCCTGCTCTTTGGCTGCAGATGTAGGCATGTTGGGAGGCGCTGGCGTGGTGCGCGGCTGTCTTTAGGTCACTATGGAGGGAGTGGGGATGGGGGGGCCGGTGCTGGGCGCAGGGCTCCATCACACAGAAGCCTGACGATGGCAACAGATGTGGCTTTGCCTCTAATGAGGATTGGAGCTCCCTGTGAGATTCCTCTGCTGCGGATTCTCCCCAGCTGATTAAAAGGGGGCAGATGTGTCGCTGTCCAACGCCCCCCAGTCCCCCCATCTGAGCCCCCCAGTCCCCCCATCTGCTGCACAACTGCAAATGTAAAGGTGCCCCCAGTGTATCGTCTCATCCTTCATTCCTTTGTGCAGATGGCCATTATGTCTTCCCTGTCGATACTCCCCCCCTCCCTCCATGTGTGACAGATCCTTATCTGAACCGCTTTCAGTTGTTTGACAGTTGGAGATGCTGAGATTCATCTGAATGGCTGGTTTTCCCCGAACAGGTTTTCCGCCTTGGGATAAAACAGGAGCGGATGCTTTGAAAGGAGAACCTCCAGAACCATTACCCACCAGAATATTCACACAGGGCTCGGGACAGGAGAAATGAGGCCTAGTACTGTCAGTCATATTCCTGTGACAACAGAACATTGCATGAACCAATGTGCGGTTATTTTGTAATCTGTCTTGAGTTTTTCATTGTGTTTTCAGGGGTTCTAGGTTGCACTCTCGGACATCACACTCAAGTAACTTGATACACCCCCCCCCCCCCCCCCGTTAAGCCCTGCCTGAGTTGTGTGTCTCAACCATTTTCGGTGGCCTTGGCTTCCTCCTCTGTGGCAAGATACTGCCCTCTCTCCTGTAATGAGAGGAAGAGAATTTAGATGTTCCCACACTGTTCTGCTGAAGTGTCCTTCTGATGATAAAAGCCCCCTCTCAAGCGGTTGATTGTTCTCCTTTAAAAGCCAGTTTCTCTTTCATTATTGAAAAGCTCAGCATTGTAATAGGAGCTGCGTAAAGCCCTTTCCACACACACGCGCGCACGTATATGTGCACACCTTTCGTCACCTTCCGTCAAGACCGTGAACTCCAGCAGCGGAGCAGGTCAGGTCTCCTGGTCAAATATTTGCTACTCGCCATGACCGCTGAGACAACAGGGGAGCCGCACGGCTTCAAAGTTCCAACACGACGCCCTGGAAGCAAAGAAAATAATGATCAGTTAGTCATGCGCTGAGTAACTTCACACACTGTCCTCACCCGTTTATTTGCACGTCATGGCTTCACTGCCAGCGGAAAATCCTTAGGCGCTCAAGTGCACTAGCCCAGACAAGAGCAGATGTTTATTTGGGAACTTATGCTGATATGTATTTTTTTCTTTGTTTGAGTAATGTAGTCATTGTATGTTCTTCCTAGTGCTAATAAGTCAGTGTAGATCACAGTGTATTTGGACCCCCAGGTGGTGATCCGTTACAGAAAACTGGACTCTGTTATTTTGGCCTTAGTGTTGTCTGGGGTTTTCCAGGGATAATGTCTTTCAGGCTTGTAAGCCAGCGCTCACACAGATGTACAGTCAGTCAGTCTTGCCGGATGGGCGGATTAGGCAGGTCGTAGTTGAGGCATACAGGCAGACTGACAGCTCGACCGAGATTGTGCCAGTCTGACAAACCCCCCGGCAGATGTTGGGGTTGGACTGACAGGAACAGCTCCACAATGGAGACGGTCAGTCAGACACTCATCTCCCCCCACCCCCTCTCTGTCGCTGTGTGGGTGAAATCCCAAGAAATGGAGCTGCTTACATGTTTGTAGTCAGTTAGTCACGCCTAAAGGTATGTGAGGGCTCGGGAGCATGTTGTTAGCATGCGGTCATGATCAAATTCAAACGCTCTTTGTCAGCAATAGAAATGCAGCAATTTTACAACAGCAGGTAATACTGCCTAGCGTACACACCCACTCAGGATGCCACATTGGATAGGGTAGTCTCAGGCAAAGAGGAAATAGTAATACTGAGTCTTTCTCTGGAGGAAAACCCACCCCTGTCTTTTGGTGTTAATCACTGCCAGTTGCAGCGCATCTGAACCTGTTGGAGCTGTCTGGGGCGGAAACCCCGCGGATGCAGAGGCTGTTAGCGTTAGCGCACTGAAATGCCGGCCAGCAGGGCAGATGCTCAGTTGCTGAACTTGTAAAATCAGTAGCCTTTGTGCTCTTGGGACTGTCCCTTTTGTAGCAGCTTGCTGCTCAGGTTTTTCAGCAGCGCCCCTCTAACAGGGGCCCCAGGCGGTTGGACTGAGCCTCTCGTCCCTGCTGAAAGCAGGTCTGCCGTGAAGCGGCGCTGCTGCCGTGGGCGCTGCCAGGCCGAGGTCACCACCGCAGCGAGCTGGCCTCCGCCGGCTGTGAGCCGGCTGCATGCACGCAGCCTCCCCACTGAGACGTGAAGGAGGGCCACTCCATCTCCCCTGGGCCAGTTTAAAGAGGAAGGAAGGAAGGCACTGTGGGTTTTGTGGTTTCTCCTCGCTCTCTAACAAGTTTTGGTCTTGTGAGAAGTAGAGATGTTCATTTCTACATGAAGTTGTTTGTGTGCGGGGGCTGCAGATACTGTAGAAGATGACCCTGGGAACGTTACCCTTGACCAGGCCTGTTAATGCGTAAGCCAGCCTCTCTGGACCGTGGTGGGCTGGGAGTGGAGTAACTTGTTGTCCCGGCGACATTCCTGCTGCCAGCTCACTAGTTAAGAGGCCTCCCAGAGAGCAGCCTTTGCTGCTCTCTGTTTTTAGGGTTGGCTGGCTTTGATGCATGTCTTCCTTTGGAAGGTCTTTTTTTCCTCTGAGTCATGAAGCTACGGGCCTTCTGACTCACCCATACACAGCTAGGAAGCGGAGTAGACATCACTCTCCACAATCTCCTCGAATCTAAATTAAACCCCCAAAGGCAATTTTTTATGAAAGAAATTGTAAACAAAGAGGTCTCTGTGCAAGACGTAATGATATTTCCTCCAGAAGCTGCTTAATGTGGTCTCTGAAGACAGCAGTCAGTAATTTGATCTCCATTTCAAAACGGGCAACTCTGCAGACACCCAAGCATAAGGCCTGCACATCTTCGGTCGGGGTCCTTTCGGAGATTTCATGCATCTGGTAGCAGGGGTGGTTTTTAAGACGCAGCTGCATTTCACACCTCAGGCTATGATCACCTCTCACTTCCCTCAGATGAACAGATTGGTCATAGAAGGGCTTGAGGTACAAACCTGTGAAAAGAAGGTGCAAACTCTTCTGTATCGAGGTGTTGAGAGGCCCGTGTTTTGCTGCGCGGCGTGTTGAACTGCCTTTGAGGGGAAGTGGCTGGCTTCCAAAGGGAAAGTGGACATGGCTGGTCTCACACAGCGCCTCCGTCTACCCCCCTCAAAGGGAGGATCCCCGCAGCGGTCCAGAGGGGAGCCGGTGCAGCATTATTAAAGTCATTTAGAGCGGATTACCCCCACAGCAGGCCCTGTAATCTCACTCACCTGCTCATTTGGGACCCCCCCCTCCATCCCCGTGTCTGAAGCCCTCCTGCCTCCAGACGAGTGGCTGGCACGAATGCCCCCCCGCCCCAGCACTCACCCCCCTGTCCGGACAGCTTTGTGGTATTCTTGCAACACATGTGGAGCGTTGCTGCAGCATTATGGGCAGGGTCAGCGCCGTTCCTCTTTATTAGAGCCTGGCTTGGCGGTGCGGGCTGCGGCAGAGACAGAGATCCTGCCCCAAGTCATTCTGGGAGCTGTTGAAGAGCGATCCCACATGCCACCGAGGCCTTTCCGAACGGCGAGCTTCAGGGTGCTCGCACCACATCAGATGAGCTTTTTGAACGCCCGCCCCCCCCCCCCCCCTTCCACCGTCCCTCCGAAAAACATGTTGTGCAAGCCTCTTTACAAAGAGAAGACTGACGGCCACATAATGAAGAGGGTCCCTCCCCCCTGTGGTCGGCCCGAGCGTCTCTGTGGCGAGGAAGAGGCTCGGGACTGCAGGTCTGCGCAGGCTGTGTCTTTCAGCGAGGCCGTAAGAGGCCTTATTCAGGCCGCTATCTGTGCGCCTGGCTACCTGCAGTGTGTGTGTGTGTGTGTGTGTGTGTGTGTGTGTGTGTGTGTGTGTAGATAGAACCATGTGTGTAGGTGACCTTGCATGTTACAATGGCTAGTTGGGCAATTCCTGCTTGTGTAATGGCTGTGGTGCATGTGTGTTTGATTGTGTGCGCTGTGTGTCCCAGACAGGTTGGGGGGGGGGGGGGAGCTGTGATTCTTTCTGGAATGTATGGGGGGAGGGGCTGGGTGGGGTGTCCTCCAGACCAGAAGCACAAAGCACACAGGAGCAAGTGACATCCCCTTTGTGATTGGACAGTTTCTGTTTGAGTCTGCTGTTCTTTTACATCTCGCTGTGCCCATCAAGACGCACGCTTGCACACGAGGCTGGAGCTGCGTCTTGGGCCACGTTTGGGACGACACCCCTTCTTCGTCCTTCATACACATCAGAAACATCCATCTTAAAACTGCTGGTGGTTTCTGCGCTTTTTGTGTGGGCCCTCAGAAGCACCCTAGATATACCCTGTTGCACCATGTATTTAAATGGTAGCTTTCTGTTTATCAGGCTGTCTTGGAGCCCTTAGGGAGCAGAGGAGTGTGCTAAGTTTCTGAACACCAGCAGGGCTCAGGGTGGCGGTTTCTGAGCTTCTACAACAGCACAGCAACCTCTGCTCAGGCGTCCGATTCACCAGTGTACTTCCTGCTTAGGAGCCCTCCTCACAGGAAAGAGTCGCATTACACATTCTTCTCCCTTTAAACAAACAAGCAGCCACCATACGTAAATGCCGCGCGACGGCATTGCATTGTAATTTCAGGGACATTTTTTTTTTCCGCCCTTTCCCCAGCCTGAGGTAGGGGGGTGGGGGTGTGGCTGTTAGCAGGTGCTTAGAATTCGCTCCTGTGGGGGGTGTGCACCTTGTGGGCCGTTACATCATCGCCATAGTGACAGTCGGGCCGAATGCGTTTCCTTATAAGGAGAAGTGTGCGAGAGACTGCGAGAGACAGGAAGAGGCAGTTAGGGCAACAATGCTGCCGACTGGGCTGGCCTGCCTGTCTCGTTTGGGCACATTGTCTGAGAAGCTCTCTCTCTCTCTCTCCCTCTCTCTCTCTCTCTCTCTCTCTCTCTCTCTCTCTCTCCCTCTCTCTCCCCCCATCTCTTCCCCCTCTTCAAACTCTTGTCCTCCTTTCATCAGCTCTCTTTCTTTTCAATTCTTCCATCACCAGTCTCTTTCCATCTTTCAGCCTAGCCCCCCCCCCTTTTTTTTCCTTCTGTCCCAAAGGCCTTTGATTGAGCTTGACACAGTTTGTGCTTTTCTCTGAGTTCCTCTGTTCATTAATGTGCAAATCTCAGCTGTAAAAAGGCCTGCTATGGTTCTCATCGGTGTGTGGAACTTTTCTGACAGAATAATTTTCTAACTATAATTTTAACTTTTGAATAAAAAAAAAATTACCCAGTTTAATGGCTCTTTTTACTGCTGCCATAGTTTTGCCTGTTTGATTGGTTTCGCTTGAAATGACTTGAGGATATGCTGCAGTAACCCAAAAAAAGCCTGTGGTTGCTGGAGTAACGGCAGCTTAAATATAGTATTTATACCAGCAAGAGCCAATATGTGCCATACGGAGTAATCACATATTTTATATTAAAGAACCAGGCACATTGAGTTCAACACACAAAACACCTTTGGTTAATGGCACAGAAAGCTTTGCTGTGATAGATAATAGGGGTGGAACCAAATATCGATACAGGAATATATCGTATTACTTCCTCTTGTGATATGTCATCGATACACTGGCGCCAAATATCAATATTTTTATTAAAACATGCAGGCGCTCTAAATGGATTCTGCCGCCAATTGGACTTACCAGAGTCACTACTTCATGATTCCTCATGGTGGCGCTTATCAAATGAATGAGGGTAAACTTGCGGTGAAGAAATGCACACAACTTCTCTTTCTCAGTTCTCCCTGCAAGACCTGTACAACTCAATTTCAGTAAGTACCGCTGACTAAATGGTTTGGATGGCAGAGACTGTTGTTTTATATAAGTACGTAGCTTCAGTTGAGTAGTTAGCCAACTTAGCTAGGTAGCTCCTACTTACAAAATTGTCTAAATTGAAAGGTACTTTACAATTATATTGCTAGTATTCTGTGTGATTAGGCATTTAAACAAAATCTCCCTAATATTATCCAAAAAACAGAAAGTGGTTAAAGCATCACAGTCTCGGCTCAAATTCGTTGTTGGTTCCTGTTAGCAGTTACTTAACTAATGTTACCTAGTCTTTTCCCTGACCACCCTGAACGTAGTTCCAGACCTACACCCTGGTGGTACTAGCTAGCTAACGGCTAGCTCGTGAATTTACACTGTTACGTTGCATAATCCTTAAACTTGCAAATGTTCATTTCAGTAATTTATTTTATGGTTAATTTGATGACCTATTAGCTATGTTATTATTGGACAACTGATGGCCATAAAGCTGTAACAACTGTAGGATCAACTAGCTAGCCAGCTAACGTTTCTTAGCTGGGAAAGTAGTAACGTTATGCAATTTAAAGAGGAAAAATATATCTTATATACTTACGACTGTCAAGTCGGCCAACCAGTCCGTCATCAACACACATCGGTTGTTGCATACGGTGATTGTCACGTTGAATTTTGCTGTTCACTTTTCACTATATAAGGATGAGCAGCAATGCTTAGGGCTTTCTGTGGTTTTTGTCTTCCCTTACAGTTAGCCAACCTCCCAGCTCCTCAAAACTAATTTGAACTGCGGCTTGGCCTCGGAAACGCTCGGAAACGCTTCTTCATGCTCACGATCGTCCACACACCATCACTGCATCAGTGGAGACCAGAGAAAGGGTGTATTCAGTAAAAAACAGTTTTGTACTGATGGTGTAGGGTTGTGTAGCGCTCGAATACGGAAACTAGACTGAACGATGTAACCATTACAAGCCAATCCAGGTAATTCATGACACACAGGAGCTTGTCATCAATGTGTCCCTACAAGAAATAACGGAGCTAGCTGATAATGGGAAAAACATGACCTAGCTTGTCACCTAGCCTAACCACTGCATTTCAGTACACATGGAGGCCATACAGAAAACATCTAATGTATAATATAGAATGAACTCATGACTTGAATGTAATGACTGTAATTGCCGCAAAATATCTAACACAATGGCTGCATTTTCCGACGCCTTCCGGAGTTTCATTTGCGAAGTTTAGATAATTCATTGTCAAATTCTGTGAAACTGACACCACAGTGCTGTGAATAAATACACAATTCCTGCTTTTTGCCTTTTTAGGGGTATTTTTTCTTCTTCAGTTACACAGATATCGTGATGTATCGTAGATGTCTTGCAGTGTATCGAGCATCGCAGAATCGCTGTATCGTGATACCATCGTTATCGTGGCCAACATATCGTGATAGTATCGTATCGTGAGTTACTCTGTGATTCCCACCCCTAATAGATCATACGGAATGAGTTGGATAGCCAGTGGTGCATTGCATTGAATGTGTGTGATGTAGATGACATTCCTCTGGCCGTGGGGCTCTGAGCTGTCTTAGCCCGTTGTAAGGTATGCTTTAATGCCTGAGTAATGCGGTGTGTGACAAAACTGGAGCAGACAAGGTGTGTCGGCAGCGTACTGACCCAATAGGAATGCCAGGAATGAAGACCGATAGCAGAAAGGTCACGCCGCCGCCACTGCAAACAGGACCGAGGATTCTTGGATTGCCTCAACAATTGATGCATTGGCGTAGCCTAAATATCTGTAATAGCTGCTCTCTGATGAGATATGCCACACTTCCCCCCCCCCCCGTGACTGACTGCGTGCTTATGTGTGTCATTACCTGGTGCACCGTCCGTGAGCGCTTCTGAGCACCACCGCTTGGGACAGTGTGACACGGCATAGAAGTTTGCAGTCTTGTAATGTTGTTGAAGTCCCTCCCTGGAAAATCAAATCATGTTGTGACCTCTGCAAAGTAGTGTTTTGTCTTCAGTTATGAGGATCTGCTCAAGGGAGTCTGGCTCTGGACACACACACACACACACACACACACACACACACACACACACACACACACACACACACACACACACACACACAGAGTGATGCAGGCCTTTTAAGAGGCCCCTCCCAGATCTGTCTTCCCAGCAAACCCACAATATTACTTTAGTTTCTGTAACATTGCAACAGCCCTGGCACGTTGCTGCAATGCTGAGGGAACAGGATGTGCCAGTGGGGTTGATCCTCTGAGCCTTTTTTTTTTTTAACGTGTAACCCGAACCAGAAGGCCTGTAGCAGAAGAGCCCAGGACGGGATCGCAGGAGTTCCGTGGTGGGAATGTCACGGAGGCAGCCGTCCAGTTCTCAGTTATCTGCTAAACTCCTGGGCCCTGGGTCCGTGGCTCGTGAAAGGAATTCCAACATGCCGCTGTCGAGCAGATGGCTGGCCTGTGACCCTGGCTGTCAGTGCGTTCTCACAGTGCGTTGGCTGGGGTGACGCATGGCTGAACGTGGAGTAGGATGGACTCTGTTTCCTGCGTGGTGTCAGCGCCACAGAGCACCATTTACACCAAACAGTCCCACCTGATGCAGTTCAGAGATAACAGAGAAAATGCAAAGCAAGATAAGACCCTTGTAATTTTTTAACTCCAGAATATCATTAGAACCAATCTGGCTGGTAGACTGTGCCCTACTATATTGTCTTAAGTTAATCCACCGTACTAAGGGCAGGCCAGTTAGGGGCAGCAGCTTTGCTGTTGAGTTTAAAGAGAGGGTAAACTGAAGTTAACTGTAAGAGGGCAAGAATGTAAATATGTATTTAAATATTAAACCTCGGCCTACGCTTTGAATATCCAAGTGCCCTCAAGCGAGGCTGCTAGACGGCTTAGCCTACTTGCTAGATGGATGGCTAAACAAAGGCTAACACTTGTTTTAATTCCAGAACAAATATTATGCAACCACAACAAGAATTCCAAGCACCATTTGGTGCCTCATGTTTCAAAACATGGCGCAGATATTTATTTGTTTTAAGGATCAACCCAGGTGTGCTGGAAGTCACATGAGTGTCAACAGAACTCTCCCATTGGCTGAGTCTGCAGTGGTAACCAAAATAGGTCATGACTGATGCGTTGTGTTCCTTCGCTTGACCACAGTGTAAGTCGCAAACATCCACAGTGCTACTTCTTGGACCCGAACAACTCCCTTTTTCTCAGTGCACGGTTGTTTCTTCTGGTTTGTTTTCTGATCATCATGGGGTCTGTAATTTTTATTTTGGGCTCTTGCTTGCCCGCCTCTTCTCATTTCCCGTTAATGACTTCCCATCTTGGGCTAGCTGCACACAACATATTGGCAAAGTGGTCGGAGCACGATCAATATTTAGCTGACATCTCACCACCAAGCAGACCTGAGCGTTAGCAATTTTTTTCTGTTGCGCACGGCTCAGTCTTCTCTGTCTTCAAAGCAAGACACCCTGAGGTTTACAGCTAGTGGGTCATGGGGAGAGTTCTTAACTGGATTGCTGAATTCAAGATCAAGGAATTTGTGTTGATTTTCAATACAGCAATTTATTCCAGAACATTTGTCTTAAAATTAGAAAGACACACAGATACACAGCCTAGGCCTACCACAATGTGTGGGGATAAGGTTTTTTTTTTTTCTTGTTCAGTAGTTGAACCCCGTGGGAGCTGTATCAGCGTGAACATTACTCAGGCTCTGGTTGACTTAAAAGGGTGTCATGTGTCATGATCCGTAGGCCTGCGTCAGTCATAACTGCCCATAGAGAGTCTCATTGGCGTGACTGTGTCACAGGTCATGGCTGGGTGGCTGGCAGCCCCGCCTGCTGCCATATGCTGACTCACTTCTGAAGACCGTCATATCCATCTCCAGCTATTAATAGGTGATTCTTTTCGGATTGACTCACTACTACTTCATTTTTTTCTGTACCGTCTCCATCCCCCCCCCCCCCCCCCCCCCCCCCGCACCCCTTCCAGATAACGCAGGCCCACTCACGCACCTTTCTTGGTCAAACATGAGCCAACATTTCCGTCCACCCAGCCACTCCCGAAAGGGCAGTGATGTCATGACATTGACAGACAGGAAGCTGACGTCAGAGGTGTTGGCAGCTGGGGATGAATGGAGGAGGGGGGGTTGGTTCGCCTCCAGTTTTGTTTGCTGAAAGCAACGGTGAGATAAGACCGGGGCGGTGAATCTGTCTGGGAGTGATCCAGCCCTCCTAAGGAGTGGGACGTCCCAGGAGAGCGGTTGCCAGTTGCTTTCGGAGGCCGCCGGTGTTGATGGTGACGCACACCTGCGGAATTCACCGTGACATAAACGCACCATAACAGGGATAGTGACCCATTGATTTATTGGCTGCTTTTCTTTTGCGTGCGCAAGCTATTGAGTGCTGAATAGAATTAATGAGTGAGGTTTATGTGCAATAACCTACTATTAAAGGCTTCCTTACGGGTACACACTCAAAGGTACAGTCATATCATTTGAGTATTGTTAATACAACGTGGCTTTGTGACTCAGTCATGTTCCTCTTCGAAACTGATTTAAATAGTCTTTGAATCTGTCCTTACCTGTTTTATTAACACTATCCCCGGGACAAAAGGTTTGTCTTCACGCACGGTCTCTGCACCTTAGCATGCAGGGTCTTCGTCCAGCTTGTGGGCATGAATCTGCACCCATGAGGTCATGTCTGGTTATACCTTGTATGGATCTGGAGCCATTGTGTACTGTTCCTATGGTTAAGTTTCCAGGCGTTGGCTCCCAAATGGGAGGTGTACACAGGGGCTCTTATCTTCTAACTGAAGCCCCAGAAGGCTATTTTAGGAATTTGGATAAGAATGCGAGATAACTGTCACATGCACTCGCTAAGAAAGCAGGCATTAGAAAAATCCTTGCAGGTTATTGAACTGTTTTTGTTGCATAATATTTCACATGCATCTCTGTCAACTCGAAACTTGCGTCTGATTTTGTTTGTGATTTATGCAATCAATAGTTTATTGATAGCCCTTTATTGAGAGTAATTTACTTAGGAATGTGAAATGACCTTGTCTTAGTGAGACTGAGTGGGAAAGCACCCAGCGTCCTCCTTAAATCCGCTGCCAAAGGGATGAGGGCTGTAGCTGGCTATTTAGTCTACCACCTCTTATCTCGTTTCCTGGCGGCCTCAATCGATTCGCTCCGAAAGTGATCGGGACCGCTGGCCGCCACATTGAAGCATTTCTTTGGAAATCCACCCATGTTCCGGAGCAAGAAAAGACCGCTCCTAAACCCCCCCCCCCCAACTCCCCCTGCTCCAGAAAGAGCTGGTGAGCCCTCTATCTGAGTCGTTAAGGTATTAAAGACACCACCCGAATCATTAGAGTTCTGATGGCCAATCCCTGCTGAGCCTGTTGTTAAAATCAGCAGTTGGTCAGTCAGTGACGCAGATGCTCAGACCCCTGCTGTAACAGTGGATCCTCCTGAATCTAACAAACCGGTGTGCCTCACTGGCTGATTCCTGCCCCGGCCTCTACTGTGAGGGGGTCACCACCACTGGACATTGAAGGGTGAACCAGTAGTGCCTGTACTGGAGGTTTCATACCTTTAGCTGATATTACCCTAGTCATATCTCCACTGCTTCTTGGGATTACTGTTACAGCAGTGTTTAGAACCACTTGTCTGTTCTTGTGTAGAATAAAGTTAAAATCGAAATGTAAGCAATTTCATGAAAAACGGGTGGGCACCGCATTTACAGACCTTTGACATAATTTTGTAGTTTTTGCTGACACGGGTGTGCAAAGTGGCAGTTTCAAAATAGAGGTGCAAAGTTGAAAGGTTTAGCGCCGCTGTGTTAGATCACCACAACTGACGTTCAGCAGGTCTGAGTGCGCGTTTCTGCTGTGATATTCACACACAGGTTTTAGCAGGCAGCAATTAGACCGTGTGAAGTGTGGTTTGCATTTAAGTTTAAAACTGCTGTGACCAACGCTGGCCTTGTTTGCTTGCAGTGCATTTCTTTGTGCGATGACACCTCAGATTCACGGCACACTGAGATGGAATTACGGGCAGCAAAAAACCCAGTGTTGACTCAAATAGAGTTTAAAGGTCGACCTTATTAAAGGAAATAAAACGACTGCTTGAAACTCCCACTTCCTTATTACTTCTAAGCATTCGCGGTATTCCTGTGTCTTATCACATCTTGAGTTCGTGCACAATTGAGGAAATAAAAATCATTTAGTGTCTGCGAAGGTGTTATTGCCTGTCTGCAGCAATGGCTTCCCGCTGTTCAATTTCGTGCGACTAACCGAAACCTAATCTACTCGATAGGGTGCCCCGGAGGGGGGTTACAAGCAGTGGCGCAGTGCTACGAAGTCACCTTCCTCTCGAGATGGTGTGTTGAGAGAGGCGGCCCCGCCCGCGTGGCCCCACTTCCTGTGTTCGTTTGCCGAGGCAGGAAGTTCATTAGGGCACTGCTGATTGGGCACGCGGAGGTGTTTGTTGGCGAATGTGTGAAGGGGAGCTGGGGGTGTGTGTGTAACTGTGGCCTTGCTCAACCACTGAGTCAGGGGAAAGAAGGTGTTGGCGCCGGATGCTGTGTAGCTGTACGCTCCACACATTATACGTACAGCATGGCACTTTGCCTCGGCTATGGTTCTGACTCTCCCATGTCCCCATCATTATTACCGGCTGTAAAAGTAAACCGTTATTGCTAGTCCCCATTTGAGTTGTAGTTGGTGTGATTTAAAGGTGCACTCTAGTCAACGTCAATCATTTGACATGACGTGCATTTCAGTATGGAAGATAACCACAGTGGAGCATGGCTTGCCGCGTTCCCCGTCCCCTGTGCCTCAGGGTGGCGGCACTTTTCCGCCGCTCCTCGGAGCAGCGATCTTGGTGCTTTCCGGCTCGCCTGCAGGAGGAAGAGCATTTTTGGCATTCCTGAAATCTCTCTCAGACTAAATCGGGATGGCGGTCATTCCTCCGATGGCCCTCCTTGCCCCGCCCCCCCCCCCCCCCCCCCCCCCCTTGTCTGCACTGAGGGCCACGAGCGGCGATCACCCCCTCCCCTCACACGCACGCACATCTGGGATCTGGCCTCTGCCTCTTAGGTCAGCGCCAGAGCATCACTGTGCAGACGCAGCTTCTGAAGGAGGCCGCCCGGGTATCCCAGCGTATGCTACCCTGCACGAACAACCCAGGTCCCCGCTTTATATATACACCCTGTCTTTAAACACCGTCTCTCTGAGCTGCCGGCCTGGGTGATTTAAGGAGTATGTAGCCTGTGTGCTCAGGGCTGCCCTCGGCCTCTGGCTTACGCTGGTGATCCTTTGCAGCTGTTGCAGCGGGGTTGTGTGTCTGGGCAGCACTAGCACTCAGGGCTGCGGGGGCCGTGTTTAATGTCTCCCGAGCAGCAGGACAGGATGTTAGCCCGATTAAATGCTTTACTGCGAGGCTTAGCCGCAAACTCCTGTCACGATTATCACGATAACCGTTTCCAGTTGTCACGGGTAGGAAGGACGTTTAAAATGGTTTGCCTTGCTAAAGAGCACATGCTGTCCTCAGAACGCACACACGCTATGGTGTGTCAGCTCTTGCGATGTGGTGTGAGTGCAATTTCAGATCTGCGTTGTGTGTGTGTGCATGTTTAATAGCCTGTATCTGGATCCTTGGGTGATTTGTATTTTACTTGTCTCTCGTGACGGCATTACACTGTGTACGGGTAAACTTCTGTCGAATGTGTGTTAGTTAAGCCCGTAACACACTTAGCTCATTAACTTGCATTCTTCAGTTACAGAGGGCAGTCGCGCAGGGTTTGAAAGGTGCCCGCTGCAGAGTGGCAGCATGGCTGCTGATTTTGTGCTGCAGTCAGTAACCCCGTTCTCCGCTGTAACGGGATCTCACCGCGGGCGCCGAAGGGGTTAACTCCGCCGCGCTCAGGTTGAGTAACCTTATCCGGCCTTCGTCAGGGAGCGAACACAAAGACAGGAAGCCACATAAATAAGTCAGTAAATAAACAGGGCCCTCCGGTGGAAGCTCCTGTGGCTTGTGCGCCAGTCAGAAATAGACCCCCCAAATATTTACTTTTGTTCTAGTACATCTTCTGAGGGCGGGGGGGACGGGGGGGAGGTGGTTTTGGTCATCATTCGAGCAGCCATATATGGTATGCGCTGCCTCACCAGATACGTGTAGTGCAAATGTTGCGGGTGAGTGAAATTATAAATATTGAATCAAAAATAAATGCATGGTACTGTGCCGGAAAAGAGTGTCGGAGCTGACGTCTCACCGTTTGGCCTCATTCGCCGCCATGTTTCATCACAAACAGGAATGTGCACTTCTGCATAATTATACATTCAAAAGCGCAGCTGCTGTGGAGGGCAGATATTAGAATATATGCCTCAGCCTACACCTTCCCTTGCTGAACTGGCTGCGTTCACACATACCTCCTTTCAGGAGAGTACATAATAATGAAATGTTAGTGTTGTGCTTGGGTTTTCATTAAACTCTTGTGTTACTTTGGTGGAGTTCTGTTTGTTGAATCAAGGGGCGCTGCCCCAGCGGCGGTGTTTTTCTCCAAAGGTTGCGTCTCGGCTTGTTTGTGTCGGCAAGGATCGCGTGTCCAGACATAACAAGATGAGTGCCGAGCACCTCGGCGACAGATGAAACTTAATTTTAGCAGAGTGCGGAGCCCTCAGCTCGGTGCATAGCCCACAGAGAGAGCCGAAGGGCAGGGAATTGGAGACCTGGACAAATGGAAGATAGTGATCAAATTTTAACCCTTTTTAAATAACCAATCAGTAATCTTTGACCTAATAAAAGCCGCAGTTATACTACCGTATCCCATGTAGGTTGAGAGACCATGGGTGTTTCTGTAGGCAGTTTTTTCCTTTTGGCAGAGCAGAGAACGACACCAAGGTGAGGCCCACTGAGCAAACTCAGACAACCTTGGAAAGTGCGAAGTTTACAGCGGTGGTATTTGCTCAAGCAAATAGTAACGTGCCCAGTGCAGAGAAGTGCCCACGCAAATGCTTCCCTCCCCCCGGCCGTTAGCCTACCTCACCCCGGAGCGCGCCGCATTCCTGCAGCGTCGTAAAACGCGCCCTCCTGCACCGCGCACTCCCGCAATCCCACAGTCCTCTCTGCCCTCTGGCTGGGCTGATGTCATTGTTCCCCTGTGCTTGGGGGTGGAGGGTTGGGGTGTGGGGGGGGGGGGGGGGTTCTGGATGCTGCCGCGGGGGGCCTGGCCTTGTGGATCATGCAGTTCTAGCATGTCCACTTTCTCTTTGTTAGGGAGCATCTGTTCGATGCGAGTTCGTGTGAGCTTGATCTCTTAGATATGCGGGTCTGTGTTGTGGCCTTGTGTCCTAAGCACTGAGATTACAATAGCAGAGCAGCCCAGAGTCACATTCTGTGGAAAATCAAATGTGGGAATTATCTTTCACTCGGTGAAATGAAGTTGCTGGTTGTGTGTTGGGCGCTCATGGACATGAGCACACACAAGTCTGAGGAGGGAGTTTACAAGGAAAAGTGTATAAAAAAAAATAACAAGTACACAACAGCCTGTGTGTGTGAGTGTTTGCTAGCAGCTACATGTGCCTGTGTGACACAGTGGCCTGTTCTCACGGTGCTTACAGAGGGGTGTGCGTTGACCAGCAGGCTAATTTCTGTTTCATTCATTGTCTAAAACGCAAAGTGTCTCATGGCAAATCTCTCCAGCCAACGCCCCTCCCCCTTGTGAATACCCGCTGGCAGACCCCTGGATTCTTTTTCTCTTGATCACCCCTTCATGCCCTGAGTCTCTCGTCTTGCTTTGTCCCCCCCTCCAAAACTCAGTGTCCATCATCCCTTAAGCAGTGTTACATACAGTTGCATAACCCCACCGCCACCAACAAAATTAGCCTATGAGAACACTTTCTGCTGCTCAGGCCATTAAAGGTTAGCACTGTCCACCTAATATTAGGGCTCTGCTCCTGCCCTTTAACATCTTAAGTGCCAACAGCCACTGACAGAAAGCTGCAAAGGCAAATAGGACTTTTTTCCATGTCAGAGATTGTGAGGTGTCTGACCCCCAGTTCACTTATTTCTTGCAGCAGAAGATCCTGTTGGCCCTTTTTTGGGATTTTTAATTGACATCTCCTTCCACTCCACTGACCTGAGATCAGGGCAGGTCTGCTGTTGTGCCAGGAGTTGGGCAACATGCTGTCATCTTGTCATCACACCTTCAGCCAGCCCTACAGGTACAGCTGACCTACTTCATCACTAAGGCACGTCAGTGGAAATGCGACTTTCGATTGGTTTGAGACGCTGAGCAGACGTCACACGGAAGCTCCGCCCACCGTGGGGTTCGTGAAGCCCCGTTGTCCGCCAGTGCTGTCCTGTGTGACTCTGTGTCCGTTTCTGCCCCAGCAGCTTTGGCCAGGGACACGCCCACCACTCTGTCACTGACCTACTCACAGGCCCCGATGAAGGGCCGCTGGCGTGGGTGTGTGCGGTTTGGGTTATTTTGTGAAACGCTGACATGCTAACGCTGTACCTGTGTTTGTGCACGGACGTGTGAAGAAACGCTGTGTGGGCGTGTCTGTGTGAGTGTGTGTTTCTGTGTGAGTGTGTGTGTCTGTGTGAGCATCTCTGTGAGCGTGTGAACATGTCTGTGTGAGCGTGTCTGTCTGTGTGAACGTGTCTGTCTGTGTGAGTGTGTCTGTGTGAGTGTGTCTGTGTGAGTGTGTCTGTGTGTGTGTGTGTGTGTGTGTGTGTGAGCGTGTGTGAGCGTGTGTGAGCGTGTGTGTGAGCGTGTGTGTGAGCGTGTGTGTGAGCGTGTGTGTGAGCGTGTGTGTGATCGTGTGAGCGTGTGTGTGCGTGAGCCTGCTTATCAGTGAGGCAGTGTGTGAAGGTGTAGGCTGCTGTCCAACCCCAGAGGCGGGAGCAGAGCAACACACCACTGCCGAGCCATCTGAGGAATGTGCGACAGTTGTGAAATACTGTTTCTGCGCGCCGGTTTCACTCAGGGTGCCGCCACACCCTTACCTGTGTGTGTGCGTGCGTGCGCGTGGTTCACCAATGGGTGTGTTTAAATAAAGGGTGTGTTTGTGCGCATTTGGTGAAAGCGTGGGCGTGCTGCTTTTCACTATTCATGTATTGCTCTCTCTAATAAGGCTTTGTGACCCAGGTGACACTTCTGGGCCAATCACAAATGAACGTCGTTGTGTGTGACAAGAAAAGCAACATGCCCCAGTGTGTCTGTGTGTATGTGTGTGTTGGAAGGGGGGGCAGGCAGGCAGGCAGGCAGGATCTGGTTGGTTATGGCAGTGCATTCCTGCTGAAGGAGTGGTAATGAGAGAGCTGTCAGTCTGATACAGAGGAGAGATGAGCTGCATTGTCGCACAGTCGGGTCCCTCCATGACTGCCCCTGATGTCCCCTCGCCGTCGGCCGGGCCACAGGCCGTGCCGGAACCTGGCCGGGCCAGTCTGACCATCACTCGCATTTGAATAAAGGGAGACGCGCCACAGACACCCAGGCAAAAAATAAAGCATGCATAAAGTCTCAAGATTACATTTCACTAACAAACTGTAGCGAGATGGTTACCCAGCATGAAAATAGGAGAACATTGGGTACAGTTTCTGCCCCGTTGCATAGCTTTTACAGGATATAAGTTGGTACAGCTGGATGTTGATTCTAGCCAAAGGGCACAACAGCAGTGGCCCACCTGAGAATCAAACGCGCAGCCTTTGGGTTCCAAGCCCTGCCCCTTCCTACTACACCACACTGCTAACCTCGTTTGCCCTGACGTATATTACCAGAGAGGCCTCGCATAAATGTTTGATAAGAACAAAACAATGTGACAGGGCAATTTTGACGCGCAACCTTTCAGGCTATCTCCAGATATACCTCGCGGAATAGCAGCTGCAGCTTCCTGTAAACACTTCCTCCTTCCTGGCAGCCGTGGCAGCGGCGGTCACGGTGTCACCGCGTTCCCCTTCCTGTCACCGGGCGGCTCGACCAGAGACGGCCTGCAGCTTCCCATGGTGCCGCCTTTGCGCGGTGTGCCGTTATCGTGTTAGCATAGAGTCAATTGTTTCCTCTGTGTGGGGGGGGGGGTGTGTATGTCTGTACAGCGCGTAGCGCTCCTGGTGTGCGGCTGACCTCGCTTTCCTCGGCTCGGGCCTCCTCTCATTGTAGAGGGTGCGTTGTTCTCCTGCCTCTCCGGCTTGAGTGACGGGGGCGGGAGCGGTAACTCAATCGGGGAGCTGAGAGAGCAGCTCCGCTAAATTAGCCTGTCACTACCGAGAGCTCCGGTTGTCAGGGATACCGGGCCGCGTATACGGTAGAGGCGGGCATTAATCTTGCAGCGCGGCGAGCTGCTGCGGCGCTCAGCGACGTTAAATTCTTCTGCCTCCGGACTCTCTGCCATAACGTAATACACTGCGCTATGCTCGCTTAGTCTTGTGACATCGGCAAAATGAAATTACAGCACTGTAACTGCTGCTCCGCAGATTTTACAGTACACTGTACTGCATGATCAAATATACCATTTTCACTAACACAGCGCGCTGTATTTAATGCACATCCATTGGCAAACTTTGCTGCATTAAGCCTGTGCAAAGCAGACATGCTTTGAGTTGATACAGGAAAATGTCACCCTCCCCCAGAATTTGATGCTGTGGTTGTTTATAGAGATTGCGGGTGATTTCTTTGCTGTGATACTCTTCATTTTTGATGTTTGAAAACGTCAGTCAGAGAAGGGGATCCGTACGTTAGCTTAGCTGGGCTGAGTGAATGGGTTTACTCCAGTGGAGTTTGCTATGTAGATTGCCATTGGCATCCCACGCTGCCCTGGGTTGAACTGTAAGGTTTCCCCTTCACTGCACCAGCAGCACTGTGCTTAAATGGGGGTCTCGCTCGTTTGATTGACGTGTTTGTGCTTCTCGTCGCCCTCTGCTGGCGCGGAGGTGAAGGGACTCTTTATGCAGACTGCTCAATGGGGCCTTTGTGCACCGGGACCACTGAGCCCGGCCCAGTGCCCAGTCATAATGTTTTCATACAGCCGCCGATTAACAACATGCTGCCCCAGGCCCGGCCAGCGTGGTAGGGCAGGGTATGTTTGGGGGGCTGGGGGTGGGGTACCTAGGTCCTGCCCCGCCCAGGCGCTAACCCTAGATCAGTTTCAGCTTTTTCTCATGTAATGGTTGCGGCCAGGTGGAGACTGGGGCTAGGTTTGGCTCATTCTGGGGTTGGGTGTTGGAAAGAGGAGACTTGGCAGAGTGAAAGGGGGCACACAACAGTGGTGACAGTGGGGTGGGACTGCTGGAATATTTCGGCGGTCGCGGAGGGGGGGCTTCCCGGGAGGGTCAGGCCGCATTGACGGTGGGTGGCCCACAGCCCCCATCCCGAACGATGTGCGAGCGCTGAGGCCCGCCTCAGATTGGCCGTCCTCTCGTGACCTCAAGAGTGGGGACTGGCACTGTGACGCTGATGGCATATAGAGTACTTTCCAGCAACGGGCATCTTCAAAGCTGGGTCCACAAAGCTTTGATTTTTACCCAGGATAAAGGGCAAAGGTCGCAGACCGCGCAGAAATGTCAGCCGCCTTTCAGTTCGACCCTTTGAATCCGCGTTGGTGTTTAGCGTCCCCTCATGACCTCCGACCCCATATGGAAATCGCTTGGGGGGGGGGGGTTTGTTTGTCCGGGTTTGCTGAGGCGTGGCGGCTGGCCTGTTTCTGACCTCTCTCCTCTCTCTCCTCTCTCTCTCTCTCTCTCTCCCTCTCTCTCTCCCTCCTCCTCCGTGCAGACGTTCACAGCCTGGTGCAACTCCCACCTGCGGAAAGCTGGCACTCAGATCGAGAACATCGAGGAGGACTTCAGGGACGGCCTCAAGCTCATGCTGCTGCTGGAGGTCATCTCAGGTAGGGGGCCACGCCCATCCTCGCCCCCCTCGTCTCGCTGCCGCCCTCCGGTGCCGTCATCATCGCTACGGGCGCAGTTACAGCTCAGTGTGCCCTCTGCCCACTGGTTTGCTGGAACAAGAACCCAAACTCAGTGCCACTCTCGCCAACACAGCCTTGCCACAATGCACAGAGAGCCAGGCTTCCTGCAGTGGGTTACACATGCAGATATGTAACTGATTGGCCTGACCAGCAGGGGGCGCAGGCACACAGTGGGGACCAATAAGCATACTGCAGCGATGGCCATGCATGTTTCTTGGCCCTGAACTGTCGGATTTTATGCTTTATGGAACTGGAGCACAACTTATACATACTTTACTGCAATTTCAGCTGAGAGGAAACACACTTATAAATGATACGAATCAGCTGTGCTTGTGTCTATCAAGAAATGGAAGTATTGCTATGTGTGGGAATCCTGGTAGTGTGATTGTTTTCTTTGTATTGTCTAAAGGTGTTCACAAGTTGGCCTTTGTGCAACTTACAAGTGTATCATAAATTTCATGTTTGTGATCATCTGGTTAGTGGTGTGTAGCCAGTAATAATGTGATCTTTAACTTGAAAGATACTGGTCTGAGCAAATACTCCACCTTATCTAGTCGCTTCAGTTCTATTTCTTTTGACATTTTGAATTGAAGCTATCTTGTTTTGTATTTAGATTGGAAAGCATGTGAAGTGATCGTGGGAACTTGAGTAATTTGTTTGTATGTGCGTGCATTTGCAGGGGAGCGGTTACCCAAGCCAGAGAGAGGCAAGATGAGGGTGCACAAGATCAACAATGTCAACAAAGCCCTGGACTTCATCGCCAGCAAGGGGGTCAAGCTGGTGTCTATCGGTGCCGAGGGTCAGTTCCCCCTGTCCCTGTCTCTCTTGCACTCCACACGTGCGGCAGACTGTCTCTTATCCAGTCAGTCCATTGACAAAAAACAGCCCCTCACGGGCGTGCTCACACACGGTACATATTTGATCAGCAAGCCTTCATCCGCTCCGGGTACACACACGCACAGAGCGCAAGCTTCCTTCCCAGAGCGCGCGGCCCCTCCCCGGCGTTAAGCGCCGGGAAGTCGAGAGGGCAGAGGCCGCAGCAGGCCTTTACAGAGGGAGGAGCAGGGCCCGACAGGACGGCGGTGAACTCTCCGGCGCTCTGTCATGACAAACTGTTCCCTCTCTGCTTCGCCGACCGCCACACCCCTCCGTGGTCAGTGCTGGGAAAGGTCAGCTGCCGGACGCGTGCTGAGAGACAGAGACGGATAGAGAGAGAGAGAGGGGGAGGGAGAGAGAGAGCATTGTTGAAAGCATTCGGAGTGCTGCTGCATGCGTGATCTTCAAGAGATAAACACAAGGCCCAAGGGGCAGCACATCCTACCTTGCCAATACAGTCTCTCAGAAACTAGCACTGGAAGTGTCTCATGGATTTACATGACATCATGACAGGTGTGGCTAATATGTGAAAGATACTATGCTAAAACTCCTGCCTTTTTCTACAGTGTATAGTAAATCTGTAGCTGTAGCTTCACTGGTTTCGTTTGGAGATGTGGCTGGAACGTGTTCACATGAAAATTTGTGGCCAGCAGAGGGAAATTTGTGGTTTGTGGTTTGGGATCCAAGCCCAGATACCACTGTTACACCCTTGAGCAAGGTACTGCACTTAGCATAAATTGCTCCAATAAAAATTTCAGCAGCGCAAACCCCTGTCTTCCTGGAAGACTCTGTGAAGGAACTTCGAAGCGCTGTACATGAAAAATAAGCAGCAGGTCAGATGGGACGACGGGTGCGTCCTCTGTTCTCTGGCCACGCCCCCCAGGGCTCACTGTTCCCCGTCTCTTCTCAGAAATCGTCGATGGGAACGCAAAGATGACCCTGGGCATGATCTGGACCATCATCCTGCGGTTCGCCATCCAGGACATCTCTGTGGAGGGTAAGCAGAGCGCACACACACTCACACTCACACTCACACACACACACACACACACACACACACACACACACACAGAGAAAAACATCCTCCTTAAATGCTTCAAGTGCTTTGTTTGCTTTGTTTTCCCTACAAAACATGGATTAGGAAGTCTAACATGCCCTATTCCCCCCCCCCCCGATCCTCACACATTGAGTGCAGCTTGTCCTCCCAGTGACATTTGGAAAAAGTAAAAACCATTCAGACTATCGTCATGCATTGGAGCACAGCGTTTTGTCGAGATGGATGTGTAGGGGGTTTTTTTGCACAGAAGATAGTGTTTTGGAACAGGATGCCACACACACACTTACATAGAGGCTCATACACACACTCCTTTATTTTGGTGAAGTGAACTGATCACAAGCTGTGCGTCATGCAGAAAAGCGCACACACTGAAAATAGGGGCCTTGAGTAGAGTGGGGAGAGGCCGGGTCCACTTGTCCTCAGTGCCCTCCAGTCACTCGAGACGTTTAATAGACAAACGCTTACCGCTCAGACTTCATTCAGCGCGCGCCCATTCACTCCTAAAATAGCCGCTGTCTGAAAATGCTATGGGCACAGCGCGGCCATTCACCGCAGAAGGCCCTCACAGCGCTGCACTGTCTCAGAACTCCAGCGTTCTGTTCTGGCGGTTCTGCTCAGGTAGTTTTATTCGGAAAGCCATAAATGGCTCACTCTTTAAGTTCACAGCCTGCGGTACAGAACAAAAACATTGTCGGCTAAAGAACAAAAATCAAATTGGTTTTTTGTTACTAAGATGTGCTTAGACTTTAAGGACATGTTGGGTAAAATGCATGTGAGGTCAGGTCACAGATATATGATGGCCCTTCAGGACGAAGCTCCGTGCTGCCCCCACACACTGCTGTCACCTCGGAGGCCAGATCCCGTCTCTGCCCCCCCCCGCTTACTTCAGTTGGGTTTCTTGGCATGAGTTCACTTCTGTGTACATTGTACAGTAGAAAAGCAGACAATCACAACAACCATCTCTTCCCCTTCCTCTCTCTCTCTCTCTCTCTCTCTCTGTCCCTCTCTCTCTCTCTCTCTCTCTCTCTCTCTCTCTCTCTCTCTCTCTCTCTCTCTGTCCCCCTGCTCCCTCTCTCTCTCTCTGCCCCCCCCCCTCTCTCTCTCTCCCCTGCTCCCTCTCTTGCTCCATCTCTCCAGAGACCTCTGCGAAGGAGGGCCTGTTGCTGTGGTGCCAGAGGAAGACCGCCCCCTACAAGAACGTCAACGTGCAGAACTTCCATATCAGGTGCGGAGTGAGCCCAGGGTGACGCACGCTCCATCTCCCCTCAGAGCAGCCTCTCGCAGCCCTTCCAGGAATGCAGGGGACACAGAAATGCATATTCTGCTGCTCAGACAGTAGCTTCAGTGGCAGTGTATTAGAAAAGAAGCATCAGTGCAGAACTGGGCAGCCTCAAAGGCATCCTCACATAATTTGAAGAAGCAGTTGCCTTCGTTTTTATAACGTGCAGTACCAGAAGTTGTAGGTTTTTCAGCCGTTCCGGTGGAAACAGTGCCCCCTCCTGGATCATCGGCTTACGTGCAGGCGGTAGCGTTACTGAGCTTGTTACTGAGTGTGTGAATTCTCTTTCGCCAGTCTGTGTGTGAACATGCTTGTGGCTTAACGCGACGCGTCGGCCCTGGCTCTGGGTTTGACCCTTTTATGATTTCTCACGTGCGTCTCACCCCTGCCTCTCCCCGCAGCTGGAAGGATGGCCTGGCCTTCAACGCTCTCATCCACAGACACCGGCCGGAGCTCATCGACTACGAGAAGCTGAGAAAGGTAAAGTCCCTCTCACATACAGACACACACACACAATCAAAGCTAAGCAAAGGAGCCAACAGCCACACCAGTTATCTCGTTGTACCTCTCCATTGCTCACTCCTTCGCTCTCACGCTTTCTCCAGAGACCAAGCGCATGAACAAACACACACGTGTGTGCGTGTGCAGTGATTCAGTGAACGTTCCACTACGTGTTTGGAACGTTCCCCCTTTTGTCTGCGCTGTTTACGTGACCTCATTGTTCTCTCTGTCTCAGGACGACCCCGTGACTAACCTGAACAATGCCTTTGAAGTGGCCGAGAAGTATCTGGACATTCCCAAGATGCTGGACGCAGAAGGTACAGCGGTCAAACCCCCCCTCCCCCCCGTGTCTGCGTTCCTGTGGACGTCTGTGTTTTTTGCGCACCCTTACCGTGCCCCAACCCGCCCAGTGTGTCTCAAGTCTTTGTTTGTGTTGTGTCTATGTGTGCCTGGCTGAGTGAGCGAGCGATAGGATTCTGATTCCAAAACCAAAAAGTGCATTCTCTCACGCCGCCTGGGTGTGTGCGAGTGCGCGTTTTAGCGCATGGGAACCCAGGGGTGAGTAGTTTGCTGTAATAGTGCAGTGTTTCCACTTCTGTGTGTGTGTGTGTGTGTGTGTGTGTGTGTGTGTGTGTGTGTGTGTGTGTGTGTGTGTGTGTTTCTGTGTTACTTGTGTGTACAGAGCCCCAGCTGTTTCACTGAGCCCCAAACATTCGGTGTGAGCTGTGCCCTCAGTATTACTGTCCTGACTGTTGAGTCGAAGCCTCTGCAGCAGTGCATTCTGGGACACGTGGCTCTGCCTGTTCTCCTCTCTCTCTCTCTCTCTCTCTCTCTCTGTACCCCCAAGGGGTTGCACCCACTCACACACCCAGCCACTGCCAGGCATCACATAGGGCCCACATTTACAGCTCAGCTGCAAATTGAACATGGACGCATACTTACATGTAATCTGAGTAACACAAAGTATGCAACACACTACAGGAATTCTGTAACGATGCATACAGTACATTCACAAACTCATTTCAGTAGAGTCAGTATCCCTGGGGCTCTGAGTTCTTGACAGAATTGCTAGAATGGCTTTACGCATTACAAGTTATTGTCAGACTTCTGGAAAGGACGACCACACCGAATAGGATTCACTCTGAATGTGAAATGCCTAATTTCACCTCGTCTGGGTTTGTTAATGTGTAATTGATTTATTCTGTTACAACTGTGAGAGGCTTCTCTGATCCCTTTTTCCGATTGGTACACTGTTGGGTAGGGAGGTTGATATAAAGGAGCCTTTGATCCACTCTAGCAATTCTGTCTGCGCACACCTGTGTGTTTTGCTGTCTAGTTGTCCATCTGTCCGTGTGTGCGCGTGCGTGAATCTGTCTGTCTGTCTCTATGTGTGTAACTGTGGTTTCCCTGCAGACATTGTCAACACTGCCCGTCCGGATGAGAAAGCCATAATGACCTATGTGTCCAGTTTCTACCATGCCTTCTCTGGAGCTCAGAAGGTACCCCTCCCCCATCCCCCTCCCCACCCTCCCCCATGTCCCGTCCCTAAGCTGCTATCTGGCATGGCTTTCTCCTCCAGCATTGGGATTGGCTGTGGGTGCTGCTCAGGGCCGCCACCCCCCCCTCACTGGACACGTGAACCACCACTCCCCTGTACAGAACTGAGCCAACAACTGCTCCAATCTGGCCCCAACTGGCCCAGCTCTAAAGCTTTCTCTGCTCACACAACCAAGTGAAGGAGCTGGTAACAACAGAACGAAACGAAGGTGCTTATAAAGTCAGAACTACATGAAGGAGCTGGTTAGCAGCAGCATATCTCTGCTGTAGGATCGGGTTCCGTTTCCTTGCTCTGGATAGGCGACAGGTCAGGGCTTGGGCTCTCAGCTGCAGGGTTGATAGTTGTAATCCTAGTTTCATACAACATGGCTGCACCGTTCAGAAAAGTACTGAAAAAATTTTATCATAAAATATATCTGCACTGTAAGACTGTAAGCAGTGAAAGCTCTCCTGCGGGTGCCTTCTTGAAGTAAACTTATCAGATAAGACTGTTGCTCAGAGACCGTGTTATCATTAATAGACTTCCTCCTCTGAATTCCCAGAAGTCGTGAGGGACCAAAAAGCCGTTTAAACGGCCTTCAGGCGTCTCACGAAATCATATCGCGCCTGCATTATTTCCAGGCAGAAGGCACACTTCACCGCCTCCTAATGAAGCAAACCGGCAGGACTTGTTTTCTTCCTCGCGTTCTGTCCCTCTCTGCGGACTGGAAATGTTAACGAGCTGACGCATCACCTGTTTTCCATCTTATTATAATTAATATTTTATTCATTAAGATGTTTTTGAGGAGTGCCGGTCCCGGGAGAGGGTGTTTTATTCTAAGTCTTAACTCGATCCGCAGCCAGACTTCCATTTGCAGCGTCCTAGATACGGGCCGACCGCCAAGGTGTAGAGCCGGCAAACAAACAAGTTCATTTAATGAGAGCCCTGCTGGAGCACAGAGCCATAGCATTTTGCTCTGCTAAGCAGTTTCTCTAATTTGGTAATTAAGTCGTGTTTGGTTTGCTCTTTAAAAAAAAAAACAATATTCAGAGACAGTGCAGGTCCAGCATTGAGGGAGATTTGTTTCTGTAGTTACCAGCTTGACTGCACTTTACTCAAATTCGCAGTCGGGTGCATTGGCTGGAAGTGGTGTGAGGGGGGGCGTGTCCGGTTTGTGGGGGTGTGGCCCTGACCCTCCTACCCTGCGGAGCTGCTGACAGCGGGCCCCTCCCCCTCTGAGGTGGGGCTGTCTCTCTCTCACTGACTGACCATTACCATCCTGCAGCGGTTCTCCCCTGGGAAAGGCCGCTGGGGCTGGGCGCCGGCAGCGGCCTGCATCATCCTCCTCCTCCTCTCCCCCTTCCCCTGCAGCGCGGGGATCTCCTGGGTGATGGGGCAGCTTGGCTTCACTGCTTTCTGTCTCTCTCTCTCCCTCTCTCTCCCGCACACTCACTCGCTCCCTTGGCTGGCTCGCTGCAGACATCGTGGGCACTCTGCGGCCTGACGAGAAGGCCATCATGACCTATGTGTCCTGCTTCTATCACGCCTTCTCGGGTGCCCAGAAGGTGAGGACTGACCTCTGGCCTTTGACCTCTGACCCTTTGGCAGGATGCGCCTGGTGCGGGAAGGTGGTGGGGCTAAGGGCAAACTGGCAAACGACGTATCCGCTTTGGGCTTTCGCCTAATTCCCCTCACAGAAATTCCCTCATCTTTTTCCCCTGTTATATTTTGTTCAGTTAATTTTCTACACTGTTTATTTACAGATGTATTTAAATGAAATGCTTTAACTGTCACCTGAAGTACCTGTGTGAACTGTTAGATTGTGCGGTAATATAGTCCCATGCTGTCTGTGTATTGCAGAGTTAGGTTGTTCCGTAGTGATCCCAGATGAGCTGGACGAAGCGGTACTGAATGCTGATGTGGTTTTTATAGCATTTACAGCATGTATCTTTCAGACACAGAGTGTGTGGAGCTAGCAGATACACCGCTACCACTAACCACAGCTGGTGATAGGCACACAGCGTTGCCCTTGTGTGTGTGAAAGGGGCTGCATTCATTTAGAGAAATATTTGTGCATACACTGGCTGAGATGAGAGTTCAGTAGTGTCTTGAGTAGTTGTGTTTATGTGGGCGTGTGTTTGAATTGACAGCCTCACTCCTGGCTCGCCGGGTTTCTCATTGTGGCATCAACTCATGTTCACTGTTGATTTGTGTTCCGTGTGAATCCGCTCTTTAACACTTCCTTTGTTCAGGCTCTTGAAAACTGTTTATGTCAACACCGTTTATCGTAACACCGTATTGAATTCTAAGACATTACAGGTCCGAAATAAAACGCAACTCTAACCACGAGCTTTAGGCACCTTGTCTACCATGTTTAAAATCTTTATAAATCCTTTTACCTAGGTCAGATACCCCTATATTATTATTTAGATTTGGTAGTGCCAGTTGTCTGACCCTTTAGTTTCCTCTTCCTCTTTTGTGTGCATGTCTGTGCAGTTCTGAACTCACACCAGTCTGGTTTCCTCTCTGCCTGTCTGTATCTCTCTTCACATACGTCTGGTGGCAACCGCGGAACTGTGATAAGTATGCACCGACAGCTTCAGACGCAATGCTTGTTACCCGCTGCATACTGGCTGAGCGTCTGAATCATCCGCTGCAGTTTATTGCTTGGCCTTTGTGCATACATTATCTCGGTTTAGACCACAGCTCTCACCAGATAAGCTGTCAGGCCTGATGAGCGAGGCTACCTCGCTGTGACCTTTGCGGGGGTCGTCCATGTGCAGTTTGCACCTCCTCCTCCTTCCCTCTGTCCCCTTTCTCTCCCCTTCCTCCATCTCTTCCCCTTCGGTCTCCCTTTCTCATGCCATCTATCTGTTGCTGTTAGTGTGTCTACCTGTGCCTGTAGCCCAGGGAGGGTAGTTCGCTCAGGTAGAAGGATTGCCCTGTGTGGACTGGATCAGAAATGCGCAGAGATAGGCGGTTTGTCTGTAAAAAAGTTGGTGTGGACGAAGCACGAAGTCATGAGCAGCATGGAGAGTATTATTGGGCTGCACAGTTCTTTCACAATGCACCAGCTCGTCCACAGTGGGCCTGCTGTTATGCAGCGCTTCCAGTTTATCAGATGCGGAAATCATTTGTGTGTGTATTTGATACAGCAACACATCAACTTTGTATGTATTTCTTGGGCTCTGAAAGGCTATGCCTTTCCCTCATTGTCACTTACCTTACTCTGTTCAGACATGGATTCATGACTGAACTGATAAATGTAGATTTTAGAGGTGCTAAGGACATAAAAATTGCTGCTGTAACTGGAACATTAAAAAGGATGAGAACAGCCACCTTTGATATGGATTGTAGATTCATCATTTGATTTAGCAGTGTCACCTCAACAGTGGTTTTACTGTCTGCTGATGGCTCTCATCTGTGATAGGCTGAGACAGCAGCCAATCGGATCTGCAAGGTACTAGCAGTGAACCAAGAGAATGAGCACCTGATGGAGGACTACGAGAAGCTGGCCAGCGATGTGAGTACCCACCTCTGCTGTCCACAGTTTCTGCCTCTTCCTCTACTTCTCTGCCGCCAACAGCAGAGCATCTACTACTTTCTCTGTATGTTATCATGTATTCCATTTTTCCATGTCTCCATGAATGTCTCCTTTCCTGCTCTTTCTGGGTCAAAATTTGCATCTTTCCAAATATCTTTACACCATTTTGAGTCTTGTATCCAATTCTCTCTCTGTCTCCCTCTCTCACACACTCTCTCTCTCTCGCACGCACACACACCCCCTCTCTGTGACTCTGGGTCCACCCCCCCCCCCCCCCCCCCCACTCCATTCCCCTTACCCCCCTCCTCTCCCAGCTGCTGGAGTGGATCCGCCGCACCATCCCCTGGCTGGAGAACCGCGCCCCGGAGAAGACCATGGCGGAGATGCAGCAGAAGCTGGAGGACTTCCGCGATTACCGCCGCGTCCACAAGCCACCCAAAGTGCAGGAGAAATGCCAGCTGGAGATCAACTTCAACACCCTGCAGACCAAGCTGAGGCTGAGCAACCGGCCCGCCTTCATGCCCTCCGAGGGCCGCATGGTGTCGGTGAGGAGGACACCCTCATTCTCCACCTTTCTGCGGAAAAAAAAAAAAACACACACACATAAAAGCCTGAATGTTGAATAAAGTTTCAGATTCAGCATGGAGCAGCAGGTGGTACTCTGCTCAGTTTTATTCAGCCTGCAGCACGTGGGTTTGCGTCCCCCTTTGGGAGGAATGTGGTCTTCTGTCTTTTAATTAAAGCAGTTTACCTCAGATGCTCCAGTAAACCCCCTACCCTTTAGGTTGGTTTGTAGAGTAGAGTGTGTCATGTGAAAAGCAAAGAAAAGAAAAATCTTATCCTCGGCCTGCCAAGCAAATACATGTCATTCCATGTTATTACAGTAAATTAACATTTGGTGTCTTTTTACAATACAGTTCCTGTCAAAAGTTTGGACACACCTTATTAAGATAATGGGAAACATACATTCAAAAAGACTTAGATTTAAAGACTTATCCTTAAATTCTTGAATTTTTTCTCTATAGACAACAATAAATACTAAAAATGATGCCTATGTATGAATTTCTTTCCCAAAAAACTTTAATTTTTTTTTTTTTTAATTAAAAATATTTCTTGGCTATTTTAAAGAATATAAAATATAAGAGTTTTGAATTGTTTAACACTTTTTTGACACTGCATAATTCCATTTGTGTTATTTCATAGTTTGATGTCTTTGCTATTATTCCAAAATGTGGATAGTAAATAGTAAAAATAAAGAGAGAAAAGTATGTCCATAGTTTTGAATGGTACTTTGTAGTGTACTATTTATGGTAAGGATCAGAATGGCACACTGACACATTTTCACACTTGGCTGTCTCACACCCCATTAGTCACTATGACACATGTTGCTAATCGTTATAGCTCGTCATGGGTGCTTTGTCGCCTCATCGGTCTTGATTGGTTGATGCTGATGACTGAGTGTTCCCGTGCAGGACATCAACGGGGCGTGGCATAACCTGGAGGGGGCAGAGAAGGGCTACGAGGAGTGGCTGCTTAACGAGATCCGGCGCCTGGAGAGACTGGACCACCTGGCCGAGAAGTTCCGCCAGAAAGCCACCATCCACGAGTCCTGGACCGATGGTACCCTCACACGAACGCTCTTCAAATTCTCTGTCTCTCGCTATCCTTCGTTCTTGTTCTCTCTCCCTGTCTTTCAACCCTTCAGTTTGCCTTCTTACAGGGCCCTGATTGGAGGTACCCTTATTCACAATATTTAGCTTACATTACATTACATTCATTTAGCAGACACCCTTATCCAGAGCAACTTCCCGCACGAAGTAGCAGAAGTGTATCCATTCAAGTTGAATGAGCAACAGTGTCAGACCAGGCTAACAACCAGGCCTGGCACTATGGGGGGTGCTTAGGGTTGCATTGCACCCCCAGATGGACCTCAGCGCATCCCCAGTTGTCTCCTTATATCCCGATGTCTTCGTAGTATTTATGACTTTTTGTGCACCCCTGTGGATTGCAGTTGTACCCCTGTGTATTTTCTCCTGACGCTGAGCCTGCTAACAACACTCCCAGACCAATGAATGTCAGCGTAACACTATTCAAGCCCTACCACAAGTTAACTTGAACCTGACTAGACAGCCTAGAACCTAAGGGAATCCAAGTACACGCACTCCCATACATCAGTCACTAGATCAGAATCCAAAATGCATGACGACACATGAAATAAGCAAGTAATACAAGTAGCAGGTGTTAGTGGGTGAGGAATGAGGTGGAACCAAGGTCCAGTCTGAAGAGTTGACTCTTCTGTCTGCATTGGAAGGTGACCAGTGATTCCACTCTCCTGACCCCCGTGGGGAGTTCATTCCACCACCAAGGGACCAGTACAGATAAGAATCCTATCTGAGTGGAGTGACCCCATCGGGATGGGGGAGACAGTTGCCCTGTGGTAGCATCTTGTTTCTGTCCTGCACACTCCTCTGTCTGCACTGTACCCTCTCTCTGTTTCTCTCTGAATCACGTCCTCCCTTCATCACAGATCTTTCCTGATCTTGCCTCCGGGCTCCTTACCCCCCCCTCCTCTCCCCCGTTTCCATCCCCAGGTAAGGAGGCCATGCTGACACAGAAGGACTACGAGACGGCCTCCCTGTCGGAGGTGAAGGCCCTGCTCAGGAAGCACGAGGCCTTCGAGAGCGACCTGGCCGCACACCAGGACCGCGTGGAGCAGATCGCCGCCATCGCCCAGGAGCTCAAGTAAGAGCAGGGGGGAAGGGGGGGAGAGAGGGAGGAAGGGAGAGAACGGGAAGGCCTTGAGAGAATGCAGTAAATGTGTGTTTTTGTGATCTGCCTCTTTGGCTCTGTATTGACTGATCCTCTCCTTTCTCCCCTCAGCGAACTGGATTACTACGACTCCCCCAGCGTGAATGCTCGCTGTCAGAAGATCTGTGAGCAGTGGGACGCCCTGGGCTCCCTCACCCAGAGCCGTAGGGAGTCTCTAGAGGTGCGGAACCAAGCGACCGATCCCACTTAAATAGCAAGAAATTCACTGACACTTTTTAAAGTATGAATCTCTGCTGACGAAAGCCAGTCCATAGGAATTATACCACCACTCTGCTCTCTCCTACACAGAGGACAGAGAAGCAGCTGGAGTCCATTGACGAGCTGTACCTGGAGTACGCCAAGAGGGCGGCGCCCTTCAACAACTGGATGGAGGGAGCTATGGAGGACCTGCAGGACATGTTCATTGTGCACAACATCGAGGAGATCCAGGTGAGGGAGAGAGGAGGAGAGAAGCTTGTCCCAAAGGCAGTGCCACAGATGGCGTTCTTTGAAAGTTTCACTAAGTTTGCATTGACGTTGTGATTCAGCAGGACTTTGAGATCCTTAGATCTAGATTAAGTAATGGAGATTTGTAGGGTATGAATCCAATGTACTGTCAGTCTTTTGAGTATGATCGCAGCGGCGGTAATATTCTTGCGTGGGTCGTGACTCCTTTGTCCCTCTTTCCTCCCTCCCTCTGCAGGGCCTGATCACAGCACACGAGCAGTTCAAATCCACCCTCCCAGAGGCCAACAAGGAGAGGGAGGCCATCCAGGCCATCCAGGCGGAGGTGCAGAAGATCGCCCAGTACAACGGGATCAAACTGGCCGGGAGCAACCCCTACACCTCCATCACACCCGAAAGCATCGACAGCAAGTGGGACAAGGTGTGTGCATGTGCGCGTGCGTGTGCGTATGTGTGTATATATGTGTGTGTTTGCATTTGTGTGCATATTTGCATGCGCTCTCACTACAGGTTAGTGAGCTCTTAGATCCTGTCATGTCGAATTCATACTGGTGTCTGACTCTGTCGCCACCTGTGGTTATTTACGGGTACTGCAGCCTGTGGCCAGCTAGATGCAGCAGTTGTGTTGACTCTTGCGCCCCCTTCTGTCTCCCCACAGGTACAGCAGCTGGTGCCGCAGCGTGACCAGGCCCTGCAGGAGGAGCTGACCCGGCAACAGTCCAACGACCACCTGCGCCGTCAGTTCGCAAACCAGGCCAACATCGTTGGGCCCTGGATACAGAACAAGATGGAGGTCGGTGGCCGTGACTGTCTTTGGCTCCGCTTTACCTCTGCCCTTCATCTCTTATTCTCTCTTTGTTAGTGTAAAACATCTTTAGGCTAAAGGAATCATACATCACCGATCTCTGCTTCATACATCTGCCCAGCTTTTTATGTAGTGCTACACTGTGTGTAATGTAGTTTTTCATAGGCTTTTTCTGCCTTACTCCCAGTAAGAGAACAGACGTGTGAGGGCTTAATGTAATCAGTTTGCATATCCATCTCCAAACATAGCATGGGCACAGAGATAAGCTGACACTGGGCTGCAGATTGAAGGCGTTACAGTGAGTGGAGGGTACTGAGAGAGGGAGTCTCTGAAGGACGCGGAGCGTGTTTAACCCGTTCTTAATCCCTGTGTGTAGGAGATTGGCAGGATATCCATCGAGATGAACGGGACGCTGGAGGACCAGCTCACCCACCTGCGGCAGTACGAGCAAAGCATCATCGAGTACAAGCCCAACATCGACCAGCTGGAGGGAGACCACCAGCTCATCCAGGAGGCCCTGATCTTTGACAACAAGTACACCGCCTACACCATGGAGGTACGCCGACCGCATCTCTCTCTCCATTGGGCTGTCACTGTCCACAAGTTCATAGCAGTGTACAACATCGCATAACAGTGTGATGTTGCTGTTCTTTGTCTGCCTGTCTGTTCACAACTCACATTCTCTTTCTCTCTGTCTCTCTCTCTCTCTCTTTCTCTCTTTGGTTCCCTCCCCCAGCACCTCCGTGTGGGCTGGGAGCAGCTCCTCACCACCATCGCCCGCACCATCAACGAGATCGAGAACCAGATCCTGACCCGCGACGCCAAGGGCATCAGCCAGGAGCAGCTGCACGAGTACCGCGCCTCCTTCAACCACTTCGACAAGGTCAGGGAGGCCGGGGAGGGGGCGGAGCTCTGGCGCGAGGAGTGTAGGGGAACAGGGCTGAGACAGGGGGGAGGGTGTGGGGTAGAGACACATGAGAGCACCTGCGATTAGCATGCTGAGAATGTTGTGTGACATCTGTGGTGTAGCGAATGAGGCACAGTAGGTACTGTGTTGTTAAAAGCAGGAGCTGTGACCGTAGACTCTGGAGTGCGCTTTCGAGTCCCTCAGTCATTCTCACACTCTCGTGCCCCCCCCCCCCATGTCCTCTCCTCATCACCTCACTGTTTCAGTGCTCGGAGGCATTACACTTTGAGTCAGAAGAGCAAGGTGCTTGTGAACATGCACTGCTGGGTTTTAGTTATTCATGTCAACAAAATCATCTGCCTCATCAGGAGAAATTGAATTTAATTCAGAGTGGCAGGAGTGTGGATTGTTTTCATTTGCATGTATATTAGAGATTTGCATAATGTTACAGGAGACGTTCTGTCAGAAATCTGATTCTGGGCAGAAGCCAGACAGAGAGAGGGAGACAATTTGGGTGTAATTTAGGTCTGAATTTTATCAGCTTCAGTTTGTGAATTATGTGTAGGGAATAATTAGGAATTGCAAAACCATCTGCGTGTCATTTCCATTGCATCCGATTTGTCATGTGACTGTTTCCCATCATGCCCTTTAGACACTGTCTAACATTCATGGCGTTTGTCCCCTCCATTCCCCCCTCCCCAACTGTATCCCCTCATGTCGCGATTGTCAACTTCACTCCCGTCCATTCCATGGTCCCACGATCACCTGACCACCTGTCATCCTCCCACCGTCGTCATCTGCACCGCGATTTGCCGGCTGCCTCACGTGGCCCGTGCTGTGATTGGCCGTTCCCCAACCATAGGATCACAGTGGGGCTCTGATGGCAGAGGAGTTCAAGGCCTGCCTGATCAGCTTGGGCTATGATGTGGAGAATGACAAGCAGGTATGAACAGAATGAGAAAGGTACACAGAGAGGGAGAAGGTCCCCCTTGTTGTAGGGGGTCTGTGCATTCCTGTCTCGACCGCAGCTTCTCCTTGCACTCGCTTGCTCCGACGACCTGCTGATTTATCCCTCTGGTTTTAACGCCTTTCTTAACTGCTCTGATTTTCTCTTTTTTTTTCCCCCTTTTTTGTGCCCCTGCATCACCTTGCTCTGTGCACGTCCATTTTTCACTCCTCTTCTCTGGTCTGTTTCTCTGCCCCCTTCCCTCCACCTGTCTCCTCCCTCCTCACATCACTGCGCCCTGTCTCTCTATTTCACTGTTGTCTGCCTGTTCTCTCTCTCCCTCACCCACATCCTGGTCGTTGCGCCTCCTCCTTCTCCCCTTCACCCGTCACTCTTCCATCCCTCCGTATATCTTTCCCTCTCTCCATCCATCTCTTCCCTCCTTCGCTGGGCACAGAAGCGCACGGGGATGATGGACAGCGATGATTTCCGCGCTCTGCTCATTTCCACGGGATATAGCTTGGTACGGCCGTTTTGCTCTCTCTGTCTGTCTGTCTGTCTCTCCTTTCTGTCCCTGCCTGCTGCGCTGGCCACTCCTTACTGCTGGGCTGCTCTTGCCCCGCCTCCAGTCACTCAATGTGCCCTTTTATGACCAGAACTTTGAACACACGGTTTGAGAACTGGACTTATGACCAGAAGTTTTCAGGTTTGAACCCTGGATGAGAGGCTACTGATGCACCTTGAAGTGTAATAACAATAATGTGGTGCATACAGCTTTTTGAGATACAGTGGCACAAACACCCCTTGAAAGCCTGCCGTACTGGTCAGTACATGTGGATGTTGCACTATACTGTAAATGAAACAAGTTTGTATTATTTACATTTGGATATGTGTCAGCCCCAGACACAATCTTTTTTGTAGGCATAGTACTGTGCTCTTACTGGAAATGGATGTAATATCATAGTAACCTTGGAACAAAGTTATTAGAATTTAGGGGGCTTGTGTACTCCCCCACACACCTCTGGTGCCGGGTTAACCTCTTGCGCTGGTTTCCAGGGCGACGCTGAGTTTGCGCGTATCATGGGCATCGTTGATCCCAACAACAGCGGGGCGGTGACCTTCCAGGCGTTCATCGACTTCATGTCCCGGGAGACCACCGACACAGACACGGCAGACCAGGTCATCGCCTCTTTCAAGATCCTGGCTGGTGACAAGGTGAGTAGCGGGTGCTTAAAGACTGAGACAGAAAAGTAGAGGAAGAGATGAGAGGGGTCGGGACTGTGAAACGGATAGGGACCGAGGGATGGGGACTGAGAGATAGGGGGAGAGGGGTGGGATGGTGAGAGAGGGCAGAGACTGAGAGAAAGAGGGGTGGAGATCGATGGGGACTTAAAGAGACAGGCTGTGAGTGGGAAAGTGTGTGGCCTCTACTGTGTGAGGACAGGTAAGTTGTGCCATGACATAATGCAGTCTAATGTATGGGCAGCTGTTAGTGTGGATATGTTAGAGACTATCTCTTCGACTGTGCGTCTCCCCTCCGACTGACTTTGTCTCTCTCCGCCTGTCAGAACTACATCACAGCGGAGGAGCTGCGACGGGAGCTGCCCCCGGACCAGGCGGAGTACTGCATCGCCCGCATGGCGCCTTACACGGGCCCCGACGCCGTGCCCGGAGCCCTCGACTACATGTCCTTCTCCACTGCGCTGTATGGGGAGAGCGACCTCTAAAAGCAGAGCGAGGCGGGCAGCCGGAGGCGGTGGGGGGGTGGGGGAGGACGGAACAAGGGGCGCGGCAGCCCAACTTGCATTGCAAAGAGCAGTCTGCACCCCTCCAGAGTTTCCATTTGCCTGCTGTCATTCATGGGGAGCGGTAGCGGTGGGGAGGGGTGACTGGCTGCATTAGCTTTGTGATTTGACTCTGGCCGCTTAGAGCAAGCCAGGAGGCCTGAAGCAGGTTAGGGAAACCAGGGAGCGGGTGCCGACTGCCCTAGAGTGCGAGTTCAGCCCTCACCCCTCTGCCTCTGATTGGAGGGAACAGGCTATTTTGATGCTACTTTTTTTGTTTTGTTTTTGTTTTTATTTTTTGCTGGGGAAGTGGGGGAGGGTGGGGAGGGCATTGACGGGGTTTTGGCTGTATGGAGATGTGCGCAGTAAGGAGCACAGAGAGAGCTTATACAGAGGGATTGGTTTAAACAGAGAGAAATAACATGTATCCTCTTAACCTGTTTTGCTGGATAAGTGGATCTCAGAATATCTAACCTCAGCTTCTTTTTTTTCTCTCCAGCAGAATGTGAGTTAACAGGTTCAGTGCTGTACATACTTATTTTTCCAATACACAAAAAACACATTCAATTACGGTTGCAGGCTGCTGGGGCTTCAGTCAGAGGAAATCCTTTTGAATCAAGTAAAGCACAGTTTCACAAAGAGCCCAGTACTGTAGATAGGTTTGAATTGCCACGAGCCTCCATTAGGACCTTTTAAAATTTAGTGAAAGTTCAGCTTATTGAATGACGTCTTATCTGAGAAGTTAAAAAAAAAAAAAGTTCAAAAAATGAATTAAAAAAAATAATAAATTGAATGAAATCAGGGGGAGTGTTAAAATGTGCCTGTGTGTTTTGGGGGCTACACCCCAGTCTCTCTTTCTCATCCTTCTCTCTGTCTCTAATCTCCATGTCTCTGTGACGTTAGGAAGCGTGCATGGGTGTGAAAGGGGAGGGGGGGCAGATTCTTATTAAACATTCCATTATGTCTTAATAATATAAGGAAATTACTGTCTTTGATCTATGCAATCGATTTTCAGTTCATAATCTATATATATTCTATATCACCATGTTCAGAGAAAGCAAATGACGGCGGGGAACTTAAATGTTAACTTCGAATTAACTGAGTAAATGAAGAGGTAGAAAATGAATGCTAATGTTCCTGTAAAGGGGAGGGGAGGGAAGGGGAGGGGGGAGGCTCTTGGGAGAGGGACCCAAAATGAGAAGAGTTGGACCAAAAGCTTGTTCTTTTTTTCGCAAGATTAAATACTATTGAACTTTGGAATTGTGATTTTTTTTTTGTATTCTTTATAATATCAAACCTTATCTGCTGTACTGGAAACTGCAAAACAGCCTTCTGTCTCTTAATGAAAAGTGAACTTCACGTGCACACATAAAATTTCCTTATAAAATATTACTACTTTGTTTCTGATTCCTTTGTGTCTGCTTTTTTGTTCTGTAACAAATCAGACATTTTTGTTACAGAATACTGATAGTTTTATTACACTGATATACTATATGGTTACTCTGTACTAAGTATTACTGTAGCAAAATTTGGATTCCAAATGACTTGCATGATATTCAGTTTCTTGTACTATCACCTTAGTAGTTTCAGAATTTTGTAAACGTGAACGGGAAAGTTGGTGTTAAGGGCAGTTATTGAATTCCTGGTTACATTACATATAATACTTCACAAACCAAGCTGTAATGTTATTTTGGGATATTAAATTCTGAGATGAATGCTCTGATGACAGCTTCTGCCAGTGCAACAAATATGTCTTCTCCATAGCCAAAAGAGGCATGTTAATGTTACTCTATTTGGTCATGATATGTTTTTAGTTAAAAATAGTTTTTTCCAGGGTCAGCTATGTCTGTGACATTTATTTAAAAAGACAGTTTTGGTAAATGAGGGATTTATACTATGTTGTGCTCCTAATGGTAAAACGGCTAACCTAAATGCAGACTGTTTTAACCGTTTGCTTGTAACATGTTCAAAACGCTTAAAGTGAAAAGACATGAGACGGGAAAATACGAAGTAACCTTTAAGTGTGGTCACATGAGGGAGCTCAAGAACTCGAATTTTGTTGAACCTGTAACACATCCCACCGTTTTAGCAATTAAATTGAGGTATTTAGCCAAAATAAACAGCCGTTTAAGACTCGTATTCAGGAATTTGTTGATTCTCAATTTATCACAGAAATATTATGGTTAAATGAAAGTTAAATGAGTAATTGCAAGTGCAGTCAATCTGAAGCATTGTGTCAAAGCCCCTCTAGAAATGCACATATAACCAGGATCTATTCTGCTTCTGTATTTAATCCAAAGGTTCTTTTCTACGGCAGAAGTATCTTAACGCGGTGTAATTACGTTTATGTGGCATATATAACTTGCTGTAAGTGAATCGTATACTACACCGACTGTTAGATTAGAGGTTTAATACACTTAAGATGATGGAAATGGTAAAAACGAGGAAATATTCATTTTAGAAAAGCAGAACTGAGGAATAGATGACAACAAGTGGGAGTGCGCAGGTTCCCGGAGTGAGTGGGTGGAGGGTGGAAGAAAAACAGGGATGGAGACAACCCAAAAAAGATGACTGAGGGTAGGAGAGAAGTCGGTGAACGATCAAAACGTGTGGCTGACTTAGACTCAGGGGGGGGAAACGAATTCCTTTAAGAGCCGAGGAACGGGACAACTACACGGGGATAGGAAAGAAACACTGACTGAGAGCGTGGCGAAAAATAAGTTTTGTTGCATGTCGTGGACTGTGTAAGGTTTTATGCTAACTTTTACGCTAAGGTTCCGGTAATTGACAAAGCGTCGTGGGGTTTCGCTCGCTGACGGGGGGGAAATAAGGATGCTGTCACTGTGAGGGAGGCTTTTTGAAGAACGGGGGTGGCCGCGCAGCTTCGCCGGGGTCCCGGCTCGCACGTTGGACGGAACGCCCTGCCCGCCTCGCTACCCGCAGATTTCAGCAGGGGCGTCGAGCCGCGCGCGTGGATCGCGCTGGTGGGCAGCATGCTCGCGCTCTCGCTGCTCTGTCGCGTGCTGCCGCTCGTGCTGCTCGCGGCGTCGGTTCAAACGGCGGACAAGTCGCAGGTGAGTCGCGCCGTTTAGAATGGTTTCATCGCGAAGCATCTATAATATTAGTTATAAATCATTTTTGGCCCGTTCAGAAGTATCGCATTTTGTTTCATTTTTTTATTGCTTTTAATTGCTTTAATTCTTTGCATGCCTGTTCGCCCAGTCAACCAGACTGAGAGTACAGTTTGATATTATTTTTGTTATTGCAATTATTATAGATGTATTATTATACTAGATGTTGTGGTAGTGATGGTGGTATTCTGACCTGATGCAAGTTCAAATGATCATTTTACGCCTGAGCATGTTTTTTCCATTTGCATCATAAATTTAGTGCTGATCGTTATGCTGAATGTAAACAGCTGGTGTGACTTTCACTGGCGAATAGTGGGCTGAGAGTGCGCTGGCTGGCGCTCCACTGCGTAGCCGAGGCGGGTGTTGAGTTTTATCCTCACGCCTTGTGGTCACGGTCGCGGAGCAGACTCCAGCATCCCCCTCCCTCCCTCCCTCCTCGAGAGTTAGAGTGGAATCTGTGAGTGGCTTTCAAGCATTCGCTCCCTGGGGAAGGCCCTGCAAGCCATAGACAAACACTGGCCAACCAGACCTGACCGCAGAGAATATACAGAAGCAATTATACTTTCTTGACCTTGGGGAAAACAGGTGTGTGTGTTTGTGTGTGTGTATTGTGTATATGGCACTGCATCATGTCCATGAGAGTGCAGTGAGAATTCTTTATATGTACCGGTGACAGGTCCCCTGTCTGCATCTCTGTGTGTTGTAAGCGCACGAGCATGACGAAATGTCAGGAGTGAGCTGTGTACATTGACATGACAAAGCATCCTAAATAACTTGAAATCCATTTCTCAGGTGAGGGACTGAGATTTTTAACACTCGTAAAAGAGGGACCTTTAAAACAAACTAGAAAAAAATATATTAAAATTGAGATATGCCAGCCTTTCAGCAGCGTTGCAGGGAGTCTGCCCAAACATCGTATTTCACCACCTGAGGCAGCTCTCTTTAAATTTATTTATATTTTCACGTGTCGTTATAAAATCAGTCACTCCAACACTGTTACTTGAAACACTAAGCCCTGTGTTGCAACTCTGAGCTACTAAGCACACTGTATGCTAGACCTCTTGTGCACTCCCATGAAAGAGACAGCAGCCCAGCATTCAGTGACATGGTGTGCTACTGAACACAGAATAGCCAGGAGGTGAAAACAATGAGATACTGAACACAGTGCAGACTTACACCCAGACTGACCCAGCATCTACACAACAGAGAAGACTCTGAAGCCCACATTATAACCCTGAACACTAACAGAATGAGACACTGAACACCCTGAGCCTCTGAAGATGCGGCAACACACCATCTCTCACTTTATCTCTGCTATTCTACTGTTAAAGGGCTATCCCGTACTTGGCAGCCTTCTCGATTGAAATTTTAACATTGTATTCATTTTTTTTTTTTTTACTTTTTTCTCTAAAGGACCAATTGATTAATTAATGTCCTGCGCTACTTGCACAGAGAGTTCTTTCAGTGGGTTTTTTTTTCTAATAAAACATTATATAAACAGTGAAACGCACACCGTGGCCGTACTGGCAAACTCTCTGAGTTATGACAGAAAAAGAGAGTGAGAGAGAGGAAGGGGGACAAAGAGGTATTGAAGATAGACCCTCAAGGACATCTGGGTGTGCTTCAAGTGCCAGCGACAGAGGCCTGTGTGTGCGTGCGCCCTTCTGCGTGTTCGACGTTTGGCTTAAAGTGAAGCTTGTGGTACTGGGAATGTGTTAGCAATTTAGCCCAGGACTTGTAAGCTAGCATCTGTGTACAGGTCCCTCCCTCTCTCTTTCCCTCTCTCAGTCTCTCTCACTCATATTCAAATTCAAAGGTGCTTTATTGGCAGGACAGACAAGCACTGTGCTGCTAAAGCAACAGCATGGACAATGCAGCAAATAATCCAACACTACCATATGAATTAAAAGAAAACACGCACATACATACATATGTGTGTTTTTGGAGAAACACTCCAAAATCTTGTGGAAAGCCTTCCAAGAAGAGTGGAAGCTGTTATAGCTGCAAAAGGGGGACCAACTCCATATTAAAGTATATGTATTTGAATACAATGTCATTACAATGTAATGGTCAGGCGTCCGAATACTTTTTTCCATATAGTGTATTTAATATACAATTCACTCTCTCGCACACAATGTCTCTCTGTCTCTCTCAGACTCTTTCTCTGTCAGCACCCAGAGTGGGGTTTCCAAGAAGCAGCCATGTGGCACCGGCCTATACAGCGTGCCTCTCCGTCTCCGCTCCGTGTGTGTGTGTGTGTCTCACCTCTGAAGTGCAGCAGAGTGTGAAGCGGCGCGGCGCGGCGTTCAGTGACAAGCTAAGACGGCTCTCGGGGCTTCTGAGGACAGCCGAGCGGAGAGCACGTCGGCCCCCAGCGGCAGCTCCGGAGCAGGTTGAGCCACAGCAGACATTGTACAGCGCTGCAGTGATCTCTGAGTCTGTTCAACAACAATAGAGCCAGAGCAGCCAGAGTGGCTTCTTTGATTCCTGTCACAGTGGCTCAGCGGGACACAAACAAGGGGTGGCTGTGGGCACGGACAGACTTGTTCCAGCGTGGTGATAACGTTACACAATAGCTATGAACCCGTTAGGTGTCAAATCCAGTGGGCTGGCTGAGTAGAGATGGTGGGTGTCGTGTGCAGAGCCGGCAATAGATGTGTGTGCGTGTGTGTGTGTGTGTGTGTGTGTATGTGTGTATGTGGATGTGAACAAACAACTAACTGGTACATAAGTATTTCGCAACCTTATCTTCACGCTGGAGAAGTGTCGTACCTGTCCATAGCCTCCTCTCCTTGCTGTTCTGCTGAGCCTCTATGATAGGGGGTGAAGAAGCTGTTCTGGTTCCAGTTAGTTGTCTATTTGCATCCACTGAGCTGACTGAGCAGAGATGGTGGGTGTAATGTGCAGAGTCATCAATGGGTGTCTGTGTGTATCTTTGCAATTTTGGGGGTGGTTGACTACAGCACTTGAGCAGTGTATGAGCTCCACCCGGCAGAGCCTGCACCTAGAGCCCAGCACTGTGCTGTCTGAAGCCCAGGGCAGCTGTGATTGTAAGAATCATTTTAGCAGGAGCTCAGGGCCCCGGGTCCCTCCTGGGCAGGTGGGTTGCGTGACTGCCGTTGCAGACAGGACAGATGAGAGGGAGCACAAGGTGCGCACACACACGCAGCGAGCGAGAGTCATGTCTGAGGAGTGTGTAATGGCTCCCTCAATTAGTTCCGTTTGTTTGCAGAGCAGTTAACAAAACCAGCTCTTACAGGTACTGAGTGGCAGGGAGAGCCAAGATACACACACGTGCACGCACACATACACACACACACGCACACAAACACAAACACACACACACAGGTCGTCTGCTCATGCCCCTTTTTCTATTACAAACACAAACACGCTCGCCCTGGCAGTGCTGACTGCAAACTCCCTTCCCCCTCTGACACACCCCTCGCACCTTCTAACTCTCCCTCTTTCCTCGCTGTGACACTGGGACACTGTTCCCAGGCCAGGGACACACCTGCAGCCACCAGGCAGGCTCCTCAGCCGCAGCCAAGTTCCAAAAAAAATCTCAGTTTTCCTTTCCGTGCCGCTGTCCCAGAGCCAGTCTGCCTCCAGGACAATGCGTGAATACAGGTACAATACAGGTCCTGGGTGTATGTTACAGTGTGTGTATACATCCACGACACTGTGGCAGCACATCAGGCCTTGTGTATGAATAGTGTCAGCGCTGATCCGTCTGGAGGTCAGTGCTAAAGGTAACTTGCTGCTCTCGCTCTGCAGTTGCTGATCTCCGAGAGCATGTGCGTGACCAACTGCACCAGGGGGCGCCACCGAGCAGTGTGCGGCAGCAACGGGCGGATGTACAAGTCGCTGTGCGCTTTCCAGAGAGCGCAGTGCCTCAACGCGCAGCTCAGGAGCATGCCAAACTCACACTGCAAAGGTGGGAGGGACACTGAGAATGCCCAAAATGTCTGTGTGTGTGTGTAAGTGTGAGAGAGAACTTTGAACTTTGGTAATATGCGAAAGAAATGTAATTCAGATCAATGCTGCACTCTAAGGTTGACTGTGAGAGGAAGAATGAGAGAGTGAGGTAGCGAAAGAAACAGTGAGAGGACCTCTGAAACTGAAGGAAAAGGGGAGAAGCAAAACCAAAGTGATGGAAAGAAGAAACCAGAAGAGGAGTGTAAAAGGAAAAAAGAGGGAAAAAAGCTGAAGAAGGGGGACAGAAAGATGTTACTAGCACTGTTGTATATGTGTTGATCGCATTACGCTGAGGTTTTAGTAACAAAGATTAGAGAGGGGTACATTCTTCATAACAACACAAAGATGAGAGGCCAGAGGCACCACAAATAAGCTTAGCTGTCATTGCTCTCTGCTCCACAGAGCCAGTACAGTCCAAATGCCAGCTGGCTCGTACCCAGGCCCTGGAGTCCAGCAGCCCCAGCGACACAGCTGCTGTCATTGTCCCAGAATGCAATGCAGACGGAACCTACTTGCAGGTACTGACTCCAAGCTCTGGCAGGACACTAAAGTCTGTATTCGCACACACACACCGGCAGTGCATACGGCTGTGACTGTATGCACAAAGCGAAAGCAACGACCAAAAGTTAACTTCAGCATTCGCTGAGAAAGCCAGTGAAACTGCCTCGCAGTGAATTTCCCATTCCCTTCCAACCTCAGCGAAGACAGAGAGATAAGTGGCAGCAGTGAATAACAGGCCGCTGGGCATGTCACTCGGGTGACTAATTGCACACCCTCGGTGAAAATAAACAGCACCTCCTTTAGCGGTGAAGATGGGGCCTCGTGACGCCCCTGCCGGGTTTCGTAACGCTGAATGACGCAGAGCTCTGCTTCGTCTCTGCCTACCGATCGGCATAGCTGGGAAAGAGATGGACGCAAACCCAGTGCGAACGCTGTTTATTTGAATATAAGTGAGCCACGGCACTATGGTTACGCCCGCTGAGCTCTTGGGGAGTCATCACAATGGAATGGAGCAGATCTTGGTGTTCTTTTCGATTGGGGATTGTCCTCCTGCCAGCCATAAGAGGGGTGTATGGGTGGGGGCGCCGTCAGTTGATTAGATGGTTGAAGAAATTGAAGCATGTTAGCATGCAGCCCAAGGGCAGTAACAGGTGAATAGGTGTCAGGGTCTATAGAAGTGCCAACACTGCATTATACTACAGCTAAACAGTGGGAAATATCAACAAACGAACAGCAATGAGACGGTGCCAGGCAGTTCCTCTGTAGGGCCAAGCGGAGAAATGTGGGCACCTGAGATTGAGTGAAGCATTGTCCTCAAGTGGCCAGACACCCCCAAACCCCCAACCGCCCCCCCCCCCCCCCCCCACACACACACACACACACACACACACAATCCCAGCCCGGTCGTGTCTGTGTACCGCCAGGTGCAGTGCCACAGTCAGACAGGGTATTGCTGGTGCTCCACTCCGGATGGGAAGCCAATCGGTGGTACCTCCATCCTTCATCAGAAACCCAACTGCACAGGTGAGCCAGCAGCCAGGCTCTCTCACCCAAGGAGGAGAGTACATTGTCTATGCAAGGGTCAAAACGCCGGGGGGGGGTTAAAGTAGAGATTCTTCCATCAGACATTTGTGTCTGTGTGCGTCTGCACATTTATTTGTCTCTCCACAGTTCATTACTGCTGGTGGAAGTGAGTAGTTCCAGCAGTGTTTGCCAGTCCTGGTCACAGAGACCCACGGTGTGTTGGGTTTCATTCTATCTGAGTTCTCACTTGTTTAGGTTTGTTAGTCAAAGCTGCCCTTTATTTGAATAAATACATGTATTTATCTCTGTTTAGTCTTATATAATTATTTGTGAAGAAAATATGCTGTTACAGATGTGTTTGTACTAATATGACAAGACGAAAGCTGTTCGATATACTTTATGTGAATTCAGTATAGCTGTCACAATTAAATGTTATTAGTTGTTTGATGTCTTTTTGTAGGCCCCATTGAACAGGTAATTACTCTTAATTGATTAAGGGGACTATTTGTTTGTATTATTAATTTATTTAAGGGAATCAAATGAATAGAAATAACGTATAATTCTGTTTGAGCAAACATATTTCCAACACCCCATATCTGTAACTGAGAACTGACAGCAGACATTTCCAGGAATCCAAACACCATCAGACTTAATTAACTGAGAACTCAATTGGAGTGAAAGCCAGCATGCACAGTGGGTGTCCGGGACCGGGATTATTAAACACTTGGTTTTAGTGTCATTAGGTGACCACTAGAGGGAGCCAGTGTAGAAATGAGCTGGAAAAAAAATCCAAGGAGGATTAAGATTCTGAATGCGCTACTTGATTTGCAATAAATTGATGGTAGATTTCAGGTAAGCCCTGAGAGAGACACAGAATGTTTCATACCATTTTATTATAATTCAGTGCAATAAGTAGTGATTTTGGACAAGGCTGTCATTATGATTATGATCATTGCTGTTGTCTTCGGGAGATATGGTATGTCTCTTGAATGAATAATACCTATAAATGAATGATATGTGAAGCCTACTATTGCCTAATTGTCATGCTCATTAGTGATGGATATTTTCTTGTGTCAAAAAGGTCAGTTAACTGAAACTCAGTCCAATATGGAGTCAGCTCCAAGAGGTAAGACTATATGAGCCTACTGTTACAACCTTAACAGTGGTTTAAGCCACCAGGCCTCAGAGCTCCATTAGAACCGGAACCACTATTTATATTATGATAGGAACAGCCATTCTTTTACTAGCAGAGTTCGGTGGTTAATTAGGGTAAAACTCCTGCTAAGGTTGTTCCATTTAGTCCCACTGGGTCAATGTATGAGTGTCCTTTCATACACACTCAGCACACTTACAGACTCAGATATATCCACACACATGCAAGTATGAACACACACACACACACGCACACACCCTCACCCACACGCATGCACACATGCACAAATTCAAGTACTTACACATTAATATATAATGTATGAAAATCCACAAAATGCAGACACAAATGCCAGTATGTACACACACATGGAAGTATGCATGCATTCAGCACACACACAAAAACAGTATTTTCCTTTCTTTGCTTTGTCTTTGCTGTGCTGGGAGTAGATAGCTCTAACCTGAGTAATAGTGGCCTTTGAACTGTTCCTGTCTCTGAATGCAGAGGATGGAAGCAGGCTCAGACCCACCACTGACCCAGCCAATGCCCCTCCACTGCGTTCTGCAGGTACGAGAGAACCACACTGCTAAAGCTCTAACAATCTTCAGTCTGTGGCCTCCATTACCGAAACACCTCATTCTACTGACGTCTTTTTCACTTTCATGTAGAAATCACAGCTCCTCCATTTTGGGTGACCATACTGTTGAACTCTGACCCCAAAGGGAACCGCTCTTCCAAGCATCCCACAGGTGACCTCGGTCAGCTTGACCAGATACGTGTATTGACAGCCAATTCAGAAAGAGATTTGCTATGCTTCGGCCTGTGAATTAGGGATTTATGATTAATGTCTTGCTTAGTGCGTAGAGGCTGAGTGTAATTGCTCAGCGTGTCTAGACACTGTCTGCTCTTACCATCAAACTTTTCAGCGTGACCTCAATGTATTGCATGTGTTAACTTTGCGTCTATAGGACCAATTACAACTAATGTAGTCTTTTAGCCTGCATGGCAATTATGATGATGGGTCTAACTCCGGATGAACCATGGCTGTTGTAATTGCTGGTGTTATTCATTAGACAATCCCAGAGAGTGCCTCGGGTTCTCATTAAATTGTGAAATATTAAAGTTGACATTAGTGTAATTGTGCTGTAATGAATCAATCGCTCAGTTAGAAATGGCGCGGTTCTGTCTGACCTCCGGCCCTGCGCCTGGCAGTGCGGAGGGTGTGCGTGAGCTGACCCCGTTCGCGTGCGTATGTGAACGTGCGTGTTCTGCACGTGTGTGTGCCCGCAGACACCCCCCTGACGTGTGAGCGGGAGCGGGCGGGGGCGCTGGCAGCGGTGCGCCACCTGGGGCAGGAGGAGAGGTTTGTGCCGGAGTGCAGCGTGGACGGGCGTTACAGCCCGGTGCAGTGCCACGTGGCCACCGGCTACTGCTGGTGCGTGCGGGTGGACACGGGACGCCCTCTGCCGGGGACGTCCACCAGGTAACGTGCCGAAGGCCAGACACTCTGCGCACACACACACACACACAATTCCTACGAATGCACACATACACACGTGCCTGCCACTTACCAATCACACATACGCATATGATGTACTGTGATTGAATTATCGTGATGTGGTTGGAAAGAATGGCTTGACGTGAAAAGGCCCTGGAGGACAGAGAGTGAGCAAAGAAAATTAGGCTCTGGTTAGGGCCTAAATGAAAGAGAGGGCACAGTGCAACCCTATGGCTCTCTCCAGGAATCAGTTGCCGGACTGCACAGCCGGGGAGACAGACAAGCGCTACGGTGACAGACCTCTGCCAGGTGAGCCCTTCTCTCACTGTTTGAGCTACAGTATCCAGTGCTGTAGTGCTCTCTCTCTCACTGTCTGAGATACAGTGTCCGGTGCTGTAGTGCTCTCTCTCACTGTCTGAGATACAGTGTCCAGTGCTGTAGTGCTCTCTCACTGTCTGAGCTACAGTGTCCGGTGCTGTAGTGCTCTCTCACTGTCTGAGCTACAGTGTCCAGTGCTGTAGTGCTCTCTCTCACTGTCTGAGCTACAGTGTCCGGTGCTGTAGTGCTCAATATCTGTCTGAGCTACAGTGTCCAGTGCTGTAGTGCTCTCTCTCACTGTCTGAGCTACAGTATCCAGTGCTGTAGTGCTCTCTCTCACTGTCTGAGCTACAGTATCCAGTGCTGTAGTGCTCTCTCTCACTGTCTGAGCTACAGTGTCCAGTGCTGTAGTGCTCTCTCTCACTGTCTGAGCTACAGTGTCCGGTGCTGTAGTGCTCAATATCTGTTTGAGCTACAGTGTCCGGTGCTGTAGTGCTCTCTATCTGTTTGAGCTACAGTGTCCAGTGCTGTAGTGCTCTCTATCTGTCTGAGCTACAGTGTCTGGTGCTGTAGTGCTCTCTCTCTCACTGTCTGAGCTACAGTGTCCAGTGCTGTAGTGCTCTCTATCTGTCTGAGCTACAGTGTCCGGTGCTGTAGTGCTCTCTCTCACTGTCTGAGATACAGTGTCCAGTGCCCCAATGCTTTGTCTCTCAATCTCCCTGTTTAATTGCACAATGAAATCATATTATATCTGTTTTGCCCCCTCGTTTTCTCTCTCTGCCCTTGCCTTTTTTATGTCTGGTTTTTCTTTCTCTCTTCCTTTCTTGTTCCCTTTCTCTTTGGTCAAGATCTGCCTCTGCTCAGCCTGTCAGTGAAGACACATTCTATTCATTTGTATTTAATTTTAGGGTATTAAATCAAATCAAGTTTTATAACTTTGTCTCTTTATCCTGAAGTTCCAAAATGTGTCTTTTGATATTTGATTCATAAATGGGCTGAATTAGATTAGTATTAGCATTAATATCATTATTAGCATCACATATTTATTTAAGAATAAAATTTCCCTTCCTCATTTCCTTCCCTCCCTCTCACTCTCCTTCTGCCTATTTCTGTCCCTCTCGTTGTCCCTCTCTGTTGCAGGGTGCCCCGGTGCTCGTAAGAAGGAGTTTCTGCGGAGTCTGGTGCGAGCTCTTCAGCAGGAGGCCAGACAGGCCGGAGGAGTGCTCGGCCCTCACCGGTCCGTGTTTCGCCTCTCTCACAGCGTCTCCGAGTCTCACCAGCGGCTCCCTCCCAAATTCCGTTTCAGAAACCTTAGAAACAATGCGTAATTGGCACGATAAATTATTTCCTTTATCTCTCTTTCAGATAGAAAGTTCTGAGAGAGACTTTTATCTGTAGCATCCCTGCTAAATGGGAAACCACTGCAGTCATCTGGCTCAGATCAAATGGTAGATGTGTGTGTTGTGAAATTGTCAGCAGATACTTATCTCTGATTGTTTTCCTCCTGCTCTCCCCACAACATAACTGTTCAGTTCCAGTGGTCAATTCGTATTGTGTAGGCGTGCTTCAGAAATTGTGGTTTGATCTTGTGGCAAGCAATACACTTTTACAATAAGAGTGCTCTTGTGAAAATACATTTTATCTCAGCAGCTGGCAGCTCATACATATAGATTGTTCGCCGTTTCCCAGCTGTGAGGTCCATACGAAATAAGATTTTCCCATGGTGCCTGCCAAAGGTTTATTGTGTGTCTGCAGGAGGAAATTCATGAGCTTGTGTTTATTAGAACTGACATTTACCCTCAGCTTGGTATTCCAGACAGGTCACACTAGCCCATACAGGACTTCTTGGTATCAAAATAAAACTTTCTTGAGAAAAACTAAAAGTATAAGAGAATTGGTTGCCTTTATTGATCAGAACCTTAAGGATTAATTGGTACAAACCCATGTGAAATGCTCTGCTTTCAAGAAACCACAGCTTATACGCATTTTCTCATAACAGGGGTCCATTATGTGTCTGAGAACAGGGAAGTAAAGATGTTGCTCAAATCTGACATAAATAATGTAGCTCCAGTATTTTATATAATTGTCAGACAGTATAATTGTATGATTCCTCAGAATCGAAAGTTCCATGTCGCAGCATAAGAGGTTTCCTCTGCCCTTTCTTTCTCAGGGTTGAAGACCTGCCCATGTCACTTTCGGCATCCCCCACTCCCTCCACCCCCTCTCCCGGCCCGTCCGAAGGAGGCGCGTCGGGCCCGGGCGAGGCCGAGAGGGCCCTGCGGTGGTACTTCCTGCAGCTGGACGCGGACGGCAGCGGGGTCCTGAGCGAGCGGGAGGCCCGCCCCCTCCGCCTCTACCTGCGCCGGAGGCTGCGGCCGCGCCGCTGCGCCAAGAAGTTTGCGCAGCACTGCGACCGCGACAGCGACCGCGGCCTGACGCTGGCCGAGCTCACCGCCTGCCTGGGGCTGTGAGGTGAGACCCGGGGGGGGGAGGCATCATGGCTGCGCAGGGTGTGTACGGCTCTGTGTTCTGCTAGATTGGATTGCAGAATTTGTGTCCCTGGTAGGTATGATCAGTTGTTTTGAATTAAATTAATTCCGGTGATGTGATTTGGACTCGGCATATTGCATTTGTGCTAAGCAAGAGAGTACAATTTAACCTGTAGATCTCAACGGCATCCCTATGTAGTTACAGTATTGTAGTGTACATCAGTTAAATGGTATTATCAGTACAGTGTTATCAGTGAAACGCAGCTGTGGTTACTGGAGATGTTGTACTTTTTACCTTACGTTTTTTTTGCTTTGCAGACACCCTGGTCCAGAGTGACCTGTGTATCTTAGGTGTAATCCATGTAGGCAGACTGTGAGATCAAGGGTTAACAGCACTGCCCACCTAGGAGTCAAACCAGCAACCCTTTAGTTATTACCTGCTTTTTACCATTACACCACACTGCTGCCCCACCAAAGGGAGGTGTGGAGGGATGGAGGGCAAAGCGAGTGTGCGGAGGTGCATTTTGAGGAGGAGCAAAGGGGAATTTGAGTAAATCATTTTTAGAGGTTGAGAGAAAACTGAAAGAGTTTTGCATACATACGCAGGGCAGTGCGTAAGGGTACCCTGAGCAGGCCTAACAGTGCGGGACGGTCTGTGAGGCAACGTTTGCCTTGTCCAGCCCATGTGGCAGTCACAGCTCAGGCTTGCATGGTGGGTGTCTGTCTGCGAGCAAGTTTGACTGACACATCCTTATCTGTCCTCCTGAATACTGTCAGGGGAAAAAAAAAAAACATCCCACCAAAATAAGGAGCTCCATACACTATCAAGCAACATCATCTCCCCCTGCGGTAAGAGATGTGAGAGCCTGGACAAACTGTGTGGGTGTGTGTTAACAGAGTAACAGAGGACGTGTGTTCTCGCCCAGATATCGAGCCCTCTCGGGTCTCTCAGGCAGCTCCCTCGGCGCTTAAGGTCGGGCCGACCAGGCCCAGATGTGTGGGCGCCCTCTCCCTCTCTCCCCGTCCCCCTCTGCGGAGCGAGAGAAGCAGAGAGCAAGAGAGCGGAGAAGAGAGGCTCTTTTCATTCTGTAGGCTGGCGCTCACGCACGAGAGACTGTTGATTTTGGCCCCATGTCAGATAAATTAAAATATTGGCGTGTGTTTATGTACATAATAAAACCAAAATAAACCCAAAAGCGAATTGGCCACCCCCGCCGCCCGCCGTCTTTTTTTTTTCCACCAATTTTTCAGTCTCTTAGCTCAAGCATGGGTGACAGCCGAGGAAAACTCAGTTGAGGAGGGAGAAGTCAGGTGAGAAGTGTGGCAGTAAGGCAGGCCAAATGTAAATACTCGACCAGACCCTTGCTCCTCTCTCTCTCTCTCTCTCTCTCTCTCTCTCACACTCACACACACACACACACACACACACACATACACAATTTAACTTAACTTAACTGACGTGTGTGCACGTTTGGGGTGGGTGACAGTGGTGCCGAAGAGGAGGAATCAGCCTAATTATTGCAACGGCCTCCCGCCGACAACTCAAATCATTTGCACTTAAATTCTCCACATTTATATTCATCTCCCAAAGCTCTTCTCACAAGTTCACAAATCAATAATTCATTGAGCTTTCATTTGTGTGAAATAGATACACAAACACTTTAATAATAACGGTGGGAAAAAATGGTGCTGGTCATGCAAAAAAAACCTTTACTAAGTTATACTGGGTTTGACAGTAATTATTTCAGTGTATTATGTACATTTGCCTATGTCTGTGTTTCCTTCCTTCTCGCTGTCTTTTAGGCGTTTCATCCTCTCTACCCCAAGCCTCACCTCTGCCCCACCCCCACCCCCAGTCCAGCAGGGAGAAGTTGATCAGAAATTGAAGCACAACAGGAGAAAAGGCGGCGGAGATTGGAATTCCTCCTCGACCCCAAGGCCAGCTCTCCATTCTCACATGAAAACCCCCTCAGCACTTTCCTCACTCTCATCTACACCTCTCTCGCACTGTTCTACTTCTCTGTCATCTATATGTGTCCCTGTTGCCTTGGCCGTTGAGTAGAGCACCCTGTCATTTATTCAACAATGTCATGTGGTTTTTCTTTTGTATTAACCATTACATGTATATACCATGGTCCTTTTTTTAATCAGTATTATCATACACATTTATTAAAATGTAAGTTTGTTTGCCATTCGAATTAAATGAATCATGAACACTAAAATGAATTCATTTTTCACAGGATGTTGCTAAATATAATGCACCAAGTCCTTCAGATAACAGCTGTTATCAAAGAAAAGAGTGGATCGTCCATCTCTTCATTGCCCTGATGTCATATGTCCACTAGGGGGAGCACATGCTCCCCCATTCCTGCTGTGAGGCTTTGAGCTGACACTGCTGATGGACATGAGAGCTCAGGAGGTTCCCGCATAAACCAGGCCACTGCTCTGGGAGCCCAATGGGACTCAGGTCCCTAAAACTAGCAGCCCATGTGTCAGAGGCCTGGATGAAGTTTATTTATAAATCACATGCCTAGACCCAGGCCTGTATTCAGTCTAACTGCAGTGTGCCTTGACTTTTGCTTTGAGCAAGGAATTGAAGTAGGAATACATGCATTTTTTATTCAGTTCTTTCACAATATTGGCTGTTTTTTAACAGCCAAATTAGTGACTCAAAGTTAAGGACAGACCTCTAGCTGTGGCACTTACTAAAATCTGACTGTAGTTAGAACCTGGACCTTATTTTATCACACTGCCACCAGTTACAAAAGCACTGCCAGGTCTGGACAATGAGGCCAAGGCAGAACAAAGCAAGTGGCAGATAATAGCTCTATTGCCAATGCTAGCAGCTGCACTTAGTGTAGTAATGAAAAGCTAAAGCAAAAAAAAAAGCAGTTCGCATCCTGACTTAATAATAATTACAGCAAATGTTTGTGCCACTGCAGTGAATTAGAACAAAGATAAACTAGTGCAGAAATATTTACAGCTGCAGAATACATTAACAGTCATGTCATATCTCCCTCATTGGTATTCATGAAACAGCTGATAAACCTCCAAAACAGTATCTTAAAGGGCAAGCTTTTCATATGCAATATTATAATTGCTTTTGCAACTCAACATAGTTCTTTACATTTTACAAGATTAACATAACCTGTTTTAGAATATTGCTCACAACACATTTATTGAAACGATTTGCTATTAAAAAAGAAGATGAGAAAAATTTACAACAGACATTCTTGGCACTGGGCAGTACAGAGAGAATGTATAATGCTGCTGGGTTCTAAGCAAGGTGAAAAAATGGCTTTTGAAGTATCGCAGGAATTGAAAACTTCACATCAAAATGTTACATTATCAAAATATGTTTCCACATGAATGGAAAAATACAAACATTTTACATGCACACTGAACTGCCTGGCTTTTTTTTTGTTTAGTCTCTTTCAATGACTATATATAGATTGCTCAAAGTTACAGTGAGGTCCCTCTGATATTGCAGCATGCGTCTTATATGTCAGAAAACAGTTGTGTTCTGACCTGATTGTGGACTGTAGGGGGCATGTGTCACAATGCAGTGAAGGACTCCTGCTCCCAATGAACTCATCTCTCCAACATTGCTTCCGTTTTTCTTTCTACCCTCTTACGCCTAAGTTCACATGGCAGATAAAACTCGGCGGGGGGTGTCTTGACCTAGATCCCCCTTCCCTCCACCGGCATTGTCACTGTGGCTGCGGGTATCATAAAAGGTCATAGCTTATGTCATAGCTGCGGTAATGAGAGAGAATTGCATGTTCTGCAGCATCAGGCCTTGGGCTGCTAAGAGTTAAAATTACACAGATTTACCGGGAGTGACATAAGTGATGACCTCAGTGGAGTCAATGGAATATGTCTCTCTCATTTTGACTTAGATAGTTTTATATGAATTTTGTAACCCTAAAATCTGTAAACATTTATCAAATGAAACAGCAGGCAGCAGATATATTTCTGAAGAATAATTCATTCTAAATTGTATTCCTGAGGAATTTTTTTAAAGGGAGCGACTGAAGTAGGAACACCCGTAGGGCTTTTGTGTTGTGCGCTGTCTCTTCCTCTTTTCTCGTCTGTGAGAAAATGCACAAAAGGCCGGTATACCACATGGGGCCCCGTGATTGCGCACAAAATATAATAGCAGTGATAGGGAATATGGGGTATTATGGTAAGAGACTGCCTGTATGTCATTCAACGTAATCATGGTCTGTGTGTGTGTGTGTCACAGGGAGTAAAAGAGTGGGTGTATACCATGTGTTTTAGTGATTACGTACAGGACGACTTACACTGCATGACATTTACATTCTATTTACATTTACCAGCTCCCAGTACTATCCAGCAGAACAGTGTGACACTGACCTTACAGATCTAAGTGAAATGCCCTGATTTCTGTGCCTTCAGGATCACTGGTAGTCAGAGACCCAGGGGTGTATATATACAGGGGTATATTCTGTGCCTTAACGCAAACTCCTTGCATTGTGAGTTTTTTGTGAGTTAATCTTTGTTGTTTTACAGCTTGCCACCACACAATATTGAATAACTTTATTGACAAATGGAATGGCATGACTAGTTTATCATACTGGCAAAAATTACATGTCCAACAGACCACCAATACACAATATATTTTTTAAAAGTATATTTAAGCCAATAGCTTACTTTACTATTTATCCCGCTATATCATTAGATTTCTTTTAGTCTACATGATGATCATTTCATATTCCAGTGCATTTGTAAACTTTTGAATTATTAATGTACAAACACATGACATTAAAACATTACATATTTTGAAATAGTGATGCCTAAAGTGTAATTTCTTTGCATCTGTTACATAAATCCACCATTCTTGGATACAAAACACACGCACACACACACACACACACACACACACACACACACACACACACACACACAACAAAAAACACAACGTTAGCCCTTGGGTTACACATTTGCATGCATTGAAGGAGGTATTCAGATTAAAAATTATCCTGGCTGAGATTAATGTTATTTGCTGGCATACTGCACTCACTCTATGATAGCTGTTAAATCATTGCAGGTGACAGCATTGATTCATAGCACTGATAATAATCTGATTCTTAATACTGTTAGTCCTTCAAAATGTTGAATCCTACATTTCTACACGTTTCAGCAACATGTTTATGGTCACGTAATAAATGGCATGCACTTTTGATGACATCACTGACAACTTGAACCTGAATATCATATCAATGCTAAAAATACTCATAGCCGTAAGCAATTAATAACGGTCCCTGTTATCCCCCTGGAATCTCCATTCATTCAGGAAGGCTTCGCTCTGCAGATCAGAGCTCGCAGTTAGACCTCATTCAGTCCTGAGGCTTTGGGTTTCCTTGCCCGTTCATGCTTGTCAAACACCTTGGCATGCGCCCAGGCCGGGAGCAAAAACAACACCGCTTGTCTGCATTCTGCCCCAGAGAAGAGTCGTCCCACTGGGTCTCTCGCACCTGAGCCTCTTACAGGTAAGACCGCAGGACAACTGCAGCCAATCCTTCATGTGCATTTGAGCTAAGCAATTTCCAGCTTCTTCTTTTGGATCGCAATGTCAATGTGATAAGAGGTAAACAAGCCCTGCTGTTTTACAGTGTGATTTGTTTTGCAACAGATTCAAGGTTTTATCTAGGATTTTCTCTACTGAAAAATATTTTTGAGATCCATGTTTTTGAATGCACAACTGCTCACTAAATTTAGCATTTCTGATGTACTGTAATAGCCAAAGCAATAAGGAAATCATCAGATTCCAGAGTTCAATAGAAGTGTACATTAGGACGCTTGATTACTCTGGCTGCTAGCCCTCATTCGTAATGCTGGGATATATGGGCATTCACTCAAACTGACCAGCCTAAAAATAAATGAACATCCAGGTCCGTGAAATGCAGGATCATCCACAGTTTGGAGTAAATGAAAACATTTAGTTGGTCTACAGATCAAGTTCATACTCAAAAACTTCCCTTAAGCTAACAGCTAACTTCGAGGACAAACAAAATGCAATCTTCTGCTCGCTAGATATCAGTATTGAAAATATCTACGGTTATTGTATTAAGAATGAAAGAGGGCATTTGCAAACAACAGGCAAAAATTAAATCATATTTATAATATTTATCCTAGCGGTTCTTCAATCAAAATGTAAATGTATTGTGGTAGCTGGGTGTGTGACTGAATTTGCATTCTCTTACAGTATGTCTCTCCCCTCCCAGCCCTTTTCTGTCCCTTTCTCTCTGTCCCGTGTTGCTCTCAAACCTATCGATCTGCTCTCTGTCCATCCAAGTCTCAACAGAGGCTTAATTGACCTTCTGCGGAAATGCAAATATTGCCAAGACATTAGAGTAAGTAAAACCTTTAACTGTGATTAACCCTATATATAATAAGGCATTCTATATATATATTATGTAATGCAGTGAAAAAATAACCCCAGAGTGAAATAATCATAAGGCAGGATCACAGTACAGCTTCAGTATGGAGAGATCTGGATGCTGTACTCCCTCTACAGCAGGGTAGTGGAAGTGAATCAGCACTAATGATTCTCATTAAGGAAATTTCCACTATACTGAGCTTTGATCTGCACCAGAGATTTGCGCTCCCACTGAGTTCTAAAGCCCCGGGGGCAGAAAGAAAGAGAGAGAGAGAGAGAGAGAGAGACAGAAAGAGAGAGACAGAGACAGAGACAGAGAGAGAGAGAGACAGAGAAAAAGAGAGAGAGAGAGAGAGAGAGAGAGGGAGGGAGGGAGAAGGTAGAGGGAGAGGGAGAGGGCAGGGAGAGTTTCTTATGTAGTATATTGTAGTACCTATATTGCTAATTATTATCGTTGCATATATGCATATTTCAATTTTCATTTTTTTATGCTTTTGACATTTTCCTGATGTTTATGTTCCCTCACATTTTCTTATTCACTTCAGCAAGTAATGGGAAAAAACAAACTCATGTTGTAACAGTCCCAATTGTATTCATATTTGACAACTTAATTCAACAATCGTGGTAACCTTTGCCAATGTGGTAGCAGCTCTACATCATTTCAGATAGTGCACCAGATCTTCAGATTGCTGGATGACAATAGCATTATTTCAAAGCATTTTTCTACTCTGGCTTACACTAATATTTTCCTTTGTGCCTTTGAAAAAAAAAACAGAATATAATATTACAGAGCTTCTGGTTATGTTCTTGTTAGCATCAGTATCCATACAGAAAGATTTTAATTATTGCCACAGCATGGAAAACTAAAGGCCACCAAAAGGTAAGGTATAATGGCCAGAGCTGTGTTTCGTGCACAACAACTGTTACCAACAGCAAGTCAAACAACAAATCAAAGTGAATTGTGCGTATTTCATTACCAACAGAGGGCGCTATACTGCTAACAATGCTGTTGACACAGTCAAATCTGCTCCCCATTAATACACACACTTTATTGCGTGCCTGAGCCTTATACTTCCCCTGGGGGAGGGTATATCCAGGGAACAAGGCCATGGTAAATGGAGGGAGTGCAGCAGAGAGGAGGTCAACGGGATTATAAATATCCTTGCCATTTGTAAATCCAGCAATGGCAATTCTACTCACCGCTGCCTTGACAAGCTCTCACATTCACTCTCTATGATTCATCAATAATTCATGAATATGAAGCCTCCCGTAGCAGAGCCATTTACCTTGGCTCTGTCAATGGTGTTGTTTCAAACTGTGGACCGAAGGCCTCCCGTTGAATTAATGAGAGAAGAGAGGAGAGAGGCTGAGAGGGAATCTTGGTTATATAATGCTCTCAGTCCTTCGTCTCGGGCCCTGCAGATGTGGAATAGCGTGGCAGAGTGAGATGAGATCTGTTGTGCTGGGCCTGACATTGAACCCCACCAAACAAACATACCCGCACTCCGCTGCGAGTCTCTTCACATCCTTGATTTACTCCTTTGCATCTCTCAACATCCTGCGAGCCTGACTGTGTTCACCTGATATTACCTGATTACCCAAAGTGCCTTGCTTAAGAGGCAAAACAGATAAGTCCCAGCTGGGAATAAAAACCCATGGCACACAGATTTGGATTTCTGCACTCCAACAACATAGTGAGCTGGTTATTACAGTGCCCTGAGCTGAACCCTGCTTCATTGGCACTGTGGGCTTAAGCCTGTGGGCGCCAGTAAAGACCACAGGTCTGTGCATCCTCTCCAGCCTGCTGGACTTTATGACAACAGCAACAGGAAATGCAGACACCATCTAATTAATTTGCAGGTCAAATACACCAAACACTCTTTTTGCACTGTAAACCTTTTCAACGACCCGGATGTGTAATACAGCACTGTGATCCCAGGGGGCGCCATGAGAAGTTAACTTTTCAGAAGCACTTGAAAGTCACAGTCTTGGATTATGGAGTTCATGCTTGAAAATGATTATTCCACATTCTACCTGTAAATGATTATTCCTAGCAATGGCCAGCTGGTCTGTGACTGGACTAGACTGGGACCTATGAAGGGTGTCTCCCAATGCTCCTCCATTCCCTTCCTAGCGTGTTTATGTGCGACTGAGTTCACTCACTTTGGAGAGGTGCTGGGTGAGGACGAAATGGGGAGCACCAGTGAAAGGCCCTGTCCTCTCCTCCTGATGGCCGTCACCCTCCCTCCCTCTCCCACCCCTCTGTGTTGGTCTCAGCTAAATCCGGTTCAAAGTCGAAATGCTTTGTAATAATACTGTACAGTTGTGGTCATGGAGACCCGCAGTCAGGGGTTAAGGTGTCTTTCAGCCAACAGCTGATTGACACCTAGAATAATAGGTGGTTTAAGTTCCCATCCAATCAATGGCTTCAGTTACGTAAGTAAAACCTGACTTGTAAGAAAGCCTAGAAACCTTCAGAAGACAGCTGTGCCTTACAGACACTAATTCGATCCAAGGATCTATATAGCCTATGGGTCTACAAGTTACTGATACATCAGAATGATGTGCAACCATTAACACATTTTTCCCTCTTTCCCCTTCTCTCTGCTCAATTCTCTCCCTCTCCCTCCCTCCTTAACTCATGTCAGAGCTCCTGGACTCACTCCTCAAGATCCTTGACGGTCTCGGTCTACTAATGACTTCACCGGTGTGTTAATTTGGCACGCGCAACCGTGCCACTCACACTGACCTGACCACAGGGCCCCTCCCACCTCCTCCCGCCCGCCTCCTGACCGGCTGTCATCACTCAGCTTGTCCACCGGAGACCGGGAGGGGAACAGAACAGGGAACCTGAAAAACCTTTATCTACCTCTTCTTAAAAAAAGGCCAACTTTCTAAGAGGATCTGTGCTTTCTAAAGGCTGTTATTAGCGTATGATTTCAGATCGTAGAGTCAGCTCTGTCATCTCCAGAGCTGACGACGCCGATACGGTCCGCCTATCCCCTTCCTTGCTGTGCAGCTCAAGACATTTTATTTACTCCTGGCATGATGTTCTCTTTAGAAGACGGAAGCAGACCCTCGGTAGGGGGAAGATCTAATTTAGATTAGAGTGGCATACGGAGTCCTGAGGCCACTTGGTGGCACTCTGCCAGTCAGGTCCGTCGTGACCCACCATTGTTAGTGTTATTTATTGGAAAACTTAACTGAGCCGTATCTGATGACTCACAGGGCACGGCAAGGTGGCCCATTTGAGCTCTCTTGCGGTTCAACACCGAATGATGGGCAGTTACAAAATATAGGGTGTAATTCTTCATCATTTGTATATCCACGCATTTTTAATTATCAAGCTCCGTCTGAAAAAATTGGAATATACAAGCTAAATGTTCTCTTGGCGATATTTTTGCCCCCGTTAATCTCCTTCCTCATCATCAGATATGCACTGATTGTCAGCTCATATCGGGTGTTTTGACTGGCTGTGCCTTCAGCTCTCAGCCTGATCTGATTGCAACAGACGGAGCTTGAAAACGAGGGCTGCTCTACCCTTACAGAGTCCAGCAGTTTGAGGCTGGTGCAAAAACAATTCTTTGTAGGGTAAATCCACAAGTTCTCATTGTAACCCATATTAATTTGTTGGCCACAGAAGGAAGAGATGAGTTACGTGTGGGTATTGTCAGTAAATAGTGGTCACCTAGTGCCATGCATGCTCTTTCTGACTTGGTGCTACAGTTTTAGTTATGCTGTATAATCTCCTCTAACTGCTCAATGATAATAACTCTGACATGCATACACACACATGAACAATCACACACATCAGTCACACATTCCGTGGAAAAGCTGGCTGACACAAAAATTCAGTCACGCATGCACGCACACACATGCACGCACACGTACACGCACACACACACACACACACACACACACACACACGCACACTCAGGCTGTTATAGCTTGCATATGGCACCAGCAATGAGAACGCTGACGGGGGGACCTGCTGTGCCACATTTGTAATTCATTTGCAGTGCTTTCAGCTCTAATAATGTCTGTCTGGAGTCCAACAAAAAACAGTAAAAGGGAAACCTGCAAAGCCAGCGATCATCGTGTTCGCTTCTATCTGCTGTCTCTCCTGCTTTGACTTCTTCTTCACAGTCCAGGAAAATTTGTGTTTTACCCCCGGACACAGAGAGAGGCAATTCGTCAACTGCACGACATGAGAAAGGGGGAGATGAGGAGCGAGAGAGAGCAAGAGATGAGAGTGGGAGAGAAAACAGAAGCAAGAGTGGAAAAAAAGGAAAGATGAGACAGCACATTTTTGTGACATTTCTCTTAGGAATTAAATGTCACTCATAGCTGTCCCTGTCTATCTCCGACCATCCAGCCGTGCTAATGGTTGCCTAAGCAACCATGTCGAGAGTGAAAGGCTAGGAGGTTGTGACCGGTTGAGAACTTTCGGAGGGTGGGGGTAGTGGTGAGGACAGGTGACTGGTGACAGAACTGTGAGTCACATATTTACTGTGCCTCTCTGTGTGGTTTTATGTGTGTTTGTTTCTGATTTTTATTTTTTTTTTTTACCAAGGTGCCATGAGTAAACTTTTGTTTTCATCTTTATGTAACTTAACATTGTTTTTATTTTCTCCCTCTTTCTCAAATTCAAAGATCCTTTATTGACATGACCATTTATACAATATTGCGACAGCAATATCACCGATGATAAATCCTTAGTACTACAAAAACACTCTCCTGCTTCTCTGTCAGCATCTTCCTACAATCAATACTCAGATTACTGTAGCCTTGTTCAACTATATGCAAGGGATTGCTGATCTAAAGATTAAAGAAGCTCACTTTACTTCTCACTTCTTTTGCCATCACACATAATCAGTAAAATGTAAAGGAATAAATTCTTAAAGAAGAAGACCACACGACAGACCACGTCCCTCCATGGCAATGAGGTATAAATGTGTGACAATGAAACGCAAGCAGAAGACATATAAACTGCCATCTATATACACTGATAAATCAATCTGCCACAGGAGCAAGGTCAATTACCGTGTTGTCTGCCTTATCTTCTGTTTTCATTGTTATTGGTAGCGAGACTCGGAAGTTGTTTTTTGCTTTTGTGTATGTAACGACCTGTGCATTTCAGCAACAAAAGCACAGAGGAGGGACAGAGAGATCAGAGAGGAAACAGGAGAAGAGATAAGGGGGGGAGAGAGAAGGGGTGAAACGGGCATCTTTTCTCTACACGTTTTCTGTTGCACAAAAGGCCCACCCCGTCCCCTGGGGAATTCTTGGAGATTCAAGGGAATGGCTGCGCCGCGGGATTATTGGCAACCTGTCACCTGGCTACACCTGTGTTGCTGCAGGAATTGGAATAGCTCTCCTCCTCCCCCCTCCCTCTGTTCTACTGCTCCCGTGGTGGTTAGCTCAGGCGAAGGGCCCCCTCATCTCCACAGATAATAGCGAGGAGTGTGCGAAGCTTCGGGTCAGCTGAGCCCTCAGACGTAAACCGAAAGGCAGTGGACGAAGGTGAAAATATGTGTGCGGTCATGAGAAGTGATGGCACCCTCTCACACGAAAGGTACCTTATGCCATGGGGTGCGCCGCATCCAAACGAAATCCTGAAAACTGTGATCTCAGACCTTAATGTGGCAATTTGTCAGGACCAGACAGTCTGGTCCTCAGCTGGTTTGTCCCTGTCTGGGGCTGCAGGAATAGCAGAAACATTAATGTCTGGTGTTTAGACATGTCCAGTATCCACCAATCATCAACAATGCGCTCCAGTGCTCAAAACGTTAATCATTTCAGATACATTGTTTAAAATACTAAAATAACAGAATGACTTGTGCCTCAAATTCCTAGGCACAAGGATTGTTCAAGAAAAAGGCTGAAACTCAAAATTTTACCTAAATAGAGGTTTATTTCTTGCAAGCTGGTTTATGCCGCTTGAAAAAAAAAATAGATGGCTTCAATACAATTCAAATCAACACATAATCATCAGAAAATTATTGTTCAATTATTTACTTGGCATCAAGTGTTTACCCTCATTGACCTCAAAATTTGATATGAATTCAGGAAAATATTGGTAGCAAAGAAAAGTATGAAATCTAAATTATTATAGATATTATCAGTTCTGTTCTGTTCCACCATGTGTATATCAGATCAGGATTTATTCAGTGAATACTGATTGTTCCATCAGATAAAGGGCACCGTCTGTCATAGTTTATACGAGTTATAATGAATGAAGACCTCAGACTGTTTTATATTCCTTGATTGTTCACTGATGATTATTTGTTTGGCAAAAGAGTGGACTTTAATTTTAACATCGGCTCTCCTTTATGAAGGCGATGAAACCTTTATGAATGTATATTGGTTTGCAGCTACTGTTCTGTTTTGGTCTGTGCCGTTTAGATCAACCTAGAATAAGGTACAAGTTAACCAGCAGGGATGCGCGGTATGCCAAACACTCGGGGGCTCTGTGCAGTCCGTGCACTGCATGTGAGGCGTATCTTCATCAAAGCTGCTCAGAACGCGCTCCATAACCGTCCTCCCTTCCTCGGTGGCGCGCATCAGTCGCTGAAACGTGAGCGCGATTCTGTGTGTATATGAGAACTGTTTGTGAGTGTACCTTAGAGAGAGTGTGCAACTCAAGCCGTAGAGAGCAGTTAAATTAACGGGAACAGTTTCCGATGTATTTCACAGCAATGTGCGCATTACCGCGAGTTCTACACTGATCAGCGCGATAAACTAGGAAATAAGGTAAGGCAAAAAGTGCTTTGACAGTATGGCTGCAAATGAGATAAGTATTAGCAATTCTTGTTTATTTTTTACAGTACACACGATAATAACTGGCTAGAAATGTCTGCTGAAATGCATGTGCATTCCCAACAGGTTTTGAGCTTTGGCTAACAGCTTTTTTCTTTTCATGAATCATTAATGTCATGGTTTTAGTTTATATCCATTCATGTGAGGAGCTACAGTAGCTGTAAGATAAAATTTACTCATGTGTATCTTTACGCACGTTTTCCTTTAGTCACCCATTCATTTGGATTCAGTGAAATATTCGCAGGGATATTATTATTATTGTGCTGTAGCAGAAAGAGTTTGTCTTTGCAACCTTGCACTAAACACGTATAGACATAAACAGATAAGCTTGTGTTAGCTACAGTGATGATGAATAATTTTCATTTCTGTCATTACCTTCTCATTGTTGGACGTCAGCCTTTACTTTCTGGAGAGACGTACAGGGTCTTTTTGAATCGTTAACAAAATGACAAGCTGCAAGATTTCTCCTAGCTAAGTTTTCAGTAATGTGTTCGTAGTCTGTATTTTTAAATCTGTACATAAGTGTTATTTGGAGAGGGAAAAGCAGGTAGCAGTTGTGATGGTAAGGAAATAAAAAGCATCGCTACTTGATTTCGAGGCGAACGGGACGAGGTCAGCCTTTTTCATAAATATGTCTAGCTGGCTTTATGTATCGATTAACTAATTTCTTGGTCAGTGTAACCGTTTTGTGAGTAGATTGAGGTGGAAATACTGAAATAAATTAGTATATCTGACGATAACGGGGGTATTCTAACCGCTTTTTATCATTTTTGTGTTTAATGTTTTATGCTGGTGATGCTACAATAACGCAGCTTTCGCAAAATGTAGCCAAGTTAACGTTACTGTAGCTTGTCTTTTCGCCCGAGGAGGAGGGTGGCTTGGTCATCCATTTACATTGCAGGGTATTACTTTCCAGGCGGTGTGTAACGAAGCCCAATGGGCTACACAACAGACGGAGCGAGGGACAGTGACAGGTTGCGTCTAGACGTACAGTCCTTTTGGCAAAATCGAGTAGGCAAATATACAAGTTATTTGCAATATGAATGTTTAAATAGAGCAGCAAGTTGGTTTTGTGTTTGATCGAAGCTGTTATATTGTGTTCAGTTCATCAACGTTATGCAGTTTGATCGCATTGCTCCGTAGAATAATCCCAACGGGTTGTGAATTATTATAATAACCGTAACAAATGAATCTCCGATCAATTAACTGGCTTACAGACGTATTTTTTTTTAATCTTAGACTCCACTTGATGTAGTGATTCCTGTGTTTCTTTGGTGGATTGTATCGGTAATAACGGAGGAGGGAGGGGGGTTCACTTGGGCGCGCAGCAGTTCCAGCGAACAGGGCTTTCCTCGGCTTGCCTGGGAACGGGTGTTTTCTGCAGTTGGGGTTTCCCTGCGCTTCCCCTCTCGAAGCTCCTCAACTAATGGAGGCGATTCCATCATGGCCAGGCTGCTGCAGATTCTCTTGAATCATCTGCTTTTACTTTTAAAGGGCTGGACCGGTGTCCATTCTACACGCCTATGCAGGCTACCTCGTTGTAGCATCGGATCATGTGGCTGTTTGACCCCGTGCAAGATTTGCAATTTTCCTGCGTTTAGGTATTTTATTTACAGTTTAGCAACGCTGTTTATGAATGGGGGAGAAGTGTTTTACGGAAGGAGTATAAAAGATTGAATTGTTATTTTGTGCAACAATTACGCAATGAAGTATAACAGTCTGCAGCTAGCTATATCTTGTCTTCCGTCACCATTATTTACGTCCGAAATTTGTCTCGTGCTCAGATGTTTGAAGTCACGCTATCCGCGTTTTATGCAGTCTTGTGCCTTGCAGTGTCAGAGGTCAGCCTCATAAGACTGAAGTCAGTTTTTCATGTTAATTATATTGAACAAGCAGTCCCCTTTAACTGATTCGGGAATTGCAACCTTTGCTCTTTGAAGGTGGCATTTTGTTCCACGCTGAAATGTTCTTCTCCCTGGAGTGATCTTGTGTCGTTCTTAATCAAACAGATTACCTGCTTCACCAATCAAAATGAAATTGTCCCAGCCGTCTCCAGTCGTGATTTACCAAAAAAGCTCTTGAAGGGTTGGGGGGAGGGGGGTTGGCAAGATATAACACCCATGGCATTGTATGCTCTACAAGGATGAGATCACATTGATAACATTAAGATAAAACCCTCATTTTTCTAAAGGCTGAGTAAAACGTGAGTTAGGGTTATTGCCTTCTCGTGACCAGGCAGTGACGAGACTCTTTAACATTAAATGGCCACAAAATCCCCCCTTATCCAGCGGAAGCATCTTTTAGCCTGTGTGTGTATGTGTGTTTATCTCATCTGTATGTGTGTGAGAGCTCAGTCAGTCAGTTGTCGCTGTGTGAGGGTGTCGGCTGTCTGTCAGCCTCCTCCCTGAGTGAGCGTGACTGCGGCTCTTGAGCACTGTGAAGGGGAGCATGACCCAGCCATCATATAAAATGTCTATTATTCTTGCCATGCTTTAATCTGTGCTGAGTGCAAAACAGAAATTGACACTCCTGTCCTTATTGAGGAGTTTTCCTCTGTCTGCCCCCCCCCCCCCCCCTTCCCTGTCTTTGTCACTCTTTACACCTCCATCTTTCTCTCGCTTTTGTTCTTTCTTCCTTTTCTATGTCCCACAAGGGATCCTTGTGCTTGCTGTTTTAAGGGCAATAAAAGATGTCCTCCCTCCATTGCTAATACGCCAACGATGGGGGGGTACAGACATTAATTCAGAACAAAGACTGTTAGACATATCTTTATCCCTGCATTACCTGGTTCCCAACCTAAACCCTTTTTATTTAAGGAAGATACAGTGTTTGCTTAAGAGTGCACGATTCCTGGCTCACTCCTCACCCACAGCCACAGGCACCCTGGAGCAGGGCCTGAGGACATAGTGAGTAAATTAGCCAGGCTGTTGCACAGCCATGTGACTGCACACAATGATGCATGGGTCTGCAGACCCATCACACTCTTTCCCACTCCAGGTGGTTACATGTCTGACACGTCGATGCAAACCTTTGTTGGGGGTATTTGCATTGTCAGTCATTTACAAGTATGCTATTTTATGTGCATATTTGAAGCCGCATTCCAGTTCCTGTAAAGACAATACAAATGCACCGTCTTGCATGTCACACCTCTAGATATGGACAGTGATATGATAGATGGATTGACACATGCATACACTAACTATGCGGACAGAAGTGGGACCGCACACATGCTGAGATTGTACGTCATTTGTACAGGAATACAACACGCACACATGCTCCCAACTGCTCTCACCCACTGTCTCCTATTGGCCGACGTCCAGATACTGGGTTACCAGCTGTCCTCCTATTGGCCACTTCATCTGTCGTCATGGCAGGGGCTCCCATTTCCGTGCTGCAAACTATGCCATGTGTCCCCCCTCTCCCACCTCCCCCCCCCCCCCCCCCCCCACGCTACAGGTGCCTACGGTACCTTCTGCTGACACATGGCTCTCTTCCTTCCCCTGATCTGTATCACTTTAGTTCTATAAAGGTTAGGGGCACTGTCAGTACAGAATCCTTTTGATTAAATCCAAACACTGACCCATGAAATTGGAGCAGGGAATTACAAACCTGGTGCTGATGGTGAGTGCTCTTTGGGGAAAAGCCAAAAGCTGACATCAGTGGATGTAATTTGAAATCAGCGGCTGGCTGGAAATCGTTTGGCTCTTAAAAGCCGTTGGGAGTCAACTGGTTGAGCGTGCTCGCCAAGCGCGCTGAAAAAAATTCCCGTCACGTTCCTGCGCCGCGCTGTGCCCTCGCGGCACGGCGAGGCAACGTTGCGGCCACGTTGCGGGAATGCTGCACGGGCCGTTTGCTGGCTGGCCCTCCCGGCGCGTTTCTGCTGGGTGACACAGGGCTCTGTCACGCTGCGCTGCGCTTCCCCCAACGCTCGCTCGCGGCTCCAGCTGCCCCCCTGGGAGCGCGGCGGGCCCGCGCCCCTCCCCGGCTCCGCCACACCTCCCCCGGGGCCGGTCGTTGGATCCGCGCTGTGCATCCCGCTGCGTGGAGCGGGGCTTTGGCTGCAGCCTTGGGATCGTCCTGTTTTTGCACCAGCTGAAGCGCTCTGCACCTGGCTGTGTTTGGTCACTTTGGTATCAGCGGCTTGGTGAGGCTAGATTCTGGACTGTCCTCTTGAGCAAGGTAACTGAACCAAATTTTCCCCAGTGAAAATCCAGCTTTATCTTTCTGCCTGCTACATTCACTGTCATACATACATATACATGAATTTATCCAGCTGTGGAACAATCTGTGCAATGTTAGTTGCCCTAGATAAAAGGATCTGTCACACGCGCTCAAAATGGAGAATTACATAGATTGCGCATTCAGTGCACAGCCCGAGGTCGTGTACCGCCATACCGACTCGTTTCATGCTGCTATTTTTGGTGAACTGTGCAATCAGGGTTTCCCACTGCTTTATCCCCCCGATAACCTCACACTGATGCACAGGGCCGGGCCCCTTGCAGCCAAGGCGACGCTCCATTTGGGTTCAGTCTGTTTCGGTCTGGTGCTGTTTTGAAAAGCGGGGGCGGGGGGAAGCGGCGGCGGCGCCGGGCGCAGGCAGGGGGAAACGCTCATTGTTCGAGCCCCCCGGACAGAGCAGAAGGCTATTATCCGCCGGCCATGTCAGCGTTAACCCAGGCCCATACAGAGAGCATGTTTTTCTGTGGGGAACGCGCACGTTTTGTTTCCTTTCACCACCTGGGCCCGCCGCTTTGTCCGGGCGTGCTGACTGCCGCGGCCGTTTTGTTTAACACTTTGTTGCTCCGCTGCAGCCCGGCCGGCGTCAGCCGCTGGCCTCAGCCTGCGGTTACGCTGTTGTTTTTGACTGCGGGGCTTCACGTACTGTGAATTAATATCAATGTTCCCACCGCCGACGGTGACACTCAAGGACCGTGCAGCGCTGTGTTCATTAGCAGTGTCTGTTGTGTGATGCAAACCCACAATTCTCCCGTGACCGGTCCAGTGCCCCCTCACCCTAGCGAAACAGCACTGTGCAGCAGCAGCAGCAGCAGCAGCAGCAGACCCCCCCCCCCCCCCCCCCCCCCCCATTGAGCACGTGTGAGAGACAAGTGCAGGGTGTGGGCCAGGATCCTTTTCTTTCCTCCTCATTTCTGTTTCCTGTCAGGCACCCATATCTTCACTCATGGTTGCACTGCAGACCAGCCACTGTCCCCCATGTAAACAAAGGAAGAAGAGTGCTACTGGGGAGGCCGGGCTCAGAGATCTGGTCTGCATTTTTGTTTGGTATATGTGACATGACCAGGCTTGTGGCGAGGTCGATGACGTCGCACCCACGACTTCTCATAATTTTGCTTTGCGGGAGCGCTGGAGGCACGTTTTGTTGTTATTTCGCTGCTGTCCTCCCCCTTCCTTAATATTGCATAACCCGCTTCTTGCTCATGGGGGCTTTGGTGGAGAACTGAGAAGGCTGCTCCTTCTAAGGTGACAAGGGCCAGCGACGGCCAGGTAGGGTGTCAGGGGTAACGGAAACCTCCGGGCCCGTTGTCTATCGTTTATCCGTCTGTGTGCGCGCACGTGAGTGTGAGTGTGTGTGTGTGCGTCCTTTTCCTCTCACCCACGTCGCTCTGGTCTTATAATTGTAAAGGTTAGAAAAGGTTAGTCTCCATCACAGCTGTGGTAATTAGAGGGAATTGCATACTGGCCAGGGTCAGGTCTGGAACAGGAAAAAGATAAAATGTCAGAGATTCTACAAGAAGTGACATAACTATTAAACTCTGTGGGGTTTAATGAGTGGAAGGAGCTGGCTGTGTGTGTGTTGCTTGTGTGGAAGGGACAGATGTGTGTGTCTGTGTGGAAGAGACAGGTGTGTGTGTGGAGGAGCCATATGTGGTGTGGTAGGGCCGGGTGCGTGTTCGGAGGAGACGTGGGCATCTTGGCACGGCACAGAGAGACAGCAGGGCAGTCAGGCACTTCGGCACATCAGAGCTGGAGGAGTTGGCACCGCATGACCGACAGGAACTGACAGGGAGAAAACAGGAATGCAGTGGAGCTGTGAAATGCTCCACCACTCAGACACCAGCGACCGCTTTAGCAGCCCTCTAACTGCGTCTGCCCAGATATCAGATCTCACCCAATCGCACAGTTAATATGTCACACTCTTTCACTGAGCCAATCGCGGTGCTCTTCCATTGCCCTTCTGAACGGCGAGCAGGCCCTGGCCTTTAGTTACGTGGGGGGATCGATGTGTTGATCAGTTGGATCGGCGCAGTCCTCTCCCTCGCTCTCAGAAACCTCAAGATAACAGAGAGACGCCTGAAGCATGATAAGTTGGTGGTACAGTCGGTGGTGTGTGACAGAGCCTACTTCTGCTGTCCAGCACAGACCCCACCCTCTGTTGCAAGGCCAGGGATCAGCTTTGTGACTCGGAAGAATAAGAAGACAGTGTTTTATCTGGTTTCCAGACAGGAGCACATCAGTAATTTCTTTGTGTTGCTATACGGCACGTGACCAGTGATGTATTGATGTTGTTGTACAATATGGGTGTACAATGGCACCCCTGCATTCCAGCTCTCTCTTGCATTCGGTGTCTAGGGTAACAGAACAATGATGCGTGGTGGGCTGAAGGCTGATGTTGAAGGCTAGCCTTTGTAATGCGCAGTATTAATTGAAGTATATTAAACAGAGTGTACACGAGTCCCCGTCCGCCCACGAGCACAGCTCCCAACCTGTCACTGCGTCGGCACAGCCTCCCTCTGCCTGCGTAAAAGGGGCAGCATATCAAAGATGGCGTGTCTCCCTCTGTTGCGCTGTTTCTTTCTTTCCTCCCTTCCTCGGCTTTCATCCCTCCATCTCCAGAATCCTGACTCCTCTCCCATCCCCTACTCTGTCCCAGGCTGTCCATCCCTGGGCCCCACGCTGTGTCAGTGAACGTGTTCCTTCTAAACACTGTCAGATAATTGCATTCTGCCTCTTTTTTCATACAAAAAGGAAGAAAGAGGCGAATATTATTATCTAGAAAGAGTTCATTAAGGACCTCTTAATGCCGGATCAGGGATAGATCATTCCTCGGGACGGAGGGTGGGGGAAGCAATCTGTGTGGGCTTTTCTGCTGTGTCGGCCTTCCTGGGCCTGCACTCCACGGAAGCGGGTCTATTTTTCATTTTCAAGAGCTCCTTGATTAGCCTGGCACTGTAAATTGTTGTAGATTGTTAGCATTTTGGCACGGGCATAATTTTTGCACATCTCCTCCTCTCTGCTGACTCCTGCTAAGGCTGTTAGATAACTAATCCTGCATTATCTGTATTGAACCATTCACGAGCTCTTAAAAGCTTAGGGAATATGGTGAGCAAACCTATATGAGCGTGCCTGCCAGGCCGCTTCCAAAGGACATTATTAGTGTGTTTAATTCCTTAATGTGAGGCGCAGGGGGTGAAGCGTGCCAACTAGCAGAGGGAGTCCAGATGCATTGTACCTCCTGCCAGATGAAACGATGCAATTTTCACAGAGGTTCAGAGGGATATGCAAGCCTAAGTCCTTTTGTAACAATATCAATCTTCAAAGAATTGAATGAGCCTTTATACAGGATTAATAACCAGATAAACAACACTGATTTACTCATTTATCTCAATTACATTTCATTATTGTCATTTGGTAGATGATCTTATCCATAGCAACTAATGCATCTAATAAAGTGGCATGGAAAGTTGCACAAACAGGACTATAACTGGGACATCACTAGCTACATGCGGACAAATGTGGTGCTGATGTGATAATTGTTGGTTTGTTTGCATGTGAGGATGGGTGTTATAAATGTTAGGGAGACTATGGAATTCTTTTTAACAGTTTTACTTCCCTTAAGCACGCAGAATGTACATAGCAGCTGCCATATCATGCCCTCATGTTTTTTTCTCTCTTCTCGTTCTCTATCCTGGTATCGATAATTGCTCCTTTAATGTTAAATTGAACACAGTGTATGCTGCCATATTATGAGCACAGTTTTTTTTTATCTTATGCTGAGATCACAAGGCATACCTAGGTCAACATGTTATGTTATGCAATATATATATATATATATATATATAGAGAGAGAGACTATAGACAGAGAGACTATATGATTGCAAATCCAATTCACATACCCTGAGGTAAAGCTCCACATAAATAATTATACATAACACTGAAGGACACTAAAGAAAGTGCAAATATGACATTCATTTTCACAAAGAATCTATATTCATAAAGAATCTTTATTCATAAATAAAGACATATGTTAATTTAAAGAGCAATTGGGTGTATATCTTTGTGAAACAAATTTTTGTCACATCACTAATCACTAACGTTCATTCTTTTTTCTTCTTGTCTAGTCACAACAGAAGAATAGGGTTGTTTATTTTGTAATTCTGGTATTTTTTCCAAATGCCTTCCCATGTTGAAATGGGCACAAGACATTGCACAGGTCAGCCAGCTTTGCACAGTGGGCACTTTTCTGATGAGGTAGCAGTGTCAGACCACCCTCACACGTGGGCACAGCATGCCTGTGCCAAGCCTTCAAGAACCCCATTGCCAGTCGCAGGTGAGTAGAACATTCAGTGCCAGGCCAGCCTGGTGTAGATGACAGAGAACAGATAACTATACGTGTCCACATATTGGCTGGAAGGCCAACCCCTGCCCTTTTGTAAACTGACCTGTGTAATCAGTCGAGCTTGTGTCCGCTGTCCAGATTTCATTGGTTCCCTGCCAGTGGCGAAAGGTACAGACTGTTCGATTCGGATCTTTGTGTTTTCCTTCTCACAAAATAAGCCAAATAAGACAGACATTCAGCTGAACAGGCTGAGAAAGTCTTTTGGGGAATGGGGTGCTCCCAGTTAGGGTGTTACAATGTTGTGAATCACACCCTGAAATGAATGCGTGCGCACACGCACACACACACTCGCACACGTGCACACACACACACGCACTCACACACACACACGCACGTGCACACACACACTTATACAGTCACATTTGCACATATTGACATCTCCTGTAATTGCATAATGGAATGTGTTATCACAGGTTCACAGTGTCTGTTTGCGAGAGTGTATGAAGTGTTCCTCTCCTACCTGGGAGGATCTTTACTGAGGAAAGCCACTGTGACACTGCAAGAAGTACATATTTAGAAGGTGGCAAAAAGAGCCCTTCCACAGATAATAATAGCAGACTGAGGTGCTTCCTGTTCTTCCTGTTTAATATCCTGGTGACATGAGTCATGACAAGGAAATGAATATTCTTGTGAAAAATGGTTTCTTTCAATATATTTTCTGCCTATGAAATGTTATACGTTCATGACTAAAATATATTACTGGCCACAAAATATTATGCATTATTCAATATCAAATATTTTAGAATATATTAATCTGATTGTGGTATCTACTAGTCCGATGAGATGCATTATTCCCATTTTAGACTTCGAAACATATGTCAGTGTCATAGCTGCACATTATCATAATAATTATTATCAGAATATGTGTATCATCAGAACATGTACAAATGTACTACTGATAACTGCACTATGTAGATATGGCAAGACCCACACAGAAAAGAACATATTGAATAAACAGCGCATTATGAAGTAAGTTAAATTCAATGAATTCTCTTTAATGAACAGAAATTCTGTTCCAGCTACGCCGCTGTTACTGTGCAGAGTCTCCTCTCTTCATCAGTGGACCAGGCTTGCATCTCGGCGACTCCCGTCAGAATCCGGGTGTAGCTCATCAAAGCAGCCAGTGCTCTGAGCTCTTGATTCGATTATTGAACGCCGCGCGCTGGGAGAATGCTTTAAACCTATAAATTATGTAATGGTGACCAATGCGAGGGAGCGGGAGCAGGGCGCTGCGCTTCAGCGTCGTTATAGCGGTCGGGCCCCGCTCGGCGGCGTCGAGGCGAGGTGTGATGTGGCGCTTTTATCCGTCCGTGACACGGCCGCTTTCTGTCGGGAGAAAAGCTGACTCACGCCAACGATAACGTCCTTGGCGATTCTCGAGCAGCACCGGAAAGCTCTTGTCTGAGCAGTAAATGCGGCTATTATGTCCAAGCCATTGGCCACGTTTTCACTGGACTCCGCTGACTGCACGGAAGGCCTGTTTGCGCAAGGGGAAATGGTACCAGCGAGAGGAGGGAGTCCGCCTTTGACGCGTAACATGTCTGCCGCTTTGCTGCGGCTTTACCGACACGCTGTGATGAAAAGACGCAGGCCGGGCCCCTCGTCGCGCCCCGCAGGTGCCGGGGGAGATGTGACAGCGTGATGTGGGCAAACTGTGGACGGCCGTTTCGTTTGAGGCCGGTCCTCCCGCCCGCTCTTTGCTTCCTTCCACCGACTCCAGCCCTCCCCCGGTTTGGATTTATGACCGCAAACCTTAAATGTGATGAGGTCATTTGCTTTGAAGCACTGCCACTTTGAAGCGGTAATGAAAATGTGAAATGCGGCGAGGGTCATTTCAGGGCTCACTGCTGGTTGGTAGTTGGTAGCCTTTAGCAGTTTTGCAGCACTGGTGACCTGAATTGGTGTAATCCTGTCAGCAGAGACTGGGTCCTTGACCACCTCCTCTCTCTGTGCTCACCCTATTCTCTTTCCCTGCAGTCAGAATCGGACCTAATAAAGCTTTGTTAATAAGACACAAATGTTTGCCAAAGCATTTAAAAAGTCATCCACTGGCAGTGAAACAGTACAGAAAGGAATCTCAAGGGCAATAACTGTAATTTTCTTATTTTCTTTGCCTGTACTCTTTACCCTCTTTTTCTCTCACTCCGTCTGTCCTCTGTCCCTTTCTCTATCCCTAACACCTGCTGTTTCTGCCCTCCTTCTGTTCTCCTGCTCTTCGATCCAACCTCTCTCTCTGTATTTTTCTCTTTCTCCCTCGCTCGCCCTCATTCTCCTTACATACCATATGAACTGAGACAGGAGAATTACAGTATACATGTGCATTTTGTCTCAGTATTCATGTTTTGATGTATAGCAACTGCTAGCTTACAAAACAAATGATGCAGTCTTTTAATTAAATTAAGCCATCAATTTCACTGCTTTGATTGATTCTGTAATTTACTAGTGCCCAAATATCTGCTGAAATTGATTGGTGGAGAAGGCCACATTCCCTTTCCCTCCCCTATTCCCTGGCAAATAGGTGTTAGATGACTTCAACTAATCACAGTTTGTTTTGGGAGAGGGATTGGGTGAGCACAAAAGATCTCAGGCCAGACCCACATGGCTGCTGGCAGGAAGTGATGTCATCAACTCCAGTGTATTCTGCATGTATCCGGTGTCATACTCCGGTGCAGATCAGCTGACACAGTTGAGGCTGGTCAGGAGAATGCTTGCCATTCCTTTTCCTGTTTTTTTTCTAGCAGATGGAGGGTTTCTCAAGGAGTGAACAGGTGTAATGTATCTTATGTACTGCATTTTCATGAGGTGGACAGGTGGAAGAACTGTCATGCATTGTGCCGTAGAAGGGCTCCTTATTGGGGGAATAGGTGGAGGTGTTCATTCAGTCAGTTGGTGAAGGGCGTCTCATTGTGGAACGAGGTGGTCGTATTGATAGAGCAGGCGCAAGTTTTTGCCATAAGATAAAGAACTGAAGTCCTCTAGGTCATGGCAGGCATCCTTGAAACATGCAGCCTGTCTTATCAGGACCTGAGAGCTCCATTCTCTTATTCCATTCCAGTCTCTCATATGCATTTTAATGAGGCTGCCTGGCTTTGCCAAAGTGGGAAAGGAGGGAAAAATCAATGAGAAGAAAACATAAGGCTCTCCATCCCTCGCGTCGGTGTTCAGAATCTGTCAAATGCTTTTATTATTGCTCTGTATTTTTTACTGTTATTAGTTTTGCTTGTTCTTTCTGTTGTGAAACCCCAGGAGAATTCAGTTAGTCTTTGCAGTCGAAAGCGCAGGACGGCATAACAACAGGTTTTACTGGAGCTCACGCCGCCCCAGCAGCACACACGCTGACTGCTAAAGAGAGCAGGGTAAGGAGATAAACTCGCACGTACGCTGCCTTACCAAGCAACTGTGTTTCGCTCTGGACTCTGGCCTCATTCTCTCACTCTCACACACACATGTGCGCGTGCTCACACACACAAACACACACACACACATACACACACACACATGCACACGCACACTCACACACACACACACACACACACACACACACACACACACACACACACACATACATGCGCACACACACACACACATACACACACACATGCACACACACACACACACACACACACACACACACACACACACACACACATACATGCGCACACACATACATGCGCACACACACACACACACACACACACACACATACATTCATTCACAGATGCAGATACAAAACAGACGTGCACACACAGGCCAACACACACTCATACATGCACAGACATGCACGTCTCATCTCTCATACTCATGCTCACACACACACACACACACATACACACACACACGCGCGGTCAGCAGTATGAGGCCGTGTGGCTCACAAAATCATGAGCTGCCCTCCTGGGCTGCTGCTGTATCTGTGAAATAAAACCACAGGCATCACAGTGTTTTAAAAAACACTGTGATGGAACAGACTGTTCATGTGGGGGAGAGGCATTTGGGGAGGCATTTTTACATGTCCTCTGAGGGCTCTGGTGAAGTCCATCCACCTCATGGGTACCATACCCACCTGTATGTCCATGCCTTCCATTGCATTCTGACTCAGAAAAAAAACTTCTACAAACGGCTATCATGCTGGGTCTTCCTCATCATGTAGTTAAACTGTAGGAAACCACAAACATTTTGAATCCAGCAATAGCTCATGACCCACACCTTTCTTTTTGGGTTATTAGGGTAAAGTGTTGAACATTAAACATTTTCATGCATTCTAAAGGAATCTCTCCAGTACAATGTGGACCCGCTGCAAATGCATTAGTAAAAATTATATATGCCCATATAAAGGAGTGAATGCATTTGTTGCATAGAAAGCCATAATGTGTGTTGTATTGTATTCAAAATTTCAATTATTCAAAAATCAAGGTTTGTCTTGAGAACCATATGTGTCCATAATATTTGACCTGAATTAGACACTGCAAACAATGACAGTGAACTGACAGACACCTATGCATTCCTTGTTTTTTTCATTTCTTCTGTTCAGGAAAAGTTCAGATTGGATGGAAGTTAGTGTTATTCATGATTCTGTACCCTTCTTTACACTTCTGTGGGCTGACAGGTAAGGTTACTGCAAGTGCAGGATAAGTAATAAGTTGCTTTGGGATTAAGCATCCACACACATACACACACACACGCACACACACACATTGTAGGACAGGATGTTCTTACCCAAAGATAAACACTGTTGCCATGTACCACCCCTGCTTTGATGGAGGACACCAAAAAATGTCTGTCCCGTAATAATGCATAACATTCTCACTCTGTTCTTGTGATTATAAAGAACAAGCATTATAAGGAACATTATGTATATGAATACTAATGGGTGCAGCTGACTTGATGTCATTTTTGGGAAGTGTATTATATTACTCTGGCACATTTAAGTGAATCTGGTCTGTAAAAGAGAGAGAGAGAGAGAGAGAGAGAGAGAGAACCTGGATTTAGGCTTATGTTTTACCTCTGTTCTGGTATGCTCCACCTGTTCTCTCTCCTGTGCATCCCTGGTGAATGAGTGATTCACTCTTGTTACCAGAGCAGTGCCACAGCTGAGACCTTTTCTGCTCGCCAAGCCTGCAGCGTGGTGATGGCAACGGGCTGCTCTGAAGCGCTGTACCTGGGCATTTGCAACGCAACAGTTTCACAGTGTTAAAGAAATGTTGGGGGAAGGGTTATTTTTGAGCGGGCACCTGCCCGGGCTCCTCAAGGGCCTCGGTGCTAACACCAGCTGGTTTTAAAGGCATCACCAGTATATAAGCCGCTTTATAAAGGCAGCATCAGGCCAGGTCCCCTGTGTGTGCTGAACAGCAGCTGTGGAGGTTAGTGTCTCTGTGACGCTGCTGGCTGACGCACTGCCCGTAAAAGCAGCAGAAGGTGCATTTTACAAAAAAGTCATTAATTAAAAAAAAACTGAAAGCACAAGTCAGGATTCCGGGCATCTGCTGAGCTCACACAGCAGAATTAAGTTCCCTCCTTTCAGCAGTCCTGCCGCTGTTTTTTAAGCAGGGGTGATTGGACACAGGGCTGACTGTGAAATTGGCTTTGCTTCCAGCGCCCTTTGTTAGGTGTGGCAGGCTGGCATGCTGGGAGGGCCAAACTCCCATAAAGAAGCATCTGTCCAGAACTGTTGACACGGCCTGAAATCCCTGGCGTTCCCAGGTGAGGGGTGGGCGGTGGTGGGGGGGGGGGATTGGGGGGTTGGGGCGGCACCCATGCCTGTGGCTGCGCTCCGCGCATTAAGAAGACTGATGCCACTGCACTCTCTGCTCAGCGGGATGCTGCTCGGCTCGGGCCTCCGCCCAACACTCCCCCCACCCAGCCCCCATTAACTTTCCTCGCCTGGCCAACGCAATCGATACCCAGCATCTCCGGCTGCCCGGACCCAGGTGCGGCCGTCGTCCCCAGGGCGCCGGCGCTTCCCCATGTCATTTATCGTCTGTCTCTCCCTCCCAGCCCCGCCCGTCTTTTCTGTGGATCTGTCTGGGGCTCGGCGACCCCGACTCGCTGCTTTGTGAATGTCGGGGGAGCCTGCGCTTTCACAGCTAGTTATTCTCCATCAGGCCTTTATCTTATGTAACGGTCGCATTAGCAGCGAGCAACACTGAATCACAGGCCGGGCTTATCTTTTGTTATTCCGTCGGTAATGAAATGTTTTTATGTGCGAGGGCTGCTCCAGTCCCCGAGAGGGAGAGACGGCATCTGCACCTTAAGTGGGAAAGCGGGCGGCAAAGTCTGATTGGCTGGTGGGCGGCGGCAAGGTGGCGGCGAGGCGAGACCGTCTGGGGTAACAAGTGTGTAATGCGCTGATGATGCGGCCGTCTCGGACGGTAATTGCGTTCCATAAGCGTTGTCTGGGCACAGTCGGGTGCGTGCGCGTGTTTGTCATGCATCCCCGAGTCTCCTTCAGCCAACCTCTACGGCCGCCGCCCTCCAGTTGGGTCGGATCACCGTGAGCTGGAATGCCACAACACTTCACCTGACACCTCCTGCTAAGGGCGGAAATTGGGTGTGAGAAACTAGGACATTCTTGATTCCAGCAAAGCCAGGATGAGCACCAGACTTTCAACGCTGTTCAATACAGTCTCTCGGCTTTCTATTTTTGTTTTCTTTGGTACTTTTTTTCACTTCGGCATTTTGTTCTACATTTTACTTTCTTGCTTCTGTGATGTATTGGTGTCTCTCACGTTCCGTCTTGCTCTTTCTCTCGCTTTCTCAGTCTATCCTTGTCTCTTCCTTCCCCTAGCCCCCTCCTTCCCCCATTATGCTTTCTATTTGCTTCTCCTTCTCATCTTTCCCTCCCTCCTCATGTCTCTCCTGCTGTCTCTCTCTTTCTGTCCCTCGGCCTCTCTCCCCCGCCTCCTCTTGCTCTCTCTCGTTGTTAAATTCCGAAAGCGGGGATTGGCCACTGCAGTCCTCTTGGGCTACAGTTCCGAGGATTTTAGAATCAGCTTCTAATTAGCACCATATTTACACCTGGGTCGCCAGGAAAGTTTACTTCCTGTCCAAATGATGCCCTTAATTGAACAATTAGGAGACGTGCCGGAACTGCCCCCAGGCACTATGTCCCTGAGGACTGCCATCCCTCACGCGCATGTTAACCCCTCTAACGTCAGGATCTCCCTGAAAGGATCACCATGCACAGACCACACATAGACCCCAACAGCTAAGCACTTACTTGGCTCTCCAGCTGTACCACCCCTGACTGTACCATCATGTCCCACACATTTCCATAGTTTAAAACCATTGATTCAGCATTGTCTAACACTGTTTATTTTCGATGGCCAAAAATATATTAAAGCAAAGGCAGCCCTATTTGTCCACCTCCAAGCCTTCAGAGGAGTATTCGGTGAGCTATAGACGTGTTCATTTCAACTGTCCATCTGATACAATGCAGCTGTGTTTCCCAGAGACAAGGTATATCTCCTCCGTTTAGAGACAACTAAGCTTTATGGAGATTGGCAGGCTTCTTAACCAGTGAGACTCAACCCTTGCTTCTGACCTTTCCTGCCAGGTCCATCTTTAATCTCTCTGTAGCCCTGCAGGAGTACTTAGCGTGATTGCTCTCCCCGAGATGGACACAGCACTTTATTTTCCTCTTTCCCCCCGTTTATCATTTGTTCTTCCTTCCTCATTGGCCGCACTGTTTTTGTTCCCAAGACTTTTATGCGCTTTCATTTTTAATAATGTCACTCTCTATTGCCGTAGCACCCATAACCGGCTTGCCGTCTTTCTTCTAACCCAAGAAAGTCCGTCAGTCCGTCTCCTCCCCTCTTTAAGTAAGGCTGGCCCTGCCTCTCCCTCTCACACCGGTTGCCGCAGTGGCGGCACTCACCTGTTACCTGTCCGGTGCTGTGCGGATTTGTCACGCCGCTGAGAGGCTATATTAAACTCTGAAAGGTGTTAATTCCCATTTTGCTGTCAGCGCTATCGGTGTAAGCTAATCCCGTGCAATCACTTACCGGGGCGTGTACAGAGAGAGAGAGACAAGGCTCTTACTGTAATGAGAGAGTCACTGTCGCCCAGGTCCATATGACGGAGGGGCTCTCAGCACTCACACACACACACACACACACACAAACACACACTTTGAATTACATATGTAACTTGTAATACTCTCACATGTTGGCTCACCTTTACCGAGACACACAATTATAGAAACACATACATTGCTGACAGACTCAAAATATAAATTCCTGCACTCTCCAAAAAAACCACAACACACACAAAATACACAGTACAGACACACATATCATCACCCTATTACTTAAATAGACAATTCCATGCTGAGGCTTGCACTGACACCATCTCTCATATATAGGCACACATCCAGACACATATATAGTTCTAACACAAAGGGACTCACACACTAAGTAGTACATTTGCAAAGGCATGCTGCATTTGTCAAAGGATACCGTATCTGCAGCTTGACTAGTGCTGGAACAGGAGCTCCCAGCTGTCAGCAGCACTTCCATAAAAAACCCACAATACCAGGGGAAGCCTTCATCGTCTGGCTATTTGTGGAAGTGTGATTCTCACCAAACGTCAGCACATTTATAAGTCCCTATTACTTTCCCTTAGCATCAGTAAGAGTGTTCACCTTGACCCCAGAAGATTTTTGTAGTGTCCTGTGATAGACTGGCATCCTCTATAGGGAGTGTACTTGCACGTCAGGAAAACTGGGACCAGCTTCATCCCTCTGAGCCGCCAGGGCTCAGATGTGGATAACTGAATAAACATGGGCTGTCACACACACCTGGACACAACCACTTGCGCTTTAAAGCACACAAACAGTCCATACATTTGTATAGAGGCAAACGTTCGCCCTCAGCCGAACCAGAGATAATAACGTGTCAGTTTGTAATAAGCCTTTACTGCTGCGTGCCGGTGTTCACACTGCGACGGGGGCGCTGTTTAAAGTGAAATAAGGCCCCCCGGTCTTCATACTGTCTGCACTCACTGCTGCAAGCTGACAAATTTGTCTGCGGCGTGACAGGTGATGTAGTGCATGATTACCCAGGATGTGGTGGCAGCGGTGGGATGCTAATAAGTGCAGGACATTAGCGGCCGTGGGAGGGGGGCGGTGAGGAAGTGTCAGTCAGGGGCCCTGTAATTGCTAGAGCCCCCGGCACTGGCAGATGGATGGCAGCAAGGCCCGCCGCCAGGTCACGTGGCGTTCCCCGCGCTCTGCTGGGGGTTCTGCAGCTGCGTGGGTCGGGGGACACGCAGGTACGAGCGAGAACAGCTCTCAGAGCGCTCGTTCGGCGAGGCGGAGCGGTTCATTCACCCCTCACTCGCTCCTTGGTGTCTCTGGGATCTCGGGAGGTGTCAGATATCCCATAGTGTTAAGTGGAAATCAAACTGAACGGGGCCAAAAAACAATAAAGACAAGAGTGTGTAAGTGGTGGTGGGAGGGAAAGATGAAGTGAAGGTGGGGAGAGGGTTAAAAAGAGGGCGAGAGAAAGAAGACAGAAGAACAGAGGGAGATTGAAAGCCAACTCCCCCCCCGACTGCCACCACCACTAGAATCTTAGTCTTAAGAGCAGCAGTGCGGGACCATCAGCTGTTACAAGAGAATGACCCCAGGACTCTGGAGGCTCTAAGAGGAGTCAGAGAGGAGCGAGCTGCATGAGAACTCAGCCCTGAAACCATCGTCCCCGTCAGACGCGAAGGAAGTCAACCGCTCACACAGCCCCCAGCCCCCATACAGTCTAGCTGCGCTCACACAACTTTCCAGCACGTAATGTTCCGACATCATGGCTCTCGCTCTTGTTGCTCCACCATGGCAATGCTGGGAGGACACTGCGCAGACAGAGAATTAGGCCCTGTAGCAGAAAGCCTCTTAAACGGGGGCATTTTAAAGGCCGTGAAGTGATTTGAGGCAGGATTATTGTGTTGGGGAACACATCCATTTTTTCTTGCGTCTGAACAGGAGAGAGTTGCTTTGGGGCATTGGTAGAGCTTTGAATGAGGAATAAATCTGTTTGGTTCCACACTGTTCATGAATGTATGGATGCCCCTTATGGTGGGTGCAGCTTTTTCAGTAGCCCTGCATACTGGACTGAAGAAACAATGTGTATGTTTCTGGTGGAAATGTCTGTGAGTTTGTGTTGCTTCCAAGCAACATGTTGGCTGTAAGTAACACATTGGCTAGAAAAGAGCGAGAGAGTGGATAAGAAGAAAATATGGTGGCTAACAGTGGAAGAGGGAGAGAGATTTAGAGTGCAACTCCCTAAGCTCTCAACTCGGCTTCCCTTCCAGATTGTCATCTCATAGTGTAACACACACCCATTCCCCATACACACGCACACACACTCACACACACACACACCTTGTCTCCCGGCACAGACGCAGACACTCAGATTGGGTTGCCAGGGGCTGGCAGGGACTGTGATGGGTAGCTCCCTCATTAAATTATCAGCACAAGGTCCACTGTTGCTTCCATCAGTACTGTCAACACCAGCCAGGGAGGCCTCATCCATCTCATCCAGGAGGCCCCCTGCCCTCCATTCTGAGAGTGCGTGTGTAAAAGAGCCACCCAGGCTGTGTGTGTGTGTGAAAATGAGTGTACCAGAAAGATACAGAGGGAGGGACGTAGTCTGTATGTGTGTTTGGCAGAGAGAAAGAGACTGTGTGTGTGAGGCAGTGAGATATAAAGGAGGAATTGAAAATGTTTGTGTGCGTATGTGTGTGTGTTTGTGTGGATAGAGGGGAAGAGTCTGGTAGAGAGATATATATTCATAGAGAGAGGGAGTCTGTGTGTGTGTGTGATTGAGAGAAAGGAAAAAGTATGACTTATGAGAGGGAAAAGGAGCAATAGAATATGTGTGTCTGTGTGAAATAGAGAGTGTGGTTAAGAGAGAGTTTTTGACAGGGTGAGCCAAAGAAAGTGGGAGACAGAAAGTGAATATATGTGCCTAGAGACAATGTGTGTGTGTGAGAAAGAAAGAACGTGTATATTTCTACATCTGGTATCGTGTGTATGCGTGTGTGTGTGTGTGTGTGTGTGTGTGTGTGTGTGTGTCTGTGTCTGTAGCAGAGAGAAAATGCATGTATGCATTTTCCTGTGAGGGAAAGTTTGTGTATTTCTATGTGTGTGTGGCAGAGACAGAAAGAGAGAGAGACAGAGTGTGTGTGTGTGTGTGTGTCTGTATCTGTGACAGAGAGAGAGTGTCAGAATGAACCAGTGAGAGTGGAGAACGTGTTCCTGTCAGAAAAAGCTGTGAGTGGATGGACTGAACCTTATACTGAGAAAACTAACACTAATGAAGGCGAGTGAGGCTGACACCCTGGGATTCTGAGAAAAGGAAAAAGGAAAGTTATTCAAATGACTTGTACGGTGTCCAGCAGAAGCATGATAGGGCTGTGCGGTACTTAATGCATCGTACTGAATCACAGGAAGATCAGTAAAGCATGCCTTTTGAACTGTGAGCAAAGACCACAGGCCAAGTGTGGAAACAGACTCATTCCTGCGTGTTTCATATTTTTGTCACATATAGAAGAAATGGAGAACAAACCAGGGAAGAGACATGGTCCTTTATTCATATATACAGTACCAGTCAAAGGTTTGGACACACCTGATTAAGATAATGGGAAACATGCATTCAAAGACATCTTCAACTAAAGACATGATTAAATGCTTGAAATTTGTTTCTTAGACAAATATAAATGGTGAAGTTGATGCCTATGTATGAATTAATTTTTTTGTTTTTTGGCTATTTTGAAGAATCTAAAATGTAAGATAGGTTTACTTGTTTATAACATTTTTTTGGTCACTGCATAATTCCATTTCTGTTATTTCATAGTTTTGATGTCTATGGAAGACAGTAAAAATAAAGAAAGGAAAGTGTGTCCAAATGTTTGACTGGTGCTGCATATGTGTGTTTGTGTGTGTATACATAGATACGTTCTGTGTCTGTGCATGTGTGTGTGTGTGTTTGTGTGTGTATTCATAGATATGTTCTGTGTCTGCGCATGTGTGTGTGTGTGTTTGTGTGTGTATACATAGATACGTTCTGTGTCTGCGCATGTGTGTGTGTGTTTGTGTGTGTATACATAGATACGTTCTGTGTCTGTGCGTGTGTGTGTGTGTGTTTGTGTGTGTATACATAGATATGTTCGTGCTATAGAAAATTCTCCAGAGCCTGGAAGATGAACAGATCAGTAAACATGGAAACAGACCAGTAATAACACTATATTTCACCCCAGGGTTTACTTTAATATGGTATAACATACAACAGTAATTCTATAGACTTGCTGCCTTTAATTCCTTTTCTCTTAGGGATGTGTATGTGTATTTATTGATTGCAATCACATCTCAACATATTCACTTGCCCATATTTATGTCAAAAAAATTCAGTGTTTTTCAGACATAATGCAATTTTGGACAATGTGTATTGCATTTTAATAATCCAATCAAGCTTTTATTTACCAAGGGTGAAATCAGAAGCTCATGTTCGACGCGGGATTAATCGTGTAATGGAGAGATGTCTGTGTTCACTAGATTCACGTAGATGCAGGGAGGACATGTTGTGTCAATGGAGAATGTTTCTGTGTGTGTTTGTGTGTGTGTGTGCGTGCGCAGTTTAGTGAATAATCCATTGTGTCTGGCCTTCTGGTTGCTGCTCAGAGAGAAAAGTTTTGGTCTCGCTAATACAGTCAGCTGTTGATGCAAAGCTCCAGCGCCACAGTAAATCTGTCTTGTCTCGGACAGCTATTGAGCTTCGCGTGAACTGCGCAGGAAGGAAGCAAGGCCTTCCCTTCAGGGTGTGAGGAGAATCTCAGCTGCCAGCAGAGTCCCCAGCATGACCCAGGCACTGAGGGCCCGGGCGGGGTCGGAACTCGTCTCTACCGCCGGAGCTCGGCTGGCTGGTGCTGCCCTGATCACTTTAGAGCCGCCTTAAATGTCGTGACTGCTTTATGCCAGCGGGCCTGTCTAATCAGGCCCGGGCAGTGTGCACGGGCCCCACAGATCCATCCGAGTCCGCCAATATGTCTCTCCGCGGGGCCGCGGGGTCCTGGCCGAGATTTTCTCCCAGCGTCACGGTAACGTTGGGAAAACATTAAAGCTAGGCAGCCGTGATTTAAGGGCAGTGATTCCGGCTGATCCCTGCCTCACGCGGGGGTAGGTATTACCCTGGCAGAGAGTAATCCCCCTCCCTCGCCTGTTGGATTAAAGGAGGTCCCTCATTCCCCCCTCGCCTAGAAGTAGCACACCCCCACTGTGCCCCGTTGCATTAACACTTAATCCAAAAGAGGCGCGGAGAAGCATACTGATGATCATCCAATGGCCTGATCATCTTATTCTGCTGAGGAATCGGCTTGTGACGCATGTGTAAACGCACCCACACGCACACTCTTGCTTACACATGTGTGCTTGTTAGTCCGGATTGAGGAATGACTACTTACCAATCAAAGGATATGATTATGGGCTAATTAGTGAACAGCTGCTTGGTGCCGAGGCGTGACATGCGGGGTCTGTCAGCTGAAACATCATAACCTGATTATTCCTGGGGAGCCGTTGGGCCCTGCTCTCCTGCATTAGGGCGCGGCGTTAATGTGCAGTGATCAGCATTCCTGTTCTAAAGCCTAATTCACTGCCGGGCTTTCATCCTATTTGACGGCACGCGTTAAATAAATGAATTCTGAGCTCCTCGGCGTATTGATTTGCCCCGTCACCGCGAGAAACGACTGAAAAACAGCGCTTGTTTTTTTCCATAAATCGTGGAGGGGGGTGGGGGGGAGAAAAAAGCAATTTCGGTGGGCAGGCGGTGGAACGGGATCCGGTATGATGTGACGGCTACAGAACGTGAGTGCGGGCCGAGGAGAGAGGATACCCCGCGGCGGGCGCGCGAACGTTCCCCTCACATCGCACTAACAGCACCGCAGCACCACGCGCGCGTCGGGTGCTGGCTGCCCAGGCGGGGCAGACATGGTCTCTTGTCAGAGCCAGCAGTGTGAGCAGACCACGGGCCTGCAGCTTTGGCGGGACTTCCTCCCGCTCGTACATCTTGGCTCCCTATAACTGTCGGCCAGCACAGAGGGTGCTGTTCAGTGTCCAGCGCCGTCTTGCTGGCGGATCAATACCTACAGGTGGCGTGCAGGGAGAGAGGGAGGGGAAAAAGAGAGAGAAAGGGTATCAATAATGCAGGCTCCCTCTCCGCCCTCCCAGCTCCTCGCCCCGGGCGGCTGGCGAGGTATCGCCCTCCGGGGCGGGACGGGGCAGGCGCCCACGGACGGAATTAGTTATTAAACACCCGGGTCGGGCTGCCCGGCCCGGGAGGAGGCCGCGTATCATGTGAACGCTTGCGGGTTTCTGGCGCGGGCCCCCGATAGGCCAGTTGCGTCTGCACAGACAGGCTCAATTATCTGGCTGCTGTTCGCTCCCGCGGCGGGCGAATCTCAGACGGTAAATGCCTTATCTGTGCTGGAACGGGGCTCAGATGCGTCGCGGCGATAAGGCCCCAGGCGATTTGTCGCCCCGCTGCAGACGCTGCTGTCCCGGCCAGCGCTGATCGCGCGCGGGGGGGAGGGGGCGGGGGAGGAGGCGGCGGTGCCTGGAACGGCACCGTGGCGGTTCCGTTCGGCGATTCTGACGGACCCGCGGAGCGGGCGGAGGGCTCTTTTGGGGCTCAGACCCCGGCCGGTGTTGGGTGTCGGCAGGCCCGAACCCCAGGTAACCGTAGCAGATCTTGGAAAGTGAAATGCGATGCGGCCGCTCTCACAGCCACTGTTTCAATCTCAACCCAACAATGGGCCGGCGTGTCAGGGAGCGCATGAATGATGCAGGCGTCAGTGTCTGTTACGCTACGTAATGCTGCGCTGCCTCTCACCTGGGCCCAGACCACCGCCCCCGCACGAGACCGGGGGAAGGAGTGAGCCTAGCATCATACACACAGGCAAACACACACAAACACACACACACACACACACACGCACACACACACACAGGCAAACACACACACACACACACACACACACACAGGCAAACACACACAAACACACACACACACACACACACACACACACGCATACACACACACGCACAGGCAAACACACTCACACACGCACACACACACACACACACACACACACACACAGGCAAACACACTCACACATACACACACACACACGCACACACACACACAGGCAAACACACTCACACATGCGCACACACACACACACACACACACACGCACACACACACACAGGCAAACACACTCACACATGCACACACACACATACACACACACACACACAGACAGACAAACACACACACACACAGGCAAACACACTCACACATGCACACTCACACACACACACAGGCAAACACACTCACACACACAGGCAAACACACTCACACATGCACACGCACACACACACACACACACACACACACACACACACAGGCAAACACACTCACACATGCACACACATGCAAACACACTCACACACACACACACACAGGCAAACACACTCACACACACACACACACACACACACATACACGCGCACACACACACACACAGGCAAACATACTGACACACACACTCGCACACACTTACTCACACACACACACACATGCTCACACGCACACACAGTCAAACATGCACACACACTCACACATGCTCACACACACACAGTCAAACACACTCATACACACACACGCACACACACAGGCAAACACACTCACACACACTCACACACACACACACACACACACACACACACACACACACACACACACACACACACACACACACAGCACACTGTCAGCCCACACTGTCATACAGTCTCACTCAGCCATTAGTCACACAGCTGACCTCACAGCTACGAACGGCACCATCAAACGTGAATTCCCAATCACATGGACATGTCTGTGCACGAGTGTATGATATCAACGCCGGCCGTCCCTCTCTCCCCACCTCCATCTCAATCCAAAACCTAAACAGCAGATGTCCGGCTTCACAGCTCCCTCTCCCTCCCTCTCCCTCCTGCCGCACCCTCCTCTCTCCTCCGCTCTCCGCCGCCTGGCATCAACAAGGAACGACAGCCATCCTCGTCCCTGTTGTCAGAACCCCCCACCCCCCGCCCCCCTCTGGCTCGGTTAGGGACAGCTGCCAGGGGACACAATTTGTCGTTCTCATCTTTGGAAAGGAAATCTATTTCTCATTATGTGCCTCTCCCTCCATCTTCAGACTCCTTCGCGGCCTCGGCCGATCCCTGGCCACCCAGCATATTGAGGAGCAGGAGGCGTCAGAGGCCTTCCTGTTCAATTCCAGCGGTTACAAAACCTTGGGGTCCTTGGCAATGAGCCGCAAAAATCCAGCGAGCCAATTAACAATTGGCTCACAGTCCACCCGTCAGAACCGAACATGACTGAAGGGGTTTCCCCTTAGCTCAGCTGTCATGATCTATCAAGCGTCGTACAGGAAGAAAAAAAAAAAAAATGTTACATAAAGCCAATGCCGTGCAATCAAGTGCAATCTCTTAATTGATACCAACAGGCTAACTGTTCAGGTTCACTGTGAAAAGGGTCAGCTCAGAATCACTCATTATAGCTGTAAACTCTGCTGATATTATGCAGTAGCATTATTGTATATCCAGTATGTGATCACGTATTGTATATTACAGTATGCCTGCTTGGTTCAGTAGATTTTGTAGTTAAATCAATTCTATTATTTATTTCTACTGCTAACAAGCATTAGCAGTATACTAAGTATACTCCAGATTTGTCAGTTATCTGGAGTATAATATTTAGCAAAAATGACATGGATTTTATGTTTTTTTCCTATTTTCTTCTAGCTGTTACTCTGCATATAGTCCTTATTTATTGGATTGAAGATGTCAATACACACTTTTACATTACAAGACTGTTGAAATATAAAGTATAGATTGTGATTATAGAAAACACACATTGCAAACAAGAATGGTTTGGTTGCAAACAAAATTTTCAAGATCACATCTTTAAATATTACCCTGACATTGTATGCGATTTAAAGATACCTGGAATGTACACAACTGAGGCATATTTCATAGCAGCTGTTCTGTGTTAGCATTAGCATGTAATTAAATTCAGAAGGATCTGATTGTTTATCTTCGGGATTAAAATGTCTGGGTAGGAAAGGGACTTGTCATTCTGTTTTTATGAACTCTGGGTGCCATACGGAGATAATGTAATACGTAACAGGGAGAACATTGCAACCAGTCTAGTAATTCTATATCTACTGTATAGGGTTAAATTACTGACACAGACACTGCGGCAGTGATCCGGTCGGTATCGGCACGTGCGCGGCTGAGGTCTACTCCTGTGCTGGTAGGCCGCCAATGTAATGACGAAACGACGCCTTCTCTCTCGCCAGAAATCTGCCTCAGTCCCGTTCTGAGGGGCGCAGCGCAACACGAAATGGGCCAATGGATTGGCTGATTGATACCTGAGACCCCCGGGGGAGAGGCTGAATACCCAGCTGCTGTTAATGGCTTGACGGTTTTGTCTCTCACAGTGTGATGGTGCTTCTCTTCAGCAGGTAGCCCTGCGGAGGGTGGCTTTCATTGCTCGCAGGTGCCTGGCTAACATCCTTCATTGCAGGACTGAAAGTCAGGCACAACGCAGGGCTCTGTGTCAATACTACATCATGTTAAATAATATCGAATGCTGTTCTCCTGGTTGAACACTAACGTTGTGACCTGTGTAGGCAATATTTACCGACAGAAGCCTAAGTGATAGGAACGATAAACAGCTGGCTCAAGTCAGTGAGGCTGTGGTGTCAGTTTGGTTTTCAAGCACAAAATGTTGATTGGTTAAAGATTTGTTACAGAAAATATTGTAGACGTATGGTTTTTCTGACAGGGGAATGCTCTCTTCCATTATGTTAATTACATATTGACTATTTGTTCTTTTGCAATCATACTCTTAAAGTCATTTGCATTTCCTATTGATTCTGTATTGATACTATCATTATGTATTTGGCATTTATCAGCAGCTAGCCTCCCCTCTTTTCATCCAAAACCTGTACCGTGGACCTGAAATTTCAGATACAGAATATCCCATAATGTTCACAAATTAAAACCAGATGCTTATAGGTATTGTTGATTTCCCTGGCTCCATGTTGCTGCAGTCACTTTTTAAAGTGCTTGATACGAGTGAAATTATTTCAATAGCTGTATGTGGTGTTTGAATGGGCGCTAATGGCCTTTTCTGTTTTTAGAGCTTTTGGCCTGTGCTTTTACGTGCACGTAGCCATGGCACTGGTACACCATCAAGCTACTCCAGATCAGCTGAAAAGGCTGTAATAATAGCAATATTAAGCTCAATTGAACTGGTATTGCATTTAAGCCTAAGCAGGCAGGGATGTGGTTTGGAGCTTGAAAGGCATGAAGTTTATGTGGGATATTTCTGGTCTGCTTTTAGATGGACCAGAATGTGAAACGAAGCGGTTTTCTGAAGCCCTGTGAGCCGGTGGGGGAAGGTGTCACATGACTCCCTCACAGCACAGTGGGGCGAATCTCCCAGCCTCTCTGTTTAAAGATGCAGTGCCGTTACTCTTTCCTCAAGACTCCTCAAAAATATGTTGATCGGTCTGATGTGTCCAATCAGATCAGACCCAGTCACATTTCCGTTGGTTTTCCATTAGGTCTAGTCCCCGTTAACCACCCCCCCTCCACCCCCCCGCCCCCTGCCTTCTGCTCATTTGGGATAGATTCAGCTCTGAGTAGGATGAATGGCTCTGGAAAATGGATGGAACTGAATGTTATTTAATTTCCCATATTCTATGCTTCCACACTGCTTATGTTTCCCGTGGATTCATTAGACATGGCTCTACGGCAGTGAATGCAATGGGAGAAGACATGCACATCCGTCTTATCTCGCATCCCTGTCTCTCTGACTCTGCCTCTCACCCTCCTGTCTATCACTCCTGCTCCCCCTCTTGTATCTCCGTAATCACCCAATGTCAGTCCTCCCCTCTCATTTATTTTCGTGCCTCCTCTCTGTCTCCCTTGTTCCTTCTCTTCTCCTTGCATCGCCCCGCTCCCCTCGTCTCTCCCATGGACCCCCCCCTCTCATAAATACGCGTATCTGTGTCAGAACCGCGGCCGAGTCTTGCTCAGATGGTACAAATATAGAGCCAGGGACTGAAATTGCTACATGCGGCCGCTCGTACGCGGGCCTCCTCGCCCACGTCGTCGTAATGCGCCGTTCCATTACGTTTTAAATCAATGACAGAGGAAATGGAACCGAACAGATGCGGTTTGCCCAAGGAGAAGCGGGCCGGGATGCAAAGGGAGAAAGTCTTGTTATTAGCCAAGGAAATAAGGAAAGTAATTGACTCGTGTTGCAATTTTCCGACGGCTGTATGTGGAGGCTGCCCACTGTCAGCGGCTCGCGCATTATAAATAGCAGTCCTTCACACACTCTCTAATGATTTCCCAACAACAGCCATTCATCAACGCTCGGATAGGTAGCCAAGGGATATTATTAATGAGCGGGCTTGCTGTTTCCCAGCATGCAGTGCAGCGCCGAGACACAGACCTTTCGCCTCGCGCTTGGAGGCACTCAAGTCACAGACAAAATCTCTCAACTGAATAGATAAAGAAGCAGGATCACGGGACACTAACAATCTCAGTCATAAAAACCAACTGTCTTGTCTGGCTGTGTGTGGCTGGCACACTCGCGTAGACAAACACACGGACAGATGCATGCATATAGGTGTTTCTCCCCCCTTCCCTCAGCTTATCCCCACACACACCTCTGAGGAGCTTCCCACACTATGTAAATGAAATGCTGACTAAACACTGTTCTGTCTCCAACAGTGAAAAGCACAGGAAGCAAAAAAATGATAACTCTAATTTTTTTTATACCACACACATGCACACGTGCACACGCACACGTGCACACGCACATGTATACACACGCACACACGTGCACACTCCCAGTATGGCTGTGGGCTCAGGCCCAACAGCAGTGCAGCTGATTCCAGATTAACCCAGAGGCCAAGGGGAGAGATGAAGCCACCCAGCCCTGTAATGCCCGTTCCACCAACCTGCGCTGACTGTAATAAAAAGAGATCAGTGTGGCAGTAAAAACTCATCACTATATATGTATGTGTGTGTGTGTGTGTCTGCATTTGTGTGTGACTGCACTGCATTGCATTTTGGTTACAATGCATGACAGGATTTAAAATGCTTGAGAGGAGATACAGGAGATGCAGGTCTGACACCTCTTGGTTTCTGTCAGTTTAGAGCTTGTCTTGCAGTGTGCAGGTTCGCCTCCTTAGAAGCTGCCTCTTTCTTCACAACGTGTAACTTTGCTTTGTTGCACCTATGCCCAGCTCCCTCATGGCAGAGAGTCATTTTCCCCTGGTGCGCCATGCCAAGTGGGCCGCACCTCTGCGCAGAGCACACAAGCATGGCTCTTTCAGCGGATGAATGGGGGCACACGGAGGGGTGAATTCAGCTGTCAGAGGGAGACACTTCACGTTTAATCACATCCGGAGTCACGCTAGAGGGGCTGGGGCAGAGCATCAACGAAAAAGGACTCATCGCAGGGAGCTTGTCATCGCAGCGGCCGAGGGGAACCTCGAGTGTCAGCTTCAATGATAACGAGTGGTTTGAGCTCATTCCAGAGGAAGAACCGGATTTCCTCTCATCCCGAGACCTAGTGAAGTTTGGGAGAACCCCTGCCTGTGTATTCTGTCAGACAGATAAGATCAGTACCTTACTTTCCGATAGCATGGAAATGTTATTGAGTGCTCTGTCTGTGTTTTTCGGTCTGTTTATATCTATCTCCAGAGGCAGTGGGCCTCCATTTTTCAAGAGGCCAAGAGCAGAATGGGCTATTGATTTGTCCAAGCTCACAATCATGAAGTGGTCACCCGTGATTGGGCAGTCTGGCCTTGATAGATGTAGCTCAGGGATTTTCGTACCTGAAGTACCAAGTCCTTCCAATCCAGCAATGTTACCCCACCCCCACCAGTTAGAGTTTACCCCCACCCCTCCGAAACCCCGCTGCCTGCTGGATGTTCATAGTGGAATATGTCCCACCCTCTGTCACCTTGACAGACCTGTCCATTGAGATCAAGGAGGGGTAACACCAACCCTGGTTTGCAAGCTAGAGTTTCGGGTGTCTATTCCACCTGAGCTCTTAGTGGCTTCATTCAAAACTGTTCTTCTGTTTGACCACAGCTCCAGTGAGCTGTTTTTTGTCCCTGGTCCAGAGCAATGCATGATGGAAGTTTTTCCATGAAACCAGCGGGGGTGTCTGATAGGGTGCTTAGCGCTTGATGAAGGCCCAGCGGTGCTCTGCTGCGCCGCTTCATTACCTGTCAGGGAGGCGATGTGATGGTGACCTGCTGTCCAATGCGAGTATTCCCTCACTCTCTCACTGCAGCTTTGGAGAGAACGCCTGCAGCCAGGGGCCGAGAGAGCACCGAGGCTGAGCACCATTCAGAGGAGAGGCAGAGATAAAATTAAGAGCCAGACACAGCACATTCAGTTCCAGTTTGTATACACAAGAGAGGCCCGATGGCCCTGACGACACCCCTGTGGTACTCACGTGAGTCGCCCTCCGATGGATTGACAGCATTTTGCCAAGAAGGTCATGTAAACAACCACTGACTTGGAGTGGTTTGCGAATGGTTGTAAAATGAAATTTGTGGTTTTTTCTCGGAGATAAGTACCTGTGGGTGTCTTGATTCTGGGCCTAGTGTTGTGTTTGGTTGCTGGTGTCCATCAGGGCAGATTGTCTGAGGGCATGCTGACACACATGGGCAATACAGTCAAACTTAATCATCAGTTAATCACTGAACTCAAAAAAGATGCTCACCAGGGCTACTGTGACAGACTTGATTTAATTGCAGCTGGAATATAATTGTTTTACGATGTCACTTCTCACCCTTCTGAGTGCTTACTGTGCTTAGTCACCGCATGTAACCATAACAGTATGTATAGAATTACTAGATCAGTTGCAGCACTCTATTTGATATGCATTACGCCACCCAACCCAATATGGCAATTGACACTTGCGCACAGGGAATAACTGCCATACTTCACACTCCATTAGATGCTAGAGTCGCCGCAGCCTCTATTATAGATACAGAATCGCATTTGCATTTGAGCAAAAATTCAGATTCAGTGGCATGCAAATGTGCCGCCTGACCCTCCCATGCGTTCCATGGTTGATTTTAATAGATGACGGTGATTAAGTGTCTGCCCATGTAGCGCCCTTGACATCAATCCTGACGAGTAGGCGGAGACATTACTGGGTCAGTTGTTACGCGTGTCATGAGCATGTTCTGTACACCGTCTGAACTGGGCTGTGTTACTCGTGGGTCTCTGTGGTCTTAGTCCCCAGGAGGTGACCCCAGTAGATGCAGTACATGCACTGTGCACTTTGCCTGTCCTCAGTTTCGCCTTTTATTGGGCTTTCCCAGGACAGGGGGCGTTGCAGCTCGCGTGTGATTTCTGCACGGCTGCTTCGACGACAGCGAGCGGTTGAGTGGCCCTGTAATGGCCCCCGTGTCTGCAATGCCGTACCGGCGTCACTGCATCGCCCCGAAATGAGGGGCTGTGGGAGCGTCAGGGGGGTGGGCTATGCACTCGCCGGGGCGGGGCTACGCGCCCTCCTCTCACCTCTGCCGTGACAGGCCCACAGCGCCAGGGCGCCGCCGGGGGGACTGCGGCATCGCCATACAAACGTAGCACAATGGGCCGTTCCGCACACCGTGCCGAACAGCAGCGAGAGGCACGCTAACTCGCCTTCCCCGGCCGTCAATTGGGGGGGGGGGGGATTCGGGGCGCATGCTTTAAGAGCCGAATCACATGAGCCAGCGCTCAGCGTATTTTCAAAAGGGCACCCGGGGTTATTGTCTGAAAGAGGTTAAACAAGGGAAAGTGTCTGTTCCCACACGCCAAGCAAGAGAGGGAATGGTGAGGGCCATCCACTGCTCCGGGGTCAGTTTGCCTGACTGTAATCTTAACTCCAAAAATTGTGTGAAAAGTGGAAACTGATCCAAGGGCATTGCTTAGAGGCAGTATTCATTTATACTCCTGTGTTATATGCAATACTTTGTGTGCGCCAGGCACGTCCAGGGTGGAACCACTTTCTCAGGGTTCCATTTAAAAATACATTTTTTTGGCAATGACTTTCTGAGAGAACTTAAAATGAATTTAAGGCTCCAGTAAGTTGTTTTGTTTTATATTAGCTATAGCCAATTAAGCCAAGTGTTGAAGAATTTCATTCAGGGGTAGCCGAGCCTGCCACTTAAATGATTTCATTGTTTTTTCAAGAAACATCTCATTAGGCAGAACAATACACATGATTTGATTTTCTGTCCAGATGAGGACTTCACTCAAGTGGTCCAGAGCCGATGTCACTGCTTATCCAATTAGCCTCAGTGTTTTACAGCCAACATACATTGCCCGTGGAGGGGCTCACATGCAGTCGAGGCCTGTGCTGTTATACCTGTGCTGGATGAAGGACGGTTGAAGCTGGCTGACCCACATGGATGATGGGGGTTGTGCTGTAACTGCAAGCTGGCCCCGCCCTCACAGTGGCACGCAGCTCGTTCTGCTTTCGGGTGGGGGAAGGGCAGATGGGCCCCTGCACAAAGGAGCTCATTGCAGCAGTCACAATGGGATGACATCATCTCCGGAAGGAGAGAATGGCGGTGATGGTGAATCAGACCGGGCTGACATCTGGGGTCGGGGTGGGGGGGGCATAGTGGGCAGGGGACAGAATGTGAGGGGTCCACCCGGGTTTTGTGCCACGGTGAAAGTGCAAACATCCAGAGCACAAACGTGTTTATGTGTGTCTCTCTAATCCCTTTTGTGGTTTTTTTGTGGTTATTGTTTTCAGCAACATATGAGCATGCACTTGAATTCTGATTGTTATCTCACATTGAGACATCCATTGTTGACTCTCTGCATTGGGGGGAGGGGGGGGGGGGTATTTTCTGTACTGTGTCAACAGACACTTGAGTCGTCACTGCCTTACCGTACTCACCGTACATCATGACAGCCAAAATCCGGTGTAATAACAGCTATTGTGCAGGCTGGAGCTGATGACCTCACAGCGGAAAGTTTCCTACTCGGTTCCTGCCAGGTGTGGACTGGCCTGGGGCCGCTGGATGGGGTGCGCGGCATCTGTGCCACCCTTTTACTCCAATTAAAGCTGGCCCACTTCTAGCCTCCTGTTCCCTTGACAGCTCTGATCGCGTTTGTGTCAGCGGCATCATGGTGTCCTGGGGGGCCAAGCACGGTGATCTTATTAAATAATCCTCATCCCAATGACCTCACCACACACTAATGGCTCTCCTATAGGCCATAAACGCCATTAAGTCAAGAGAATTGATTCCAGATGGCCCTAATGGCCCTCTCCACCAAGTTTGAAGATGTGACCCATAACTTATTTGGGTTGTTTGTTCTTTTTTTTCTCCTCTTGTCTTATTGACAAGCTTGTATCTACGGACAGATATTTCATGTTTTATTTGGTATCACAGCTAAGTGATGGTTGAAAGTGAATAAAAGATAAACTGTTCCCTGCCATACATAATTGAAGGGTTAATCCTACCAACCTGATTCTGTGTGTATGTGTGTGTGTGTGTGTGTGTGTGTGTGTGTGTGTATACAATATCTTTGCGTGTTGGTGTTTTTTTTTCTTTAACAGGGACAGCACCAGAGGGGAAAAACTCTGGTTCTCTGGGGCTCTTCTTTGTCTTCGCCGTCTCCACACTCCCCTGTCTGCTCCCGCGGGAGCTTGCCGTAGGGGCCTGTGTACACGTAGTCTTTGACAATAACAATTCCCTGCTCTGGATAGCAAACAGACCCATGCAAAGTTGCTGCACGGCACAGTTTACTCAGAGGTTGTCTGCTTTTCTTTGTTTTGTGCTTTAAAAAAAAAAATCACCATCTGCCGGATATAGTCAATACGCACAATGGCACACCGACCCTGAGGAGCATGCTACACGCCCAAATGCCTCAGACAGCTGAGTTCTGATGATGGCTACATAAATAAATTCATTAGTAGCTGTGCAGGGAGTAACACCTATTATAACACATTTACAAAGTGTGAAGTAATATGACTTATAGACATTCCTAAATATTCATACCCACCTGTCACAAAGCAAGAGTAACCCTTATTGCATTCCATAGGTTACTCATGGATTACCCTCAATGGCAGTCCCCTGATCCACAGAATGAGTGATCGAGAGAGGATGAAATCCCAGATCTCTCTTTCTCTGAACCTCCATACCCTACTGTCTTATTCTCTCTCTGTGTGTCTCTCTCTCTCCCTGTCTCTCTCTCTCTTTCCTAACTGAAGAGAGGATTTGGGTGTTGGAGCGATGGGGACGGGTGCCTGCATGGCCCTTGTGTTAACAGGAGGAGACAGGCTCGTTGTCATAGGTTGCAGGCTCCCTTCCCCTGAGAAGGAGAGACAGTTCGGGGAGAGCTGTCAGTGCAAGAGCCATCCCACTTCTCGCACCATCCCCTCACTCGTACAGCCTCCGGAGCCGCAGAGCGTAACAGGATTTACAAGTGGCCGTGATTGCTTTTCCGCGCTCTCGCGTAACGCTGCTTGTGACTATTATCTCCCTATCAAATGTCAGCCGCGCTGCTATTCATAATGGAACCCCAATCCAACTTGTTCACACTTCTATTACATATTACATATTCCTGTGTCAGTCTTATTTGTACAATTATACATACAGTACCAGTACTGAATACATTTGAATTCTTTTGAATAGAGAATATCACATGTCACGCAGACAGAGTTTAATTGCAGCCCTAATCCCGAAGTGAAGTTTGATTGTCCCTATTCAGAAGTTAATGAAATCAAGTACAGCCTCCCCACCCCTTCCAAGAATCACTGATGAAAGAATGAATTGCTTACAACGGCCGAGCCCTGTGGGACTTATCCTTGTAAATTATTGCACTTAGGAAAATGGATTTGCTCACGTGATTAATATGATTCTGAGAATGAAAGGGCAGCGCTCTTCCCTGAAGATTTCAGTGCACCCAAGGTATGCGCTTACGGATGGGGGCACAGATGGTTTGGGGGCGTGTGGGAAGAAAGTTGATTTTGGGTCCCAGGCAGCAGGGAGGCTTGGCCCACCTCCAGGCAGGGCATTGGAAGGACGTCCGGCGCAGGCCCGGCCTGTTCCAGATTACGAAGGACACTTGTTTTCAAGCTGTGCCCATGAGGGCTTTAGAGGGGTTTGCAGAAAAGGAGGTCGGGAGCGGAAGCCCAAAAATAGACCACAGAACCTCCTCCGTGTCACTCTTCTTCATTGTCTGACATCCATGTCAGTTACAGTGTGGCGGTGCTCTAACGAGGTGGTGTTACCCAATCTTACAGTCATTGCTCTGTAACAACCCACCGTATATGATTGGTTTATGCTAATTCCAGTGTGACTTCGGATTCCTCTCAGTTTGACCCGGCATGTGGTTGTCAAATGAGAGAGAAAGCAGGCCGGATTGTAACTAGACAAGAAAGTAGCCTGGCCACGGACTCGTTCCCAGAAAAATGGAAGCTCGAACCAATTCCTCAGCTGCGATCTGTCTCTCATTTCCTCTCAATTTCATAACAGATGGGTACAATTGCTGCTCCCTTGTACCAGAGATATATTCACATGACATGTCTGAAATTTCAAATTAGTTTAGTTATAGTGGTTATGATCTCCCCCTGTTGCAAGGCCCTTCTTCATCATGAAGTCCTCTTGCTGCAGTAGCAGTAACAAAACCAAATCCTGCCTCAGGGAGAAGTCTGGCACTCAGATAACTGATTGGATTTAGTTAAACGGTAAGTTAGAAAGTGGCTAAATTAACTTGACGTAACAATCAGTGGTAATCCCACTTTACAAATAATGTGCTTACCAAAATGGGTCCGGTGCTCGCACATAGAGCAAAACGGCAATTGCATCAGGGTGAGCAAGCAGCACAGCGGAGCATCTGCGAATGTCATCATTAATGTGGGCTTGTATGATTCTGCCCGTTCAGCCAAAGGGTTCCTCGGCCGCTGCTGAGTGAGTCAAGCTGGCCCTGGGTGCCCGTGGCGTGCGGCAGTGACGAGGACGCGCTCTGCTCGTGCTGCAGATTAATGAGCGTTCCTTTTTAATGAGTTTGTCAGTGGCGGAGATGAGAGAACGGATCATGTTTGCGCCCGTGAGTGTGCACACAGCGCATCGGACACTGTGAGCTCGTGGATACACAGCATACGTTAACGTGCACTGTGATTGAGTGTCCTTCTCTGCTCTCTTCCCCTCCTTCTCTCCCTCCCTTTTCCCATTGTGATAGATCACCCTTTCAAACCCTTCACAGAGTCACCATGGAAACACCGGGCCTTGCGGAGAATATCTATGAGTTCGCTCGTAGCAGGGCTTCCCTCGCTCTCTCCCTCTCTCTCTCTCTCTCTCTCTCTCCCCTTCTCTCTCTCTCTGGCCTACTCATGTTAGCATTCATTTTCTGTACCCTTGTCTTTGTGACCTATATGTTTTCTGACCCAGCTCTCTCACTCTCAGCTTCTTTTTTTTTTCCTTTCCTCTGATCTCCATTTGTAAATTTCTCAAAATCCTTCAGTCCTCCCGCCAAAAAAATGGCAGCACATATCAGATCCCAGTGCATTACAATCTGCCCTGCCAAGGCTGACCATGTTCGCTCTGTGCACAGGGCTTCTCGGTTAATGGCAGAGCGATACACTTGAAGGAAAGCAACACGATCTCATCTTTCTCTCTCCTTCTGGCCCTCCCTCCCTCTACCCCTTAGCTGATTGGTATTCTGGGCACTACAGGAGAAGGGGTGCGATCCAGTAGAGCACAGTGTAGAAATGGTCCCCATCAGCAGTGCATCATGGGAAATTAAATTAGAGCACAAACACGCTAGGGCAATCTGGACATCTGGCAAGGGGAGATGGATGGTTCAGGGGAGGAATGGTATTTGGTTGAGGAACTGCTGGCCCCGGCGGTGCGTTTTGTGTGCATGCGCATGAGAGTGTGTGCGTTCATGTATTCCCATTGTGTGTGTGCGCGTGTGTGTGCGTGTGTGCGTGTGTGCGTGTGTGCGTGTGTGCGTGTGTGTAGTACTGGCCTGATTTTTTTAAAAAAATCTGTAACTACGTCCAAGAGGCAAGTGTTTGCAACTATGTTTTCAAATCTTACTGATAAAAACTGTGTAAGGCCTTTGCGATGTTTAAAAAGTACAGTAATGTGTTGTCAGAGGAAGAGTGTCAGTTATTTGCCATTATCTAGCACTCTTTCACCTGTGTACGCACGGCAGCCGTCCAGATTGGACAATATCACCACCACCAAAAGTGCTGACGTGTCTATTTATGCAGGTCTGCTGCTTTGCTGAGGGACCTTTAATGATGACCACACAGGTCGAAACATTGTCTTCTTTTGTAATGAATCACTGGGGAGCATTTAAACATTGCGTGGGTGCGTTTCTTTTTCCTCTCATTTATGTATTTTTTTTTACCATCCAGCACCTGTTTTAATTATTGGGTGTGTGTATAATTTTCTTCTTCTCTGCAGCTGTGTTACTGCCACACGGTAGGATTACGTTGTTCGTTATGTATATTGATATAAAATATATATCATGGTTTAGGATGTGTCGTACTTTCGTTTTTGTCGTCAGAGATGGCATTCAACCCAGCTTTCAGCGTGGAGCTGGCAGAGGCAATGCTGTTTCCGTGAGAGAGTGAGAAAATAAACAAGTGGGTTCGGTGAGACGATAATCCAGGGCATTGGCACCCACAGATACAACATGCAAACAGACACACACACACACACACACACTCACGCACGCACACGCAAGCACACATTTCCACCCAGACACAGAGAGCATAGACACATTACACACGCGCATACACCTCTCTTCACTCAGTGCCTCACTCTGAAAAATTTACACAGCCCTTCACAAAAACAATGAGGAGCCTGAGCCAAGGGAAAAACAGAGAATTTGCCCATTGAGAGCCTGGCTCCAGTTTGGCCTGTGTTCCATTCTGGTTTGAATCAAGAATTGTTCATGATGCCATTATCTCTGTCTGAGCAACAGTGTTGCTGTCTCCTCAGTAACCGTTGTCTCCCAGTCCAGCCCTCTCATCCTCCCTGTGACAAGTACTGTCTCTCAGCTGTGCTGTGCAGTGTGGCCCCAATACGGACTGAACAGAACATTGAGCTTATTCTGGTTACAGTCCTTGTTGATTAAAAGTCGGCTTTCTGACGCTTCGCTTTAAGGGTTGTCTGGCTGAGTCCATTTTATGCATCTGCTGGTTGCAGTTTTATGCCTGAAGTAAGCTCCATTTAGCAAAAATAAGGCAGGATTCACAAAGCCTTGTTTGGGTGTGTAATTATTTTGGTTCCATCCATTCCTTTCTCTCCCCCCCCCCACCCCTTTCTTCACAGGTGACCTGGGTCCACCTCCGCCTGCTCTGCCAGCTTCTTCTCCCCGCCCCCCTTCTGTTCGCCCCCCACCCCCAGAGGAGCCATGGCTCTGTGCTCCTCACCTCTGCACCTCCCCATCCTGCTCCTGCTGCTCCTGCTGCCCCAGCCCTGCACCCCCGAGTCCCAGAGGAGTGGCGAGGAGCGGGCGTCGCCCTCCATCTCCCCCGAGCCCTACAGCAACAGCACGGCTGGGGGTGGCAAGCGGTCCTGCACCGGCTCGTCCTACTGCAAGCCCGGCACCCTGCTGCCCGTCTGGAAGCCCCAGAGCCCCGGCCTGGGGGACCAGGTGGCCCGCGCCGTGGTCTACTTCGTCTCCCTCATGTACATGTTCCTGGGCGTGTCCATCATCGCCGACCGCTTCATGGCGTCCATCGAGGTCATCACCTCTCAGGTACGACCGGGGCCTCGCGTGCCCAGACCGCCCCTGTCCCATCACTCCTGTTGTCGATTGTGTGCGGTACGCCGCTGAAGTTGAGCGTAGCTCCACACAGCGAGACATATGGTCAGACTGCATCACAGGTCCCCAGGCACATTTGCTTCTCATGACACATTGCTCTCACACCATTCTGTTTATTGCACCAGATGCAAACTTGTCTCTTTGGCTGGTCTGACTGATATGAGAATGAGCTTTATGCCTTTTTAATGGCACTCTATTGCATTGTGTTGAGCTGAAGTGAAACACTTGCTATACAGCTGTACACTATTAATTTGTCAGAGGTATTGATTAGTGACACAAGCGTTTCAGGTTTTAGAACTTGAAATCAGCATTGCTGAAACCACGGTCAAAAGCGACAAAATCCGTAAATTCACACGGAAGTCTACACAAAAGCAAAACAAAGCTCTCACAAAACAGACCTTCCAATATTTGGAACAAAAACCATTTGAAAGTGCCCAGGTATTGACTGAATCCAGTTTAGTTCGTTTTGACCGTACCTGTGCATATGCACATGACTTAATTAGTAATTGTCAATTATCCATCAGCAGGAATAAATTAAACCAGAGGTAATGTGTAAGTATTTTGGAATATCTGGCTATGCAACTGGCTTCACTCCAAACAACAAGAGAAGACATGGCTGAAATGGCAGTGGTGGCCATCTTTGATTCTCTGGGCTGTTACGGAGGGACTGTCATCATGCATGTGGCAGAATGTACATCAAAATGTGGGATAAAATACCATTCCTGCCAAATAAAGCTGAATAAACCTGAAATGACGCGCTGACATTCCTCAGTATATTCTCCATAAATTCTCCCAGCGTGACAGCAATACGAGCACCTCAGCCAGCCGTCAGGGCGTCGGCCGTCAGTCAGACACTCATCGCTGTGCGGTGACTCAAGCGTCTGTCTCTGTGGCCTTCGTGCAGGAGAAGGAGGTGACCATCACCCTGCCTAATGGGGAGACGTCGGTGGCCACCGTGCGCATTTGGAACGAGACGGTGTCCAATCTCACCCTGATGGCCCTGGGCTCCTCTGCCCCGGAGATCTTGCTGTCAGTCATTGAGGTAAGCAGGTGGCGCTTACTCTCTCTCTCTCTCTCTCTCTCTCCGTGTAGCCCTGTCCTCCCAGGTTTAACTCGATTAGTCAGCTCACAGGCCTCGCCCCTGCCTGTCAGACCTTCAGCAGTCAGTGTTCTTTTTGTCAGACTGACACTTCAGTGGATGAACATTGATGCTCCTTTGCGTTAGCATTCATTAGCATTCTTGACTGACAGAAGAATAGCCAAAGTATTGATAATCGACATTGATTATCTGCCTAAAAGAACAGCAAATATTTTAACAGATGTAAGCAGTGATAACACATGAAAGCCTGTACCTGTAGGGCCATGAGGTGAGAGCTGAAGATGGCAGTTTAAAGTGTGCCGTTGCGTGTGCTCTGCTCATAGGTGTGTGGGCACGGTTTTGAGTCGGGTGAGCTGGGCCCGGGCACCATCGTGGGCAGCGCCGCCTTTAACATGTTCGTGATCATCGGGATCTGCGTGTGGGTTATCCCCGATGGCGAGGTCCGCAAGATCAAGCACCTGCGCGTGTATTTCATCACCGCCTTCTGGAGCATCTTCGCCTACATCTGGCTGTACCTCATCCTGGCCGTGATCACGCCCGGCGTCGTGGAGGTCAGTCAGTCTGCCTGTCAGGCTGTCTGCTCGGCTGGACGAATTTTGACTTACTGTGTGTTTATGCAGGAACGGCATGACCAGTGTGTATGTGTGTTTGTGTGTATATGACTGTATCTCTGTGTGGCTGCCTCCCTTTGGCAGTATCTGTGTGTTCCTTTAAAAAGTTTGATTTACCTTTCTCTCTCTGGCAGCCAGACATTATCATAGCAGTGGCAGTGTTCTAGTTGTCAGATTATGTGGATAACTAGCTGGCTGTAGGACACAGTGTGTCTGTGTGGATGCTGAATACGGCAGGCAGTGGCTGGTAATGGGCAGTGCTCGAGTAGTGTGCCCGCCAGTCTGAGAAATGGCTGTATGATGGGGATGATCCCTCTCTCACGGCCTCTGGTCTGTGCTCCCAGGTGTGGGAGGCCCTGGTCACCCTGGCCTACTTCCCTGTCTGTGTGATCCTGGCCTGGATTGCTGACCGCCGGCTGCTCTTCTACAAGTACATGTACAAGCGGTACCGGGCAGACAAGCGGCGGGGCATCGTGGTGGAGACGGAGGGCGAGATGACCCCCAAGGGCATGGAGATGATCATGGACGGCAAGTTCCCGCCGCGGGGGGGAGCGGTCGGGGCCATGCCCCCCGAGACCTGCCAGGAAGGCAACGGCACGGTGACAGCCATCACGAACCTGCCCAACTCCAACAGCACCGCCATCAACATGGAGAACAGCAAGGAGCTGGACGAGAGCCGCAAGGAGGTGAGCTCGGGGCAGGAGGTGGGGCAAGGGGAGGAGCTTAAGGAAAGGTGGCAGCTGGGTAACCAGGGGACAGGATGGATGATGATAGAGGGATGACTGGGAAGCAGGGGGAACAGGGAGCAAATAGGGTAAAGCCTATTGCCATGTGTTTCAGATTCTGTGACCTAGTGACTCATATATAGTAGTATACTTGGTTTCCTTTGTCTAGTCATGTTGTACAAGGTAACTTGTAGTGGGGCTTGAATAGTGTCATGCTCACACTCACTGGTCTGTGAGTGTTGTTAGCCTGGTCTGACACTGTTGCTCATTCAACTTGAATGGATACACTTTTTATTGTGCTGGAAGTCGCTCTGGATAAGAGCATCTACTAAATGAATGTAATGTGATGTAAAAAGACAAGGATAGTGAAGGTAGGATAAAAGAGAGTCAAAACAGCTAGAAGCATGGTGTGGCAAATGGAGGGAAGATGCTGGCTGGGAAGGAGGGGCAGATGAATCTGCTGTCTGCCTCAGCCAATCACACCACAGCACATCTCCTGGCGATAGATATGATTGGCCTGCTGATCTAAAGCCCTGTTGCCCTCTCCTGTGTGCGCGCAGGTGATCCGCATCCTAAAGGAGCTGAAGCAGAAGTACCCGGACAAGGAGCTGGAGCAGCTGGTGGAGCTGGCCAACTACTACGCCCTGCTGCACCAGCAGAAGAGCCGCGCCTTCTACCGCATCCAGGCCACGCGCATGATGATCGGGGCTGGCAACGTGCTGAAGAAGCACGCCGCCGACCACGCCCGGCGCGCCGCCGCCGCCGAGGACGCGCCCGAGGAGGACGACCTGGCCACCTGCAGCCGCATCTCCTTCGAGAGCGCCCACTGCCAGTGCATGGAGAACTGCGGCACGCTCAGCCTGGCCGTGGTCTGCCAGGGCGGCACTGGGGAGAGCACCTTCTACGTGGACTACCGCACCGAGGACGGCTCGGCCAACGCCGGCTCCGACTACGAGTACAGCGAGGGCACGCTGGTCTTCAAGCCCGGGGAGACCAGAAAGGAGATCAAGGTGCGCGTGTGTGTGTGTGCGCATGGGTGTGTGTGTGTGTGTGTGTGTGTGTGCGTTTGTGTGTGTGTGTGCGTTTGTGTGTGTGTATGTGTGTTCGCACATGCATGTGTGTCTGTGTGTGTGTGTGTGTGGTATTTCAGAATGAAAAATCAATTAACAATTAAAGCATGAAACATGCTTTGAAAACAATGCCCCTTAAAGCTTTGACCAGGTGAACGTGAGGCCATACTGAAACATTGGTCTGTTTCAGTAAAAAGCCATGTAACACATTGTGGGAATTGTAAGGAACGAGAATTCTAGAAGAAAAATAATCAATTCACTGTTTGTGGTATTGAACTGGGGGAATGTAAATTATAATGTTTAACACCAATTTCAGCCCACGCACGTATTCCATTGGGGCACAGATATTTAGGCATAAATTTTTGCTGAAACTGCAGGTACAAGCCCTCCAAAAATATATACTAAATATGATTTCAAGCTCCCCCTCCGGGAGTTATTACCCTCTGAAAATGGAATATGTATTTTTCCTTATTTTGCATTTTCTACTCCGTGTATTTGTTCGCTGCGAAATAAAAAAAATACAAACATAAATTCCTCAGAACAACAGGTAAGCTGTTAAGATTCAAGCAAGAGAAAGTGTATTGTGTAATTAGGACCGTCAGTGGTGTAGCAGCTGTCTAGTATGCAGATGTAAAGCAATTGCTTTTGAGTGTTTAGACCTGAAGTAAAAGTAATTCCCTTGTAGAGTGGTGGAAGACACGGAGTCCCACAGAGAAAACTGTCTCCCCTCGTTTATTAGGTGGGCATCATCGATGACGACATCTTCGAGGAGGACGAGCACTTCTTCGTGCGGCTGCTGAACTTGCGTGTGGGCGACGCCGAGGGCATGTTCGAGAGCGAGGGGGCAGGCCTGGCCCCCAAGGGCCGGCTGGTGGAGCCGCTGGTGGCCACTGTCACCATCCTGGACGACGACCACGCCGGCATCTTCACCTTCAGCGAGCGGCTGGTGCGCGTGAGCGAGAGCGTGGGCACCATGGAGGTGACGGTGGTGCGCAACTCGGGCGCCCGCGGCACCGTCATCCTGCCCTACCACACCGAGGCGGGCACTGCGCGTGGTGGCGGCGTGGACTACGAGGACACCCGCGGGGAGCTGGAGTTCTCCAACGACCAGACCACGTGAGTCGCGGAGAGCCATGCTGGGAAGTGCCGTTTGCCTAGTACTCGGAATCAAATACTCATGTCATTTACTGATGAGCGCTGGGAGGAAAGTTGGGAGTAATTAGTGTGGGACATTGTGGGTTTATAGAAACAGTAATTGAATCAGGACAGTCGCAGTGTTAAACATGTATAGTATTGTTTAATTTGAGATTATGGCAAATATTTCACCCTGATGAAGGCTGTTTTAGTCGCAACACGTTGGTTGCCAGTAGTTTTTTTAATGTTCTGGCCCAAAGAAAAGAAAGACATCTTAATCCACATGAATGCCTTGGAACTCTTTGTCTTTTTATTAACTCTTTCACCCCTGGCCACAAAGAGCACCAGCGGTTATCAGTCCTTTTTTCGCTTATATAAATATTTCATATGTTGTTGTGCACAGAACACACAGCAAACCAGCAGAGAGGAGAATATTTACTGGGCAACATTTGCTGCGAGCAGCACCTGGAGCAAGCAGTGCTGCTCAAAAAACCAGGGCCACTAACGAACTGAAAGTTCGGAGCTGGCGCTCAGGAAAAAAAACGGCAGAAGGAACACATCTCTTTGGTTGCCACAGCTACTGCCACTGTGGGAACATCACGAGAGCACTCCACACCCCGTAGCTGGCTGCTGGTTACAGAGGAGATGGGACTCCCCTGGCAGCTGGCCTGTGCGTACAGCTGCAGCTCGGCGTGGCCGAGGGGCTCGCGGCGTGACTCCGCCCTCCCTTCCCCTCCTCTCCCATGCCTCACGTGCTGCTCCATTATTCATCAAGGCCAAAGTTCTGTGAAGCTCGCCTTGTGAATTGCTGGGGATGGAGCTTTGCAAGCCAGCAGAAAAAAAGATAAAGAAAGCGCAGCCTCTGCTGAGCTCGACATGACATCTGTGTCTATTAGCGTGCATAAACCAGGCTGCGGGTTGGGTGTGTGTGTGTGTGTGTGTGTGCATCTCTGTGTTGCTGTGTCACCAGGTTAGTGTGGCTGCGTGCAGTGGACGTTTTAATGTCATTTTGGCAGTCAAAAATAATGTTGCCTGTTAGCATGCATATCTGCCAGATTTCAAATTATGCCTAAGTGTGGGTTTTGAGTGTCTGACTGTGGCATGATTAAAGTGTAAATGTGGTCTGTCTAATTTGCTTGCCACTGAGGGAAGATGCCAGGTGGCAGCCCATGGATCTTAATGTGCTCTTAATGTCCCCACAACGTTCCTCTAACTTGGCAGCAACGTTCAAAGATCACGCGGCAATTAGTCATGTGAACCCCAGCAGAACTCCATTTCGATAAGAGACTGGAATCTGGCTGCCTCTTTTCTGTTCCCTCACTCCTGACAAGCGGGTGAGGGTGGCTCGTTACCCTGTGACAGCCGACTTACGGCAGGCCCTGACAGGCACTTTGTAGCCAGACTCCGGGAGTGACAAATGAAGAGACCCATTCTCTCTGGCGGCTGTTAATCCAGCTGCCACTGCCAGAGTGTGGGGTGCGTTTGGGCTCTGAGGTGATAAAGCTTTGGGAAAACTCCAGCGCATACATGTAGCATGAAGCACTTCTGAGTGAGTTAGGCCGTATGTTCTGCCTATGCCATTATTATTTCATTAGTGCGTGGCGATAATGCTGTTTCTCACCGGTTTTGGGCAGGGACAGTTCGGGGTTTTGGAGGGGCGCACGATGGCCCCCATCTCACTGATAGGATGTCCTTAAAGGATCCGACTGTGCCATTAATCCTTTAATCTCAGAGCTTCCTAGGTCTTACATTAAACTGCTAGGCTTAGGGACCTCTCTCCCAGACATTAATGACAAAGGATAATAGGATCTGATGATATCCAATATTTATTGATCTGACATATTCCATATTTCATTAGCATTAATGTGCTAGGCATGAGGTGCGAGGGCAGCAGTGTGTGTGTGTGTGTGTGTGTGCGTACGTGTGTGTGTGTGTGTGTGTGTGTGTGTGTGTGTGTGTATGCGGGCATGTGTGTATACAGGTGTGCGATGCCCCTGACCACGTGCAATCACAAGTGAGGACACGCATGCATGCGCTGTGGCATGTAACAGTTGAAGGTGACACCTTGGGCGTGTCCCCGTACGTGTACATGTGCCTCCCGGAGCGTGTATTATTGATGGATTGGTGTCTAGCTGCTGACAGATCTTCTTCCCATTAAAGTTTCAGCATATATGACATTGGCCCACATGTCAGGCTAATCGTGCAGTTAGCTTTCCCTGTGCACTCTATTCCACATGAGATTAGTCTGAGCAAACAGCATAACCCAGACTTAGGCTAAACAGCACAGCAAAGCCCTCAGCTGCAATGCTAATCAACCCTCCCCAGAGCTACGCTGCAATATTTCCCTGACACAGATTACACTGCACAACATTGCCTTCAGCTATAATTCATTGAAAAACATTGCCCCTAGCTACATTGTAAGACACTCTCATGAGCTACACTGTACAATTTTGCCCTGAGCTACACAACACTGTACAACATTGCCCTGAGAAACACAGCAATAATTCATTAAGGCTACACTGTGCAACATCGCCCAGGGTTAGACTTTATTTCAACTGGCTACAGTTGTCTAAAATTGCACTGAGCTGCACTGTGTGTCAGTGTGACCAGTGCCAGACCAGTCACATGTGATGTAGTGCATATAGCGTTGCTCTGTGGTGTGCAGTGAAACAGTGCTCTGATCAAGGTGGTGGGACGCGCCCTGAGGAACAGCGTGACAATTCCCTGAGCAAACAGTCACACGTCATGGCTCCACAGAGCGCTGTGAGCCTCTGTGCAACACAGCCCAACGCAGCCCGACGCAGCCCAACCCGGCCTCCCGTACCTGGGCACTGTGTGCCTCTGACCCTGCCTTGGCTGCAGCCTTTGCTCCTCAAGTGAGGCTGTCCCTGTGCAAATTTTGTTGGAAATAGCAGGAAGCGGCAGCAAATGGGGCTCTCCCTGTGATATCGATTCCCTCATAAATGTCCGCTATCTCATTTTCCAATTTGCCACAGCTGAGTCCTCACCCACGGAGGGGTTCGATAACACCTTTCTCCGAGGGCCAGGATCGCCTGCTCTGCCAAGTGTGCCCAGGTGCGCATCTGCAAACTCGGGGATCAATAGAGCTGTCCTTGTTCATTAACAGCGCGGGTGTTGCTCCATATACACACTGTACACTTTTGCAGTGCAGACCCTCTCCGCCTATGAGTTCCTGCCCTCTGCTTTTCCTTCTGTTCTGGGTAAAGAGATCTCCTTCATCACTTTTGAGCTAGTTTGAAGGGGAAGGCTGGTGTAATCCTGCCCGTATTGGCCACCCCTTTGCTCTTGATATGTTTGACTGTCATTTTTAATTAATAGGATCGTACCATTCTGTCTGCCTCTGTGGTTGCAGCTTGCACTGTCTGTGGTTGCATTTTGTGACATGTAATTGAAGCACCACGGTGAGCATGGAGGGCTGTTGCCGGGGAGACATTGCTGCCCCCCTGTCGTGGCTGATGGATGGGAGGGCGTGGCTGGTCCACCCTACAATGAAGTGAGGTTTGCTGTTCTTGGCCTGAGGGAGGCGAAACACCGTTGTTCTCCGGTTCCCTCTTTTACCTGCCCTCTCTGACACTCTGTGTCTCTTTGTATCTTTCCATATCTCTTTCTCGCTGTCTGTGTGTCTCTTCTCCCTCTGTTACTGCCGTGCCACAAGGGGCCAAGTTGCTGTGGAGACACTTCACCCACAATGCCACCTGAGACTCTGACAGGAAGACAAATATTGTTGCCCGGGCAAGGAAATGAGTGCCTCCACCTGTCAGCGGGGCACACCTGCTCCATTCCCCTCTCTCTCACTCTTCTCTGTCTCTTTTTTCTTTCTGTTTTTCTTTATATCATTCCATCACTGCCACTCTCTCTCTCTGTCACTCTGCCACCTTGCTCTCCTTTTCTCTGTCCTTTGTTCCCTTGTCTTCCAGCAGCACCTATTTTTTTCTGGCCCATATTGTGAAACATCTGCTTCCTCACACCTCTCCCACACTCTGCCGTGTGATTGGGTGGGACGCGGCCCTCCCTGTGGAGGAAGCCCCCCGCCCCCATCAGGAGAGCTTGTGCACGAGCCGAGTCAAGCTGCACTGAGGGGGGGCTCTGGGGAGAGGGTGCACTCAGGGCCGGGGGGAGAAGGGAGGGGTCGGAGAGGGGCCTTTCCCCTCTGCCCCTCACCTGCCTGGATTAGAAGGCATCACGGGAGCCGGTGTGCATGTCTGCGGCTGAATTATTCAGCCTCTGAGTGATTAAATATTGAAGCAACCCCAGTCTCTGAAGTGATTTAAGTGGAGGCTGCGTGTGTTAATATTTCAGAGGTCGCGAGGGGAGGAAGTAACTGTTTGTCTCGCTTTGTGTGCTTCCTGAATACGTTGCGCGACATCTGTGGAAAAGAACCGGGGAGACAGTCCTGTGATTGGGATTCAGGGAGGCCATCACTCGGCTGTGGCTCAAAAAGTTCATTTTCCTTTTAACTTTTGAAGGGCTAAACTACAATGACATGGAACTGGCTGTTATGAGACCTACCTTCCTGCTAAAGCATAACCCCAGTAGTGTCCCCTGATTACAAACAAAGGACTTCCAGTTTAACTGTATACAACTCTATATCAGTACTATGTATTATTGTCTTTAAGCACTTTGATAGTCACCCTCATCAAGACTGAACTAAAGCAGACAACCTGTTGACATATAATTTAAAAATGGAAGATAAATTATGTATGTGTGTCTATATACATATTTCTATATTATGTATACATACATCTATAGTGTGTGTATATGAAATATGTATACATACGTGAGAGAGGGAGAGAAAGCAGTGGACAGAGGCAGCCGGGACAGCCGATACATGTGTAGCTGACTGTTTGTTTGTGTCCATTCACAGTCAGACCCTGCAGGTGCGGATCATCGACGATGAGGAGTACGAGAAGCACGAGAACTTCTTCATCGTACTGGAGGAGCCGCGATGGCTGAAGAGGGGAATCTCAGGTGTGTGTGTGTGTGTGTTTGTGTGTGAGCACCTGTGTGTGTGCTGTATATGGTTGCGTTTGTGTGTGAGCCTTAATATGCACATGAGCTGTAATATGAGCAGTAGTAAGCGTATACATAATATGTGACATAAGACGTGAGGCCCATCTCAGTCAGACTCTATACAGACAATTTGGCTTGGCAATATTCTCTACTACAGCTTGAGTTTGCAGATCAATAGCAGCGGGACAACGGGCAAACAAACTCAAGCTGTCTTTTTCATCAGCTGTAATAACGACAGGTAAAGGACTGTTTCAAACCAGGAGCTGGTGCTGAGGAGGAGATCGCTTCTGAGCTGATCTGATTCATTAAAGGACTGGTACTGTCAGTTCCAGCTCAGTGGGTGAAACTCAGAGTCAATGTGTGTCGATGTGGGACTGGAATTGACTAGCAGCGACAAGTGGAACAGGTAGTGCGTTGAGGCTGAAGCCGAGAGACAGAGTAATATAAAGGAGAGATTTTACCATGACATACAGAGTGGGACTCCCAAAAGGAAGTTCAGCTCTCCCCTGTCAGCCCCTGTGATGAAATGAGAGATGTTTAAAGGTGTTTGAGAAGGGGGAAGATGCTTGTCCTTTACTGTGTGTTTACACTGACTGCTCTCCTGTTCCCTGTCTCCCCACAGCTCTGCTGCTCAACCAAGGTAAGGCCACCTCCCAGACGCCCTGCACTTCTCCTCTGTAGCTCATTTCGCCCCAGCTGACACAGCATGTTTCTCGCGATGTTGTGGGAACGTTGCGGGAATGTGAGGATGTGGCAGGACCGTTCCGTGTGCTTTGAGTTTGCTGGTGAACTCATGGCTCTGAGCCTCCCTCTTTCTTTAGTTTCAAAGCTGCCATTTGAACACCCTCCAAGGAATCAATGCACCAGTGTAACCTGGACACACACACACACACACACACACACACATGCACAAAGAAAAACAGCAGAAATATATCAGGAGCTGGGTCATTCATGTCCTTTGAGAAATATAGATGATAAACCCGCACCCCCCTCTTTCCCACACCTCCATATAAAGGCCATGTTTTCCTCAGGTTGCCAAATAAGCAAAGGATCTTTTTCATCACACATGTAGCACAGACAGATTAAACTCCTCTCATGCCTGACACGGCTTCGCACGCCCTTGCGAAACAGCGACAGTGAGTAGGGAGGTTTTCTGAAAGGGCGCCTGATTGCAGCCGCACACCGAGCGGAGAACGCTGCGGGAACATTGCGAGAACGTTCAGTGGCCGGCTGCCGTTCGTTCCGTAATGAGAGCCTCCCTCAGACAGAGAGACGGGAGACAAAAAAGCGATCCTCACCCACCCGGCGAGCGACGAGCACAGGAGCCTGGAAATAAACCCTGCTCCTCGTCATCCCCATTCATCTTGCCAGCAGAATTAGCTGATGACTAATAGACTGAAATGAGACAGTGAATCACTCAGAACCGAAGCAGGGAGGTTTGATTAGCACACAAATTCATTTGTTGTGTGTCTGTGGCGTGCTTTTTGGCCCGCGCTGTCTTTTCAATTTGCCCAGCTGTTGGGCCGATTGATTGAGGAGTGGTGAATCACACAACTGTGCCTTCACATTCGACGTCTCCCCCTCTCTCTCGTTCTCTTTCTCTCAGTCCAAACCAATTAAAACTTCTTCATTGTCATGACAAAAATAATTCTGTTATTGCGAGGCATGAACATTACATAACCAACAAATACAGCGATCAAACAGGCAATTAAGGACCCGAGGAACAGCTGACAAAAAAGAGCAATATTGAAAGGGGCAGAAGAATGAAAACTCTTAAACGGGAATGACGCCCTGTAATTTTCGACACTTAAAAACTGTCCCCTTCCTTCCTTATTCCTTTTTCCTAACTATCCCTTTTCCTCTCTCTGCCCCTCTTGTCTTTATCCTAAACCTATCCTCTGATTCCCATTATTGCTTTTGCATCCCTCTCCTTCCACCACTCCATCTCGCTATCTCTTACTTTCCCCCCGCTCTATCTCTTGGCCCCAACCTTCTCTCCCTCACTCAATTTTCTCTCTCTCTCCCTCCCATCGTCTCTCTATTCCTCCCGCTCCCTATCTCGCTCCCTCTGTCCATCTCTGTTCTGCCCTTCTCTCTCTCTCTCTCTCTCTCTCTCTCTCTCTTTCTCTCCCTGTCTGTCCACTCTTGTTCTTTCTCTCTCTTGCTCTAATGTGCTCTCTGTCCCCCTCCATCTCTCTCCCCCTCTCCTTCTCTCTCTCTCACTCTCTTTCTCCCCCTCTCTCTCCCCCTCCCTCTCTCTCTCTCCCTCTCTCTCCCTCTCTCCTTCTCTCTCTCTCACTCTCTTTCTCCCCCTCTCTTTCCCCCTCCCTCTCTCTCTCTCTCTCTCCTCCCCTCTCTCTCTCCCACTCTCTCAGAGGACCCAGAGGGGGAGATGAGTGCGGAGGAGGAGGAGGCTCGTCGCATTGCGGAGATGGGGAAGCCCATCCTGGGAGAGCACAGCCGGCTGGAGGTGGTCATAGAGGAGTCCTACGAGTTCAAGGTATGCAAGACCCTCACCTGCCCACCCAGTACCGCCTGCACCCCTCCATCCCGCCAACTATTGGTGCTGACCACATAGGCACATACCCACAGCAGAGCATCATGGGAAATTACTGCCATACAGTCCTGAGCTCTGGCCCCACTTACAAACAGAATCACTGAGCACCTCTACCACTTATTAAAGGTCACATGTGGTCACATATGTCAATACATGAAATATAAAAACAAAGCCATCCATATGTCTTAGTATCTTTCATGTGTTCACAGTTGCCACTTTCACATATATGTGTGTATTGCACAATGTATTGAAATGTATTGATCCGTACACTCCACAGATAGGCTTGAAATACATTTAAACCATGACACATAGAATGGAACATGCCAGGAGGCTTCTGTAATCATTTTATGTAAATGTCCATTATTAATACCTGCTCCGCTTCAATGCATATGCCAAGTCCTCTATTATTTTTTTGCATTTTAAAGCCATGGTCATATCCAAAAGAAAATTGAAAAATAATCAACCGTGGGCAGAAATTGCTATCAAAATGCATCATTAATTTGAGTGCATGCTAATCCAGGGGCATTTATGCATGACAGAATTCATTTACTCCTCTTGTAAGACCTGAACCTGCTGGCTGGGCACCAGCCGTGTTGGTTAATGAGCTTTAATAATTTATTGATTCAGCCAGTTTCTCTTTTTTTGGCTTTTTACATTTTTCCAGTTTTTCACCCGACTTGCTGTAATTGCCGTTTGTACATTAGGCTCATCTCACCATGACAACCTCTGCATTCAACACAGGAGCGTGAGGTGCAGCAAATCTGATACACACACACCAGCTAGGGCTGTTTTTCACACTACAAGTCCCACAATGCACCACGATGTGGATACTAGGCAAATCTCGCTGACATCATCAATCAACCGTCATCAGCCTACAGTCTTCCAAATGAGTTGTTAAGTGCAGAGAACAGTGAGAGGCGGTGCTGACATACCCAGCTTAACCCCAGCTGAACAAAGCTTGTTGTGGCAGTGCTGTGGTTGGCTTCCGGTCACTGTCAGCAGATGACACAGCTTGGCTCAAACCCAGGCCATAGCATAGCCTGCTGTCAAAACAGCTCGGGAGGTTGTTTCTCACATTTTTAATGTGTACGATTATGGCATTTGAATGTGATTGGGAAATGGATGTGTAATATACCAAAGTATAGGTAACGTTAATGTGTTATTGTTAGATGTGTGGTAAAAATATAGTTAGTAATATAGATAGTGAACTTTTACATACCATGGAAAATATATACATTTTTACATCTCAGTTGTAACATTTAATGCTTTTTCATAACATATCAGCTTGGCACCACACATGGTCACATTATACAAATGTAATGTAAAAAAGCACAGTGGCAGTGTCTGCTCGACAAGAATGTGTTAGGTTCTTGCCCATGATCATAGAACTTTTTATAGTGAAGAAACTATCACCTGCCCTCTGACGTCCCCTCTCACCTGTCAGATCCGACAGAGAATGACACCCAATGGGATCCTCAACCCGGTAGGCTCGTGAGCCCCGCTCTGTGATTGGACAGGGCCTTGGGTGCTCTGTTTGAAACCTCTATCAATGACGAGGCAAGATCCGCCTTGTCTCTCTGACTTGACCTACGGCCAATCAGAGGGGTGGAGCCTTTTCACTCATATCCAGCTAGGCTCTGTCAGTTCCTGTGATTGGATGAGCTGGGGTCTCGGTCTAATGCTGAGTATCTGAAGGTTAAGTGGCAGTTAGAGGGGTTCTGGATATGACTGGACTGGATTTTTTTTCTCTCTGATTTTCTTGTCCTGAGTCTGGGATGTGTCTGGACTTGATGAGCTGTGAGGTGATCTTATTAGACGAAGAAGAATTCAGTTTTTAAAAAAAAAAAAAAAAAAACAGTGATTTGCATGTTTGAGTGTGTCTATTAATGCATGTGTTTTGCTTTTAGAGTGTTTTATATCATCAATGTCTTAGACTCACATCACAAGGTGAATTGTATTTCTAATAACATTTTATTATCTGACTAATAAGGAACAATTTGTTTCAGCTGAGAACATTTGATACAGAGAAACAATTTCTGTTATCAGATGCTATTTCATTATGAATCTCCTTTTTAACAAAAACATTCTGATTGGCCCACCATCTCTCTCTTGTCTGTGATTGCACACTCATGGTGTTCTCTCACTGTTATTTGCAGAGCACAGTGGATAAGCTCATTAAGAAGACCAACCTGGCACTAGTGATTGGTACTCACTCCTGGAGGGAGCAGTTCATTGAAGCGGTGACTGTTAGCGCAGGTTGGCTTTAATTCCTCCTTGTATGTATGTGTGTGTGTGTGCAAGTGTGTGTATATATGCGTGTTGTACCTCTGCATACCCATGTGCATGTATTAATTTGCCCAGGCAAAGCACCTCTTGAGAGCAATGGAGACAGAGAAACACGAGACAAATTAAATAACTGCACACAGAGACGCATACGCTTTAAATGACTTGAAGAGGCACCGAAGTTTGCGTCTGTGTCTGGAGCTTGCTGGACTGGCACAGTGGTTCCATTGTTCCCCCTGGTGGACAAATTGGCCCAGTACAGATTAAAAGACTCGCGTTTTTTACCTTTGGATACATCACAAGGTTTTGGCTTTTATGTTAAGTCGGGGAATTTGTTGTGGCCCATTTAAAACAACAATGGAAACAAGCAGGAGAGAATCTCCCAGCACAACACAATCATTTGAAAGGCAATAACCAAACTTGACTATGATTGGATTATTGATGCATTAGTCAAACATGAACACTAAGTAGCCATTGTAAGCGGTATAATGACATCGTAATTGATATGGGCCTTGATACCATACAAACATTTATGAAAATTTAGACATGCATGCCTGATAGGTAATTGTTGGACAATCAGTTGTAAAGTCAGCATCAAACTATACATGTATACATGATGTTGGTACTGTCTGCTCAGTGTCTCTCAATAGCATTTGTTTTAATTTGACTAAACTGCCCATAAAGCTGTTCTACCTGTTTTGCTAACTAACTTGCATTGTCTCCCAACTAGCTGAATAGTAGCAGAAAACTAGTCATGATGTACACATCCATCTAGCAACCCTAGCTAGCTTGGCAGCTTCAGTTTGTCTGGTTATTACAGGACAGACATTGTGCGGAAAAAAATTCTGTGTGGGTATGTTCATTTCAGTTTTATTTTGAGTGTCTTCTCCAAGAGAGCTCTTCAGCAAACAAATATAGCCCAATTTGCAGAGATTATTGGGTGGGGGAGGTGGCACATAGACTATGCAACAAATAGTACGACCTGGTGAGAGGAATTTTGAGAGGTATATTGAGAGGCAGTACATGGAACACTGAGAGGTAGTCGATGTTCAAACAATTCCGTGGGGTAATGGCATATAATAGTTATGGATCTGTGAGAGTATTCACAATTTGACCAGCAGAGGACACTGTTTCTCACAGAAGCTCTTCAATCGTGTTTTATTTAACCTTCAGTCACTCGACATGTGTTTTTATTCCTGGGAAGTAGTCATTGAATACTCAGTACTCATTTGAATGAAATGTCAAATCAGTATGCTGTATATGTGTGTGTGTGTGTGTGTTGTGTGTGTGTGAGTGTGTGAGGGGGAAAGACTGCTATGTAACTCAGGCTACATCCTCCTCCTTCCCAAGGTGATGGCGATGAAGACGACGAGGAAGGGCGGGAGGAGCGTCTTCCTTCCTGTTTCGACTATGTCATGCACTTCCTGACAGTGTTCTGGAAGGTTCTTTTCGCCTGTGTGCCGCCCACCGAGTACTGGAACGGCTGGGCCTGCTTCGTGGTGTCCATCTCGGTCATCGGCTTCCTCACCGCTGTCATCGGGGACCTGGCCTCTCACTTTGGCTGCACCGTGGGCCTGCGCGACACCGTCACGGCTGTGGTGTTTGTGGCCCTGGGCACCTCTATCCCTGGTGAGAGAGAGAGAGATAGAGAGAGCTTGCCTCTGCCTATCCTCAGTGCATGCTCCCGCACCTACCCGCACAAACAGTTTCTACATGCAATTCATCTAACATAAATCACAAGTCTCTCTCCCCTGTTTCTTCCCTTGTGCTTCCCTTGCTCCCAATATCCCGGGCCCCCTTCCTCCCTCTCTCTCTCTCTCCAATGTCTCTCCTCTTGTTCTCCCTCTCTCCCCCTCTATGATCTCTCTCTCTCCTTCCCTCCCTCTCTCTCTGATTCCTCTCTTCCCCTTTTCTCAGACACCTTTGCCAGCAAGGTGGCCGCCACGCAGGACCAGTACGCCGACGCCTCAGTGGGCAACGTGACCGGCAGCAACGCGGTCAACGTCTTCCTGGGCATCGGGGTGGCGTGGACGGTGGCGGCGGTGTACTGGCGGGTGAAGGGCAAGCAATTCCGCGTGGACCCCGGCTCGCTGGCCTTCTCCGTCACCCTCTTCACCATCTTCGCCTTCATCGCCATGGGCATGCTGCTGTTCCGCCGACGGCCCTCCATCGGCGGCGAGCTGGGCGGGCCCCGCATCTCGCGGCTCCTCACCACCCTCCTCTTCCTCGGCCTCTGGCTCCTCTACATCCTCTTCTCCAGCCTGGAGGCCTACTGCCACATAGAGGGCTTTTAAACGCAAGGGATGGGACACACACACACACACACGTAAATATATATACACAAATGTGCACAAACAAACACACACGCATACTTTGCATTTCTACATATCTGTGCAGAAGTAGGGCCTGACAAAAAACCTAGAAGGGTCACTCTAGAAACATCACATGATTCTCCCTGTTACTGCACACCTTGTAAACTTTACACACACACGCACATACATGCATGCACATACATAAACACAAACACACACACGCGCCTGTGCTGGACATAGACAGGAGAGCGGAGGGAACGAGAGAGTGTACTTTGTGAAGGGGGGGAGTCGGCTAGAAGGAGAAAAGGATGGGCTTCGGAGGAGAGACTGGAGGGTGGAGAGGTAGAGAGGAGAAGAGTCCGAGTGTAACACAGCACGTAGGGAGAGAGCAGAAGAGAGACAGATGGGACGAGAATGGAAGACTCTGAGGGATTCTGTTTACTGCACGAGCATGGTTCAGCATCACGGTGAACTTTTTTTTTTTTTTGGGAAAGGTCAGCCCCTCACCAGACCCCGTTTCTGACCGTGTCGCCTGCGTGAACCTCAAGGCATGATAGAACTTAGCCCCTACATTTGCTCCAGGCATCTGTTTGAACATCTCCCTCTGCGTTTTTTTTTTTTTTTTTTGGTACAGTCATTTTACTCTTACAGGTTCCTATCAGTTAAAGATGTGTTATTAATGTAAAGGCGAGGATTCCCCTGGATTCATCGAGTGGGTGGGGCTACCCGTGATCCATACCCACCCACTGCAGAGAACCAGGAAGCGGACTGAGAGAGCCCAATCCTTTGTTCCTGGCAGCATGAGGAGCCTGCAGCAAAAGACAACCAGCTGAGTTCAGGCCGACTGATGTCCAGAGTAACTGAGCAATCGCGTGACAGTGACACAAGGTCACAATGATGTAATGACTTATTATATATGTATTTATTTATTATTCAGTTATTAAAAACCTGCAGTTGTGGAGATGCTCCACTGTTGAGCATATGGGCTAGTGGCATGTAAAATGCACCAGTGGAGTGTATGGGCCAATGTCGCTGGTTCTTACACCAGCGGAGTGTACAGTGAGCTAAGCGACTCGTCTGCCATTTCACTAATAGCAAAGACCTGATTCTGTCTGTTAGAGTCTGGGTCGTTACAGTCTGCAACGGAAACACAGCTAGCGTAATGCTTTTGGGACTGTCAGTTGATTTGTTTTACTTTAAAATGAGGATGGGGCCCAGATTGCTGATGCCTGTGTTTGTGGCGTTGGGAAGAGGAGACGTGAAGGGTTCCTCGGATTTCACTGGAGCCTCAAGGACGGATTTATTTCACAGGAACTTACAGTCAGACGCAGACACACAGGTGGGATACATAAATATCACATGCACTTCAGTGATCTAACCTCCACCTCTAGTTTTATTAATACAACTCTCTATAACTTGCTCCATCCCCAGAGGCAATTCAATGCATTCACTTGCTTTACAGGCATGAAAAATAAACTGTATGGGGTGACAGTGTACAGATATACAGCACCCAGACTGGCTTTTCATATAAAAATATCAAATGCCAAGACATGCATCCTCTGGAGTTGGCCTTTTGAGGGACAGTGTTCCCCTCTGAATACTTCACAGAGTAGGAACGGCAGGCCTACAAGACGCTCGCCGGATTGGGCTTGTCCTCTCAGCATGACCAGATATGATTTTACATGCCCCCAAACCTTGGATTGATAAAGCAGTCAGGTGCACTACCATCCTTTCTGTCTGCCTTCGCTTTTCGGCTGTGAATTAGTGTAATTCCACACTATTGCCCTAAGAATGGACCTATTATTTAGTAAAGTCAGCATATTTATAATGTAAATAAGGACTGTGTATTTTAATAACTATTCCTTTGTAACTGTCCTGTGTGGTATTATATTACATTGGATTATGTTGTTCCTTTGCTAGACTGTCCTTCAAGCTGAAGCACAGATCCGATAGTAGTACTCACAAAGATGAACAACAACACAACAGACAGACATGTTCTCAGTTTTGTGTCAAAATTTAAAGTGCATTGTCAACATCCTAGCACTCTTGCACAATGTATAGCACACAATCAAAGCTTATGTTCAATTGTTGTACCTGTGTTCCCAACCAAACTGGGACTTAACAAACAGAAGCAAGGGGATCGGTCCATTGGAGAGCAGTTGAGGTGGCAGGAGATAGGTCCATAACGCAGATGCAGCTGTGGCAGGACAGATGCGATTGGTCAGCGAGAGGTGAGCTGAAAGTTCAGGGCCAGGTGAGGGAAAGTGTAATAAGCTGTTAATATTGATGTTGATTCAAATTTAATATGTCTGTCTTTGTGATAATCTGTAGTTTGTAACATTTGACTTCACAACAGCTGAGTCCTTTTTGATATGGTCGGCTAACCCTTTGCTATAATGTAATAGTGATGCATGACAGAGTAGTGGAGCACGGTTACGGCATGGTCAAAATACGCATGGACGGCAAAATAAAAAGACACACAGTATTTATTTTATTTGAAGAGCATAGTGTCAGCCTCCCCGGAGGCACTGATTTCAGTGTGGTCAGAGAAGGATAGAACTCCCGTCTGAGCTCACAAGGCACGAGCAACGACAAGTAGATTGTGCCCACACACACTGATCCAGGATCAGCTGATCCCGCCCTTATTTTCACCCCAGCCATTTTGAGCGGGAAGGCTGACCTCAGTCAATGGTCAGTGGCTGGGTTCACTGTCTTGTGACACCCTGGCTCCCCCCCTCCCCCAGCTGGTTGCTACCGCACAGCCTTTGACCGCATCAACGCTAGAATGAAACGCGTTTAGCAGCGCTCATTCATGCTTCCCTGTGACCGTTCTCTCTCATTATCACACCCACCCTTTTCCGAACGCTGGGGAACACTGAATACACACTGGGATTTTGGATTCGCTTCTTTTTATTGTACGTTTTGTATAAAGCTTTGACCGAAGTAGACATCACTCTGTGGCCAGCTCGTGGATAGAGTATTAAAGATGAGCTTGGTTGACCGGTGTGTGTCCAGGACGAAAATGAGGTACTGCTCACAGTGGGGAGTTTGGACAGAGCCGTGCGCAGGGGTCTGCACGACCTTGCGCTGGGTCCAGCTAGCACAATGTTCTCACAGTCACATTAGCGTGAAGAGAGTGTTATGTGTTAGCTGCTGACTTTGTACTGGATGTCCTGCTGATCACTGCTTTGAGGTACTGAACCCTAACCCTATACTGCCTTAAAAAGAGGGATTTATTTATTTATAGATTTATTTATATAGTATTTGTGTTGTAATATGTTGTGCAGTTATGTAAGCTTTTAGCAAATACCAGACAACAAAATTATTAAGAATTCATGTGCAATAGGCTGCCCGCACACACAGTCCTAGAGGAAAACAGTAGAGACACCAAAAAGGAGAAAGTACAGACTGAAGCTATGTACCCTATGCCTCCCCAGCTCCTGCAATACTGCCCTAGTGGGAGGAGCACAAAGGGTATGAGGGACGGAGTCTAATCCGTACCTTAACAAGTGGAAAGGCAATAAGGCAGCCAGCGGTGAATCATGCAAATGAGAGGGAAAAATTTGCTTCTTCTCCATAACCACTAGACCCAAGGGCTGGTTCCATGTGGTTATTCCCTTGAAAAAAAAGGATAATTAAATCCTATTATTTATTTATTTATTTATTTATTTATTTATTTATACTCACACAGCCTCATTTACACTGCATTTAGATGCGTAGGAGAAAAAAATACGTTTTTGGAAGCTTATTATCCTGGATCACAACTAAACCATGGAGAGAAATAATATAAGTTACAAACTTGGATGAGAGAACATTTCTATTTCTCACATTATATGGAAGACTATAGAAAACTACTGGTGAACTGGTGATCTGGTGATCTGCTGCTGCTGTGATGAGACCCAGTATTACAGGGTGAGGGGTAATGGGGGGTGGGGGGGGCGTGGTGAGGGTGGGGATCGTATTGTCTGGCACCCAGAGAGGGGCCGGAAACACCCACACATGCACCCCTCCCGCTCTCTTTCCCTCACCCACCTCATTTGCCTGCGCTGTCTGAGCACCAGCGCTGAGAGAGTTAGCCAGTGGAGGGGAGTGAGAGCTCTCATTCACACATGCCTGTCTGGCTTTTTCTCAGTGCTGCCCCTCTGGGAGGAAAAAAAAAACCTGAGAGATGCTGACAGTAATAACGAAGTTTATTCCCATTGTTTTACAGTAGAAGCTAAGTTACAAACAGCTTGGGAATGGAGAGTTTTCAATCATTTACGATATAATGTTGAAAAAAAAAAAGTTGTTTTGCAGACTACGAATCATTTGGGGAGCCATTTTTAATCACATTCATTTGCTCACAACTGAAAAATTGTGGTAGTCGGTGTCCAGATTCGGTGTTCAGTTTACTGGTTAGTTTGTAACTGGAGTTTGCATCTCTTAGATTCTACTGTACTGCAATTCAAATTGCACATGAGTAAATCAAAATTTAATGCTATGTGGGACTTTGTGAATTAGCACGAAATGAATGTGAAATATATACATATTTATCTGAAGATATACATATATATTTATACTGGTATATATGTATAAATATTTGTTGTCTGTGAATGTTATGTGTCTCTGGTTTCTTTCTGTGTGTAATGCCGATGGACTTCAGAAATATGTCCGACCATTTCATCAATGTTGTTGCTCATATGATTGATACAGTACATGAGGATTTTCTGTGTCATGGACTACTGCTATTTTGAATTTGGTCTCCTCTGAACGGCTTTGTAAACTTTTTAAGTGCTTCTTTCTATCTCTGCCTCTGAATACAAGACAGTAGCTTTTCTATTTCCAAACATTGCATTGAGTATTGCCAGAGCACTGATTATAGAAATTTAATAACAATGAAGGAACATTTAGATATTTTTCTATGTTTCTACTGAAAATGGGAAAATCTCGTTGCTGATTTTTTTTCATTTTCTCTCCTTTCTTTTTACAATAGCTGGCACCATAATCTTATCTCCAAATGATTTGTACCCCTTGTATATATGTGTCTAATGTTTGATCACCTGTCAGCCAACCTCAGTGGTGTATTTCCTGCAACTTTTTTATCAGCATATTTATTTACCTAATTATTGGTGACTGTTCCAAGCGCTGACTTCTGTTTACCGAGACTAGTCTCTTGAAGTTGAAGGACTTGAATGCAGGAAATGCAGTCGTGACTGGGGTTGCAATTTAATGTTAAATATTGTTCTTGAACCACAGTTATATTGCGTAGTTTAACATCCCTCTGTGACTTTCCACAGAGACATCCCAGATGTGGCTTTCCATCACATAGCATTTTCTCAAATGTTAATATGGGTTCTCAGTTGCGTTCGGTTTAAATTATGTTTAATGAATCTACATTGCACTGGTCTCATTGACTTTGAAAAGAATGAATACTACAATGGTTTCAGGATGGTATAATAACACCAGTGACGCAGAGTATGCATAACCCTCTCTCTCTCTGTTTATGAAGGTGTCATGTGGAGGTGAAAGTGGGTTGTGTGTTTGTTTGGTGAGGCCTTTACCAGTGCAAAACTGTCCTTAATTGTGCCGAAAATACTGCTTTTGTGTTTATCAATAACTGTTCTGTCCAAGCCATTGCTGTAATCAAGTGATTGCTCCCTGCAGTATTGATAGCGAGCTTCTAATGTGCAAATGCATGAAACACCCCCGATGTCTCAGAATGATCTGTGACTGAGATCTAGGTTAACATGTCAGTTGAGGCAGTCTTCTTTAAGCAGACAAGGTTTTGATTTTGGAGCCATAGGTGGGAAGTACAGGAATGTCATATCGGCTCCACTGGGAACGGAACCATCTAAAACCGAAGAGAAGTGAAGGCTGAAAACCCAGGGACCAAAACACAGTTCCAGTGTGTGGCCTGTCAAAACAGACCCAAACAGTACAGCGTGACTGCCTCACAGTACAACATTACAGTGCTAAGCTACTCACACTCACAACATAGGAGGGAAGCTTGACGTGCGAATGGTCTTTTTTTTATTATGTTTATTTATTTATTATCCATATGCAAAAAAGCTGTGAACAGGAGAATTTTCTTGTCCTTGTTGTTGTGTCTTCCTTCCTTGTTAGTTTGTTGGTACATGCTATCTCTGTGTCTGTATTAGTGTCTTCCCTCTCAATATTGGGTGCTCCACTCTGGGGTCTTGCTCACTTGTGTATTTTTTGTGCAAAATTACCTGTGACCCTTCCTCCCTGCCTGATATTTGTAGGAATAATGACTGATTTAAGAAAATAATATACATACAGTACTGTAACAAATAAATAGAAGAGAATATTAAAGTTTTTATATCAAAGGAAAAAAGCAAGAAAAAAATGAAATTGAGGATGATGACTTGTTTTGGAGAACATGGCATGATGTGTAATGTGTCCTGGAAAAAAAACAGACTTGTAATAACTCCAGTTGACTTTATTGAATATAGTTTATTTATTTTGAATCCTTGCTGTCTCTGTGTCCTTATTTCCATTGTGGGAAGGCTCCTGATTACATTGGACGAGTTTATTGCAATGACATTTTGCAGATTTTGCAGACTGAAATACACAATAAAAGGAAATAGAGAATGTTTTGAGTGATTGTTGGGATGATGGCTCCTGACACATTTGTGATGTCAAACACTCAGTTTGGGTCTTGGTATGACTATGGCCTTGAAGCTGAAAAAAAAGTCCTGTTCTCACCATGACTCTGAAAGGTAGTATGTTAAGAGTTTTCAGAACAACTTTGTCATTTGACAAATTTTCTGAAAACACATGCATATTCACACACAGTTGAAAATATATTCCTCAACTCAACAACATTCAGCTGGTTAGGGACACAAATAAAGGAACAGGAATATAGACACATAAGAAACTACAATCCTCTTTTCAGCCATATACACTTTACTGGTGTTAAGCTGCCATTTCCCAAGATACTCACAGGCAAGAGAAACTACATATTTGCATATTTGTGGGGAGTATGTAGGAAGAGCTTCAGCAATTCATGAACCTTACGAAAACATCAATGCACACTGTTTAGAAGCCATGCTTTGGTACTGCGTGTGGATGGTGTTTCAGTCATTTAAGGGCCTTTGTAAAACACCTTCATATGTGCATGTGAGACTATCTGTAGCCTACTGTAGTCCCATCAAAATAACAGACATCTACACTGGAGAAATATTGCACATTTTTAGCTGGCCTGATGGAAAAGATAAAAATGCAAATAATCTTAGGATACATATGCAAAATCAAAAAGGCCTTGCTGTTACTTTGTGCAGAAGGAGTTCCACTCATTTCAGAAATGAAAAAGCTCTGAGAGCCATAATATTGTGGTGAGTCCCCTGAAGAATCTGTCAATTCATTCATAGCACCCTACTCTTGCACTGAGGGAAGCAGTCCAGTCAACTTTTCAACTTTTCAATTCTAAAGCAGAACACTAGTTTTGTATATCAAGGCTATTCCTAGTCTTACTCATAAAATCTTCAAATATTTTAAAATGATCAAGGCTAGTATTTGATCATTTCGCTTGTGTCACTCAAATTTCCCTCGGAATTAATAAAGTATTTCTTATCCTTATTCTTATTCTTATCATTATACGCTACAAAATTATGGTCATGGCTGCAAAATGAGATCGGGAGATGATGTTCCTACTTCTGCTAATTAATAAGACCTGTCCAGCTAGTAGGCCTACTATTACTTGACCACCTGTATGTGGCGTGATTAGTTCCTGCTCGCACAAAGGATTGACCGTCCCAGTTTCAATTAAGATCTTGCTCCTGTTGCACCGCTGAACAAGCCCATTTAGCCCCTGCAGGGAAACCCCTCCTTCCTCTCCAACTCTAAAGGAGAGTGACATCAAGTGCGCATGTGCAGCAGTCACCCGGGTAGGTTTCGCGAGGGAGCGAATTACGGGACCGAAGGGGTAAAAAGAGGGAGGTTAGTAGGCCCTTGTGGCAGTAGGACAAGCCCGGAGTTTTTGACCCTATCACAAACGGAATTCATGTGATAAGCTGTCTAACGCGCACTTGTCTTTGTCCATCCAGAAGGCTACCGAATTTGATTTTCGATTCGCGTGGAGAGAGAAAGAATAAGACGTTCACTCGCGGAACTGAAGACACAGGCGGTAAGAAGCGGCGGCCATTGTTTATAGAGCGGCAGACGCTAGCTAACGTTAGCTAGCACCATTGCGCCTCACGCTACGGCACATAGCGTGCTGATGTTAACTAGTTTGCATAATGAGAGGCACAGGTGGAGAAAAAACTTGTGTTTCTAAAACGTGGTTCTGTAAAACAAAAGATAGAGCTAGCTAATTAACGGTGTTTTACTTTGGATGTTTAGGCTAGAGTAACTGTATAAGATACCTTCTCAAGCTAGTCTCCATGAAATTGGTAGCTAGGCTATCGAGACTTCTCGGGCCTATACTCGATCTGATGGACTGCTAACTTAACGTTAGCCAGCCAGCTGCATGGGAGAAAACTTGATACTCGTGTTTACCCTCAGTCGGCTTGTTGAGGTCGTTAACGTTAGCACGCAATTTGACTCACGTGGGAAGGCTAACGTTAGCTTGCTGGGTGAGTTCTATCGCAGTCGGGGGTCTGTTGTAAAACAACACAAACGTTAGTGGGTTAATTATTAAAATTCTTTCAGCCCAGCGTGTTCGGTTAGCGATTTTATGTTGCTTATTTCAGGGTGTGTTTCTCTAGATGTCGTTAACGTAGCTAAAACATTTTGATGGCGGCGTTGATTCACGCTTACATGGACTTCTGACCCAAGGTGAAAGTACTGCGTTATTTTGACCAGCTAGTCCACACGTGGTGTCGGCGAGCGAAGGCTGCAGTGCAATCTAACGTCAGCTCACAGATGCAGAGCAAGAGTTTAAGTAATGCGGGCTTTATTTAGCGTTCACTCTTTGCTCGGCAGACGCCACTTCAAGGTGACTCGCAGGGTTTCACTTGCTGTTGTCTGCCCCTCTCTTCACCCACCACCTGCAGGTCGCAGATGTCGTACTACTCGTCCTCCCACAGCTCTTCGCGCAACATTGACTGCAAGGTCTATGTGGGGGATCTGGGGAACGGCGCGGCCAAGGGAGAGCTGGAGCGGGCGTTCAGCTACTACGGCCCCCTGCGCAGCGTCTGGGTGGCCAGGAACCCGCCCGGCTTCGCCTTTGTAGAATATGAAGACTCCCGGGATGCAGAGGATGCTGTGAAGGGGATGGACGGCAAGTGAGTGCACTGGTATAGCTTATCTCATTTGTATGCCGTTTATTTTTTATTCATAGGCGGGTACGTCTCGGAGGTGTTGAATTGCTCGCATCTTCGAGCGAGGGATAGGGATCTTTTTCAGTCAGGGAACTGCATTGTCTGCACTGAGATCAGTGTGCACTTGAATTAATATCTAATGTATTGTATTCCATAGCTTTCCAATTTTGATCATTACCAACCATTAGAATGTTCTAGAATATTACAATATTGATCCAAGTGAATGTTTGCACTCATGTTTGCATTGCAGAATAATTGTGTACCCTTTCCCTAGTCCGAGACACTTTATCCAGATTAGTTTACCCTCATCACTAGCCTGCAGGTGGTTGAAGTCTCATAACTATAGTTGTGACTTTGTTTTCACAGCACACACAAGTGGTGGGGCAATTATTGTTGAATCCATGTACTGTCAGTTCTGAGCGCTGGTTTCGTAGAACACTGTAACATGCTGGACTTCCACATGTCTGTGTGTTCTTGGTAGTTCTACAAGTGGAGTGCAAGGGGTTAGCAGCTGATCAAAATAATGAGCATTTTAGTTAGTCGTTTATCGTGGCTGTCAACTCTTCCTCATTTCCCAGAGTGCTTTGTGGGACTCGGATCCGCGTGGAGCTCTCAACAGGGCTGTCCCGGAAGACCCGCTACGGCCGGCCGGCCCGCCGGCACTTTGACCCCAACGACCGGTGCTACCAGTGCGGGGACAGGGGTCACTATGCGTACGACTGCTACCGCTTCAGCAAGAGAGGAGGCAGCCGTCGGAGCAGGTATACTGAACTCCACGTGATGAGCCTTGATTCAGCTCTTCCTGTGAACCTTCGGGGAGCTGACCCGAAACCATGCCCTTCGTCTTGTCCGCAGGTCTCGGTCTCGCTCGCGCTCTCGGTCCCGCTCCAGGTCCCGGGGACGACGCTACCGCTCCCGTAGCCGTAGCAACGACCGGTAAGTTCACCTGGATGTCAGCTCTGTGCCCGTCCTCTCTGCGCTGATTCTGTTTCCTGTCTGTACTGACTTTTTAACTCTTGCCTTACCTCAGCAGGTACCGCTCTCCGTCATACTCCAAGCGCAGGAGCAGGTACGGCTCTGAACGGTCTTCCAAGTGCAGCTGATTTGTCCCACCAGGAAGGGGGTCCTTCTATTTCTGTGATTGTTGTACTGTTAAGAGGAGATGAACATCACATGTGATGCGACCAAAATGAGAAATTGTACCACTGAAAAGTGCAACCACTGAAATGACTTCTGTGGCTGTGGAGGTGCTGTGGAAGTTTGTATAATGTGTGTAATGGTTTCTCACATTATGCTAACCCACACTTCCCTCCCACAGATCTGGCTCCTCAGCTCGGTCCAGGTCCAAATCCAGATCTAGATCCAGGTCCAGGTCCAGGACCCCAGTGCGGAGGTAAGATCCAGTCTCGTCACCTTTTACATTTATTCGTTTGGCGGATGCTTTTTTCCAAAGCGACTTACAAGTCAGGCAGAGTACAGCACAAGCAAAAAGCCATGTAAGGAGTCAACAATATTAGAAGCGCTGCATGACCAAGTTTCAATAGTTAGCCAGACAGGGTACAAGATAGCTGGTAGACATGAGTTTTTTTTTTTTTTTATGAGTTGCAAACATGATTGGGACTGCCTGATGAAAAATGGGCAGAAAAGACATGTACATAAACATATACTGTCAAGACCTCCTAAGTTGTTCAGTGGCTAAAGCACTTGCCTTGAGCATGTGCGGAGTCCTACAACCAGGGTTCAAACCCAGCCACATCGTTTTACCGACATTGACCAACAGCCCATAGCGGCAGCACAAATTGGCGTCATTCTGCTAGTGATAGGATTGGGTAGGTTGGCCAGGTTGTGCTCGTCTCTGGCACACCTGTTCCACTGTAGTGTGCTTTATGACTTGTAGTGCAGAACGTAGCTGTGTGATATGTGCAGGTGTAGTGAAGGGTTGCATTCATCTGGCCTTGCCACAAGTGCAGAGGTTGTTGCACTGAACAAAGCTTGGTATACAATCGGCAATGCCTGAATAGGGCTGCATGGGGAGGGAGTAAGAAATAAATGTGTATATATTAACTAGATAATGAGTACAATTAGGTTATATGTTGTGTTTCTTGAGGGAGTCTACCCTCAAGTAGTAGTATTATATCAAGCAGTAATAGTCATAAACTCAGACAATGGGAAGTGACTTGGGCAAAGGTAGTGGTTGTAATCTTTATGGCCTGGTTGCTAGCAGGAGCACGTTTTCACGGTTGTGGCGGCTCTGTGTGCTCACGGCTTTTCTCCTCCGCAGCCGTTCTCGCTCCCGCTCCCGTTCCCGCTCCGCGTCACGGTCTCGGTCTCGCTCCCGCTCTCGCTCCAGGTCCCGCTCCCCCAGCCCCAAGAGAGATGGGTAAGTCCCCAAACAAGCTGACCGGTGTATTCTCCTGTTAACGCTGCTGTCATGTATGAGATCAGGGACTGCTGTTAAATTCCTTGTAGTTGTAGCCCTTTGAGCTATTGAAGTACTGTAAAGCATACTTAATTCTTGTTTGCAGGAATGTGTTTCAAGTGTACTAATGACATGAGCATGAAATTCAGAGTGCACACACAAGGTTATAAGGTTATTTCACCCCCCAGTCCCCCCTTCTGTTAGCTAGTGAGGAATGCAGTCATGTGATCTTAGATATTTCGCCACATACATTAACTCCTCAGCTCACCCACAGCCACCTGTTAGACTGTAACCTGTAGCTTAGTGTTTAGCGCAGATGTCTCTCAACCCTGTCCACCCTGAGAGACGAGCTTCCACCTGAGGTCTGCCGAAGTCCCAGAACGCACTGCTGCCAGGGGCACGACGGGCTGTTGGTGGGGCAGGGTTGGGGAGATGAGGTCAGAGGGAGGACACACTGTGGTCAGGGATATTAACTCGCACATTCCAGGCAAGCAAGGGGAGATAATATTGCCCCCCCTCCCCTTTTTTTTCTTTTCTTTTTTCCACAACACCTGATTAATGTTCTTTTCTCTTGGAGGTCACCCATCCAAGAATGACCTGGCCAGACCTTGCTTAGCTTCAGAGAGACACGCACAGAGCTGATGAGATCAGACTCCGAGGGGCACTGTTTGAGTGAAGGCTGGAGGTCCTTTTTTTTTTTTTTTTTTCTTCCTCCCTCAGATCCAGCCTCCCTTTGATTAGCTTCAGAGAGAAAACAAATCCCAAAAGAGAAAATCTGACGTGATCAGACTCCAGTGATGAATTGCTGCAGGCTTTTTTGTAGAGTGGGGGAGTCGACCGGCGCAAGCCCTGACCAGGTTCATCCTTGCTGTGTCTTTAACGTCCGCGAGGGAAAAGAGCTGACGAGAGATCAGTCTCCGCCACGGGGGTTAAAGAGGTCGTCCGACGCACGTTCTGACAAGACACTTCCTGCGCGCACACACACTGCTGTTCTCCCTCCCTCCCCAACCTTTGCATTTCCCACCTGAATGCTGCGCTGAGATCAGTCGTCCGCAGTCTTTTATGCCCCGCCCCCTCCAAAGCACCAGCCTCTTGCTTAGCTTCTGAGAGGGTGAGAGGAGAGCTGACGAGAGATCAGACTTCAAGACCCTCCAGTGTCTTCAAGTTCTCTCGTCCGTCGAGTCTCTGTTCATGTTGTTTCTGCCACTGTCTCCAAAGGTAACCAATTCAAGAGTCAAATGTCATTTATGATCAGAACCCAGCCCTGAACGCACAATACTCCCAAGACTACTGTAACAGATATTTTTACTGTTTCCCTAGTGTATTCTGTCATTATTGAACCCCCCTCCTTAACTTGTATGGGTATATGTATATTTGTTGAAACATAGGAAATGTGGGGGAAAATGACTGATTTGAAGGGGAGCAACCCATAGGAGGGTGGGGGTGGGGTTTGCTTTTACCTCATTTAGTATGGGTGGAATTTGATGTGCAGAGCATTTAACTGTTGCGTTCTGTGGCCTTGGGAGATACAGCATAACCACTCTTCCATATGGGCATTACTCTGTGGCTTTAGTGCTTTAATTTGAGCTGTTACTCTTTAGTCACACCTTGAAGTCCTGACGTAGGTGGCCCTTGTGTTGGGTTGAATGGCTGGGACTTGGGCTCCCTCATCCTGGGTTCTGAATCTAACGTGTTTCTGGTGCTGCTGCGACCCAGAAGCACTGCCTTTCCCCTTTTTTAAGTGCCCGGTCCACAGGAGTCATGTGACTAATGCTTGTTGGAGGCAGTCTTGGTTTCTTTATCCATATGAGTTTTCTGGTGTGTGTGCCGGGTGGGAGAGGGTGAAGTGTGAGCTCCATGCTCAGACCTCAGCTCCTGCCTCACTTGCAGTGTCCACTTTAGGATATCTTCTATCAAGCTAGCAAGCCTGTTTGATAGATTATCTGGGTATCTTTCTAAGGTAGCAAGTTGGGTAGCAGGCTAGTTCCAAGTTGGTTGTTAACCCTTCTAGGTGTTACATAATGAATTGGCTTGCTAACACCTTGATTGCAACAGTCAAGGAGTTTACTAGGCATTAATCAAGTATTGTCTTAATCAGTTGTATTAAGCAAACAATTGTCTCGATGTCTAGCTAGGTAATTTTTACTGTAATACAGATCACTTTATTATGTTTGCCATCCTCGAAGATTATGGCTGCATACCTCTTAATCTTGCTCACTTGCATTCTAGCTAGTCACATTTAGTACCTTGTTAAAGGTAGGATGCCTCTTATCTCACTTGCAAAAGTTCCACCACAGACACCTTCAGTAGGCAGATGAAAGTGAATTGCTGGAATGTGATGGCTGCATAGGCTCTTGTGGTGTCCTTAGTTCTGAGCGCTTGCTTCCTGTGCTTAGTCACTGAAGTCCTCAGTGCAGACGTGATGACCTCTGTTGAAAGGAACCCATATCTCCTGTGAATGTACTGTAAACGTAGGTTTATTGTGCAGTTTCCTAAAGCTGACAGAAATGAGTGGTTGGTGGGTGTGAAGTGAAGAGAGTAAGAAAGGCAGTAGTGACTTTAATGTGGTAGGACTGAGATGGATGCATTGAGGATGTCTTAAAGTGGGCACTGCATTCACTCCCAACCCTTCCCACAGGGCGGTGTTCACACCCTCTTGCCGCCACCTGCTGCTGAATGGCCCATTGTTTTCTTTTCACTGTTACTGATGACTGGATTGATTATCCTTTGTTCCTTAATCTGGGGAGGCCTTCTGCCACAGAGTCCTTAGTCTCCCAGTAACACTCACTGTTGTAGGGTGTAAGCAACCTTGCCCTTTGGTGCCATATGATTATTTAAATTGAGGATGAGTGAGTTTGGGAGTGAGGCAGGAGCTGTTGTGGGTTCTGTTGCTGGAGGTATTACTGATGTTAACGTGCAGTCAGCTGCCACCCTGTACTAACACAGGTCTCTGTCCATTTCAGTCGTTCCAGGTCGCCCAGCCAGAAAAAGAGCCCAACTCCCAACGCAGACTGACCGGAGAAAGGAGCACCCCCCCCCCTCCTCTCCCTCCCCTTAACCCCATCCCACCTTTCAAACCTAATTTGGAGCTTGAAGGCTTTTTGATTTTCTTATTTTTAATTCGGGCTACCCCTCCTGTTCCATTTCTACAGCAGTGCAGGTTTCAATTTTGCCTTGCCCAGTCCAGACGGCACATTCCAGAACCGCCTGTTCCAGTGTTTCTTTCAGCTGCCCTCTTTTTATAAATGAGAAGTTTAAATATTTAAACATTTTTAGCTATCTTGATTTGTACTCCAGGTAGCCAATTTGCCAGTCTTGCTTTCAAATTTTTATTTTGAGTATAAATATCTTTATAAATGCAGTCTGTGGTTTTAGCTGTAAAGTGTTGTAGGTGAGTTTTTACTGGACTCCTGACACCAGGTAGCTGGGCCCACAGGTAATGGCAAAAGTTGTACTGGAAGCATGATTCTTTTTTTTATTTAAATCTCATTTCCTGGACATTTGATTTTTTTTTTTGGTTTTTTTTTTTTTTTTAATAAAGCGGACCTGTACACACCTTGGCTTTCCTGTGCTTGTTTGGTAGTCTTGGTCTTTGGTAGAGAAATGCTGCATCTGTTTGAGGAACTGTTTCTAAAATGGGGAATAAAACCATTGTTTTGAGCATGCTTTTTATCAGTGGAAACATCAGTTTTTGTAGTGTTGATCCAAGCTATTTTTCTTGGACACAGCATCAGATAAAGTGCCTTGTTAACTGTGGAGTACAACATTTCATGCAGTAGTGCAGGGTTTTGAAATCCACTTCTCCAAAAGACAAGTAGTTGCAAAAAAGGTATTTGCCCGTTGTTTCACAGAATAGATAGATGCTGACATATAGTGTTAAAGGTAATCCACTTAAACCAAGTAATTATTTGCTGATAATTGTGTATGGGAAAGTAACTTGAATTGAACTGGTATAGCAAAAAAACGAAGAAATGTTATATCTAAAGAATGCAGCTAACACTTCCATTCAGTCATACAAGGGTGGAGTATTGGTCAGTTTAAATGTAAATCAATGAAGCCTGATTACGAAACTGGCTTTTCTAGCCGTAAAAACTGATCCGGATGATGCATTTAGCCGTATTATCTTTGGGGGATTGGATTAATATTAACTTGCCGTCTGCTTTTCGTCAGTATGAAGCAATTTGATCAATCATTGAAAGATGCTGCATATATTCTTACTAAACAGTATCATTGGCATTGCTAATTGGTTAATCCTAAGAAGACAAAGTTTTAACATCAGTCATGTTTTCACAGTAACTCAAAGCATAAAAGACTTTAGAAAAAAAAAAATTAGCCCTAATCTTACAAATATTTCAAACTAAGAAAATTCGACACGAGTGATTAAAGTGATTTTAAACGTGCTAAATTGTACCGTAGCGATAACACTTCCCGTGAATGATACTGCATATCATCAATAACCCAGAAGGCCACGATTTACAAACGGCACAATTGTGTCAGAAACACCGATGCTCGCAGTTAATTGTGAACCGCAATCGCCCTGGTCTGCGTTATCCAATTGTTGTGTTTCGTGGGCGTGACAATCCGAACTCGCTAAATCAATCATTTGATACTGTTCAAGACCGTCGAATCCGGAAACATTTATTTGTCGTTCAGATTTTTCATTGGATTATATTTGATGTGACTTTGTGATGGACGGGACGCCGGCACCAATCAAATGTCGCCAGAGGATTACGCAGGGCGTAAATCGAGTACTTCCTTTTTCTTTCGCTTTCCGTCCATCTCATTTCACCGTCACTCTAGCAGAAGGGGTTTAACTGGGACAACATGGCTGCACAGACGGGACGCTATTACAACGAGGGTGGCAGGGCAACGAAGCGACAGAAAACGGAAAACAACGACGGAGGAATGGCCACGGTACACTCAGCTTTTTATTATCTATAGGCCATTTATAAAATGTGCGCAATTAAAGTGGGGTCCTTTCTACATGGGTTCGCTTAACTAGCTAGCTAGCTCTTTTTTTCTTGGTGCGCGCGCACTGCCAACTAGCTAGCTAGCCTGTTACCTACGTTTGCTTCCTTCGCGAAGGAGCTAGCCAACTAGACTGAATGTTTATGATTTAAATATACAACTAGCTATGCTAACCGCTGGCTTTGATGATAATTCGCTGAGGAAAATAAATGTTGACGCAGTCAGTTAGTAGACTCTCCTTTTAGCCATACAGCTAACCGTAACGGCAGAGCTTGTGTTGGCGACGCATTGAATGAATGGACCGTGAGAACAGGCCATTTGTCTTTTGTTATAGCGGTACAAAGATGTAGGCTGGATACGACCGGATAGCGGTCCTGTGCATCGCTCAGCGTTTGCGTTAGCCAGCTAGAAACCACTCAGAGTTAACTTAGCCTGGCAAGCTACTTCGGGGAAGGTTAACTTGCAAGTAGTGCGTTATTGCAAAAAATAATTCCCCACGAGTTATTCGGCGTGCCAAAACCGGCATAAGGAACGCACGCTGTTAAATTAGTTAGTTTTGTTCACGTAACTCGGTAGCAAGTAGGACTTTTCTAAACGCTTATTGTGGAGACGTTACTTAACATAAGTAAGGGACAAAAGTAGTTCAAATGTAGATACCTAAAAGTAACAGAAACGTTGCCGCACGGTTGTCTTGATAAATGCCACAAACCGTCTAAGCTTTATAGTAAGTTTCTTAATTTTTGGAACCTACAGCGCAGTCTGCCAGGTCTGAATCACTCTATATGGTTAGCTACCCGTGTGTATAAAATAATCCACATTGTACAGATTAATCTAGATTGGACAAGCTTGCAATACCTGTATTTACCTGTGACTGTAGGAGGGCTATGAAGACCCCCACAAAACCCTGCCCTCCCCCGTTGTGCATGTGAGAGGGCTGGTGGACGGCGTCATGGAGGCTGACCTGGTGGAGGCGCTGCAGGAGTTCGGACCCATCAGGTAAAGGGTGACCGTGACCGTTCCCCTGTTATCTCACAGACTGGTTTACCCAGGCGGAAAGGTCATCCTGTTGTTTACAGACGCTGGGAGCACTGCACACACAGTCTTAACTTTCACACCGTCCGTATTCTCCTGCCAGAACAGCAGTGGGGTCACACTTTCTTTTCGTTATGTTTGTCTCAAGCTTTACCTGTTTTGGCTGGTTGTTTTGTGGTAGTATCATGGAAATGTGTCTACCCCACTCCCGATTTGTCAAATTTCTGTTTGGTAAACATGCATTACATTTGGAGGAGATCTGAACCTTGCATTTAGCTTTGAGACAAGTTATTTTCATTGCAGTGTTGCTGTTGCAAGCTAGTCAGGCAGTTCTCAGTATAAACTCAATCAGATGGTATAAACTTGCATTATACAGGGTACATTACCCCTGTAGCAAGTGTATTTACTTCTAATGATCACAAAGCGATGGAGACGGGGAGGGGAAGCAACCCACAAGCTAAGGTCTCTTATTTTTTTCTTTGTTGTGAATACAGAGAATTGGGTATTTTGGGAATAGCAAAGCATTGCCATGTTTGTCATTTTGTGCCAGTAGCTTACCGTAAACAGGGACAAAATGCAGATAGGCAGCAGCCTTGTGTGAGAAAGAGGTGAAGACTCAGTGCGTATAACGAGGTCCCTCTCCCCAGCTATGTGGTGGTGATGCCAAAGAAGCGCCAGGCCCTGGTGGAGTACGAGGACATGAACGGCTCCTGCAACGCCGTGAACTACGCCTCCGACAACCAGATCTACATCGCCGGCCACCCTGCCTTCGTCAACTACTCCACCAGCCAGAAGATCTCGCGCCCCGGAGACCCGGACGACTCGCGCAGCGTCAACAACGTGCTGCTCCTCACCATAATGAACCCCATCTACCCCATCACCACGGTAACACCTCTGCTCCTGTCACCCCCCTGATGCGTGAATTTTTTCTTAGAAAATACAAGTCTTACCAAATGGGAAGAAAAGTTTACATAAACAATTTAGCATCTTCAAATGGATCACAAATCTGTGGGACTAAATATGAATATGAATTTTTTAAGTTATACCTTTGGGCTGAAAAATAAGGTGTAGCGTACAGCTGTTTCTGAATGTACCCCTAAAATGACATTACGAAGGGAAGACATTCTAGGCTTTACTGAAACAATGTTGTCTTATGGAGAGGTTAAGTATTATATTCTAATGTATAATTTTTTTTATGCATGTTCTACATGATCTCAAACCATTTTCACCCTGTCTGTAGGACGTGCTTTACACCATCTGCAACAACTGTGGCCCTGTCCAGAGGATCGTTATCTTCAGGAAGAATGGCGTGCAGGCCATGGTGGAATATCCTTTACCCCTTGAGTGTTGAGTGAGGGCTGCATTACAGCCACCTGCCCTGTTGAGTGGATGTGACAGATTGTGTTGTTGATTGTGTTAACAAATCAGAGGTGGTTTCTCTTCCTTGACTCGCCACACATTCGACTCCGTTCAGAGCGCACAGAGAGCCAAGGCCTCCCTCAACGGGGCTGATATCTACTCAGGCTGCTGCACCCTGAAGATCGAGTATGCTAAGGTGAGGCCTTTAGCGCAGCATTGCATTTTGCTTTTTATTTAAGAAGAGCGAAGAGAAGACTGAGCACCCTTTCTTTTCCTTCCTCCCCCCCGCAGCCAACGCGCCTCAACGTGTTCAAGAATGACCAGGACACCTGGGACTACACCAACCCCAACCTGAGTGGCCAAGGTAACACGAGCAGCCTCCCTGCCTTCTCTCTGACTCTACTCAGCACCCTTACTGCCACTGTGGGTGGGTGGGCGGGGCAGGGGAGGGGGGGGACAGACCTTCAGGGGTAATTTCACCGAGCTCAGAGCCTGCCAGGGACCCGCCTTCCCGTCGCCGCTCCACGCATCAGGCGGGCCGGACGGGGGGAGCGGGCGCGGGCCGCCTCGGTGGCGTTGCCTCTGAAGCGCTGCGCGGTGTGCGGTCCTGTCCTCTTGTCTAACGCCACACTGCAGCTCTCTCTCTGCGCAGACACACGGCAGGGGTGCGAGGAGCAACCTCAGGGCAGCTGGCTTTATTTCGCACAGACACAGTGCTCATCCCACCCTGACGCTTCCACAGTGACTGGCATACGCGCACACACACTTCCCCATCCCCCCACCCGTACCAGACTTAGACACTGGTCTGTCCAGGTTGATTGGTCACTGTGCCACATCGTGTGCTCAGACTTGCAGCAGTCAATGCGAAAGTAGCATTCCAGGAACGTCAGAGTGCAGGGGTGGTGTAGCAGGTTAGGGCGGGGGACTAAACTGGAAGTCATGAGATCAGCTCTTGGGATACCTGTCCTGCAGGTACCAGTGTGTGTCATTCTTCAGCTTGGTAAACGGTGCCAGAGACCAGGGACAGCCTGAAATGCAGGCCGGACGTTTTGGTTGTTCTCATTTTATTGCTTGATGTGGGCGTTGATTGCAGTCTGTATTGTTTGTCTTGTGCAGACATGCCCAGCACATTATCTTTGGTAGAATGTGTGGGTTTAATGCGGTGGAACAGTTACATCCTTGAAGTGACGCCGTTGCTCTTCCTTATACCTGATTTCACCTGGTTTTTAGCACGCAGCTGTCTGTAAATTAAATTCCAAACAACAAAATTGACTGTGGGTTTAGGGATAAGTAAAGAAAGGTATTTCTGCATTTAGAGGCACTTGTAACAGGTATCTACCAGAGGTTACTTCAGGGCAGTGTGACTGTTGGTGGTGTTAAGTGAAGGCACTTCAGTAGGAAGCGGTAAGGGGATGTTTGACCCTCGTTCCCAGCCCCTGCGGTCTGTTGTAACGGCTGGGGTCTGCTGCGATCGCTGCCCTGTCGAAGGCCAGTTGCTCCTCACACCCTTACCGCGCACATATACGCAGGCTACCCAAAGCACTGAACCTACCGCAGAACACCTGCCACTCCAGCAGAACTCGTCGCTCGGTAACAGCGGAACACTGGGGGCAACAGACACTCCATATTTGCATCGGGAGGCACACTGCTGCAATCAACACCACTCCCAACACCACCTCCACCACCACCACCGATCCTACTCCTGCAAAGGACAGTGTTTGCGCGTTCCTATATCAAACAGACGGGAGGCGGCCCTTTCATCCCAAGAAAAGGGGGAGGGATAGAGACACCGCAAGACCACGAGAACAGACATTTCCCAACATCACCACAGCAGACATGTTTTGATAAAACTGACATTCCTACCTTTCCTTCCTCCTACTCCTATTGCATCAGTACAAAGCCACGGAGACGTCCTTCCTGTTGTCTTCTTTGACACGACACATTTTCCCCGGGGGCAGGGGGTCGAGGCTCATTGCTATTAAGCTATGTTTTCCCTGCCCCCCACCCCCCACCGCCCTCCCACTTTTTCAAACCAAACAGGATTTGACACTTCTCCACACTCTCATTTCTACGAAACTCCGCACCTCCTCCAAAATCGCACCCCTGAGCCGTCACCACTCTGCCGGCAGAGGATCTTGTGACACACCAGTCCTGAGAAGGGGAAACACAGCGAGACACGACACGCAAAGCGGGAGGGAGCCGAGAGCCTACTCACACCGAAACGAGTGAAACCTACTGACACGAGGCGAAAGAGGCCCTCCTGACACAACACAAAAAAAAAACGGGGGACGCGGGTGCAGAAACACGCGAACACCTCACCCAGAAAGCCCCCCGCATCCAGGTGCCTCACAGCCGATCCCATAGACAAGATGTCGCTCGACAACACTACGCCACTGGGGGGTACAAAGGCACACGCGTGGCCGGGTTACACGGGAAGGAGCACCACAAAAAAACAGAGGGGACAGAGATAACGAAGACACCGCAGCAGACATGCCGACAAGCATATGCACAGACAGACAGAGGCAGACAAACAGACTCCACGCTTTTCCAAAGCTCTGCCTTACCTCATGGATTCAGGTGTTCTGTTTTTGTTTTTATCCCCTCCTCCCCCCCCCTACCCATTCTGTTCTCGTAACCTCCCTCCTCCCTGTGTTGACCACCCCTCCCCCTTTCTCTGCATTTCCAAAAGCAGTTTTTCCTTTCTGAATACAACTTGTGTGCTTTCTGAGAAGTCTTGACGCCTGTGTAACGCCTCCCATGTGATGCAGGTTTGGCATTGTGTGTCTGTTGAGGACATCCGTCTTTCTGAAAAGGTGCAAAATGTCTGCTTTGCGGTCGAAGCACGGTAAGCAGATATTTATTTTCTGAATGAACAACCTCCGCCACCAACAACCACAAATGCTAAAAAAAATCCCTGCTACCTCCATGGCACAGAAGAACCAAAAAAGTGTGCTTTGTCTAAGTGGAGAGGAGAGAAGGATGGAAAGATGGAATGAGGAAAGAATGAAATGAAAACGGAATGGAAGAGAGCTCTTGGAGGGGGGCTTCGGTGCCAAAGTGCCCTTCCGGCAGCAATTGCTCCTTCCTGCACCCTCTGCCTCCTTTAATCCGTGCTGTAAGTAACCACAAAAATTCTGTCTTAGAAAATCAAACTATTTTTCTATTGTGATTTTATTTTTTGGCTGAATGCATTTGCTGTAAATGTTGCTTGGCAATAACGGGAGTCTTTTAGAATTGGTTACCCTGGCTTGACATTTGTTTTTATGTCAAATTAATGGGCCCTTTCTTTTGCCTCTTGCACTTTGCACGGGCCTATTTGGGCCTATTTGTTAAGGCTCTAAGCTCTGTTTTACAACAGAGGTTGCGTGTCGCCCTTCTAGATCTCGAGCATCACTTATGCTTGAGTGTGTGTGAAGGGGGATGGTACCAAGCTGAAAGACTCCCTCGTGATGGCACATTTTCTTCTGGTCAGTGACTATAAAACAAATAAAGGCCGCATTGCTCTCCCTGTCCCACCAGGGGGTGTCAGATCTGTTTTATTTTACTTTGTCTCGTTTGGTACACTCCTGGCTTTGCGGACTGCAGGCATATGGGTGGAGGATGGCACAAGTGAGCCCACCGGCTGCTTGTGTCTGCGCTGCTGCAGTTTCTGCATTGTTCAGAGTTATGTCATTACGTGTCAACTAGTGGTGCGTCAGAGACTGGTGCCCAGTCCTCGGTGTTGTGGAGGAGGCAAGGACTCAGAGTTGAGTGGTAGACACGTGCTGCTTTTTTTTTTTTTTTTTTTTTTTTAAATGGGAATCGCATTAGGAGGGCTGGCTTGGCCGGCAGCAGTCTTTGCCTCAGACTCTAAAAACTGTGGGGATCGGTGGGATAGTACAGTAAGGCAATGTAGGCAATCACTGCAAACTTTATCCTGGGACAGGAAAGTGGAATATTGTCATTTAATCAGTATTTATTTATATGGTATTTAGAATACCTGTACATCTGTATAATTATTAGCTTTTAATATTGTCGTTCTTTTTAATCAAGAGCACCGGTTCAATGTAAGTGTATTGTTCTTTAAGTGTGGTGTTGGCTCCATGTGTAGGTTAACACCCGTAGTTCCTCCGAATTGGAACCTTTGAACTTATTTTTAGATATTTGGGTGGTCATGTTCATACACAAGGCTGTCATGAGTATGATCTATAAAGTATCAGTCAGTTCATTTTCAAAGTGAAAATGTGGGCCATGAGGGAACATGATTAGAAGTGAGCTCTGAATGGTGATGCTGAAGGTACACATCTGAAGCTGAAATGCTTCAGAAACTTACAAAACCTCAGCTAAAGACGCACACTGAGTGTGTGAGCCCTTTGGCCAGCTGCTTCATCAAGAGCGTTAGCCTCGTGCAACAGCTGTTTAGTTGACATTTCACTTGGCATTTTCCATTGTGCTTTATTCTGTAAACGAAACATTTCTGGCACTACACTTGTTAAACACTGCACTCTACCAGAACTTGCCTTCAGCTGACCTTCCCCCTGACCAGAGATTTGTGGCCCTGACTTGTAGGAACCTCAGTGGTTAAGCTTTATGTAGCTGCTGTTGTATCATTCTAGGAGTAGCACTGAAGCTAAAGGAGGCTTTCATGCAGCTTGCCCACACAGATGTCAGGCATACACAAAAACCTCAGGAGCTGCTGTTGCACTGTCATGAAGGAATAGTTAGGAGTTATGGATCTGGGGGCGGGTATATCTGCAGTAATTCATCAAAAACACAAGCCCTTTTCAGTGGCCTGTGTAGGACAGAATATAGTCAGTAGAAACACGGCAGACTGTGCATCATTGATTTGGACTTTGAATTTATGGTAGTTTTCATTCATTTTATTACAGCAAAATATTTAATCTTGTTGATCCAGTTTGGTAACCATCGGTACAGCTCGCAATGTGAGTGTGGGGCAGATACACTACGGAAGTTCAGAGGGAGCATGGGCAGTGATGTAATATTGTGAGGATATTGCCCTTTGAGTACATTTAATAGGCCAGGCGCTTTGCCGCAGTGAACATGACCCCCTTAATGTCTGGTAGCAGTGAAATTCAGGAGTAAGCGATAGCCAGATGCCTGTACTGGAGCTGGCCTGAGACTTTGTTGCTGTTACGTTTGACATGTATATATGTGCCTGTACAGATGCAGAAGGAGATGGAAATTGGAGCAGTGCACAAGGTGTGTTTACATTACAATACTACAACCCTCTCTCTCCCCCTTGTGCCTAAATGCATTTAGGACTTTGGAGATGATGTGTTCGGAATGTCAGTAGTTTACATTCAGGCGTTCTTTTGTTGGCTGGATCCATATTTAACTAGTTGACCCCACCATATCTGTCACCAGTTTTGCTTAACAACCAGCAGTGGTTGAGACCATTTGCAGTCTTGGAGCCTTTGAAGTGCAGGTGGTTTGCAGAAATAATAGAGAATGGCAGTTAATTCCTGCCGGGAAGTTCTCTTTGGAGTTAGCCGTTTCAGTTTGAGGACCCCTGAGAACTTGTAGATATGACTTGACCCTACAGCTTGAAAGTACTGCTTTCTCCTGTTTTTTGTATGTTGTCTCTCTCTCTCTCTCTCTCTCTTTCTGTACCATTCTGCTCAATTCCTAAAGCCTGAATGGATGTTAACTGCTGTGCACTGGCAATCTTGTTTCCTGTCGCTTCTCAGCTGTTCACCTTTCGCTCTCTCTCCTTTCCTCCTCCTCCTCCTCCCTACCTACCTCTCTCTCGCCTCTCAGATATGAATGCCAACCCCAACAAGCGTCAGAGACAGCCGGCTCTGCTGGGAGACCACCCTCCAGAGTATGGTAAGGCTCTCGGGGGACAAGTCCTTCACGCAGAGACCCTCTATTCATAAACTTAACCCCAGCATCCACTCCTTAGCAGTTGGGAGTGGCTTATGCAGGTTACTGTACAGTGGCAGCAAGGAGGTGCTGTGTACCTGTCTCTCTAAAGCTCTTATTTTGTGTAGTGTGTTAATCCCCCCCCCCCTCCCCCTCCCCGCCAAACGTCTTTAGTGTGCACAGTGGGCCGGACCCATTGGTGTTACCCTGTGAGTGTTTATCTGCGCCTGCCCTTGCCCTCTCCTGCTCACCTTCCTCTCGCTCCACTCTCTCCTCCAGCTGGTCCACAGGGTGGCTACCACGGGCATTACCACGACGAGAGCTACGGGCCGCCACCACCCCCTCACTATGAAGGGCGCCGCATGGGCCCACCCATGGGGGGCCCCCGTCGAGGGGGACACAACCAGCGCTACGGGGGCCCACAGTACGGGCACCCCCCTCCCCCTCCTCCGCCGGGCGAGTACAGCCCCCATGCTGACTCCCCCGTGGTCATGGTGTACGGTCTGGAGCCCTCCAAGATGAATGCTGACAAGGTCTTCAATGTGTTCTGCCTCTACGGCAATGTGGAGCGGGTGAGTGTCCCGACAGAGTGGACGGGCGGGTAGGCCTATCTCAGAACCAGGACAGGAGCAGTAACAACCCCTTCCCCTCTCCTTCAGGTGAAGTTCATGAAGAGCAAGCCAGGAGCAGCCATGGTGGAGATGGGCGACTGCTACGCTGTAGACCGTGCCATCACCCACCTCAACAACAACTTCCTGTTCGGACAGAAGCTGAACGTCTGGTGGGTTTCCTGTGCAGCTTCACACTCTTGCTGTCAGCTACATGTCTCTCCCTCTCTTCTTTCTCAGTAGATCTAAGAGGCTTGTGTATAGAAGGTTTTACCCCCTCGGTGATGAAAGATTACCTTTGCCTAGATCAAATTGTTGCAGTGTAATCGGCCTACTTTGGGTTTGGGAGTCTGTGCTGGGTTTGTGGGTGGCGGCTATGGAAGCTTATCCTTCCCTCTTTCTCTGTGTGCAGTGTGTCGAAGCAGCAGGCCATCATGCCCGGCCAGTCCTACGAGCTGGAGGACGGCACCAGCAGCTTCAAGGACTTCCACGGCACCCGCAACAACCGCTTCACCTCCCCAGAACAGGCCGCCAAGAACCGCATCCAGCACCCCAGCAACGTCCTGCACTTCTTCAACGCCCAGCCCGATGTGTCGACTGAGATCTTCACACAGGTCAGTTTCTGAGAGGGCAGCCCCTCGGGTGAGTTGGTGGAACGTCTGGAAGGTCCAGGGAAAGGATGGCTGCGAGTGAGCTGACCACTGTGACTTGTCCTTTCAGATCTGTGAGGAGCTTGGAGTCAAGAGCCCCTCCAACGTCAAACTTTTCACGGGGAAGAGTAAGTGTGCTCCACACGCCGCCTTGGCAGTAAACTTCACTGTGATGTTTCTCGGTGGTCTTTGTGAACTCTCATGCTTTTGTGTTGTTGGTTTGATTGTGTGCAGTAAGGGTTCGTGTGTGTCTGTGTTCGGTGTTGGTAATTTGGACTGCTTGTGCTTCTCTTACCCCAGGCGGGGGTCCGGGTGAGCGCAGTTCGTCTGGACTGTTGGAGTGGGAGTCCATCAATGACGCCATGGAGGCCCTGGCCATGATGAACCACTACCAGATGAAGAACCCAAGTAAGTTCTGCAGATGCCTGATCATGCCAAGTGGCCTTGCATAGAGCGGGGTGCAGATAATCACACGACCCATCTCTTCTATCATGTGGCACCACCCTGTTGAGCAGGAGAGGGGAACATAACAGTGTAGTAATGTTCATGAACACCAGGGATGCCCGAGTATTTTTACTCTGGGGCAGGTGTATATCATGAACTGATAACTGACATCTGATGGTTATCAATGAAACTTTTCCACTGCTTCAATTTTATTTCAACTTGACTATTATTTCACTTTGAAATGATCTCATTGTCAGCGTGCAACAGCTTCAGCTGCACTCACTGTCACACTTCTAGTATTCTACTACCTCAATATTAATAACCAACCTTAATATTCCACAGAAAATAATCATGTGGGTTATCAGGTGTTGTGGGGACACATTAGTGCTCAGTGATTGTGATAGTAACTGATCTGAGCTTGCACACTCAGGATTTTTTGCATGCCTATTTACATGTGGCACTAGAGCTAGGTATCGTGGAGTGTCAAGATTAGCCTCAGTCCAAGGCATAATCAAACATACCAGTAGATTTTGAATGCTTTTCATAGGTTGAAGGATGGGTGGTTTTTGTTTATGTGAGTTCTAATGTTCTCTTGTTTCTTTCAGATGGCCCATACCCGTACACCCTCAAACTGTGTTTCTCCACTGCGCAGCATGCAAACTAAGTGGCTCCCGGCTGTCGACAGACTCCTCCCTCCTCCTCCCTAACTACCATGTCATCGACACAGTTTGCCCCTCCCCCATATACCTGCCCTCAGTGTCCGTAAAAGCAGTATGTTGTGTGTGTGTGTGTGTCTGTGCGGCCTTGTGGAGTTCTTTGTTAGTATGGAGCTTTGGCAAGTTGGAAGAGAGTTTGACTGATACTGACAGAGATGATGGGTTGTTTTTAGAGAGAAATGGAAAAAAGCTTTTGTACCAGTATTTTTTTTTTTTTGCTTTGAATTTTTAAATTGCCATTTTGTTCTGCTGTCTGTTCAGCACTACACCTATACATTAAAGTATCACCTTCTAATGGAAGGAAAGATTTCAACTTTTTGTTCTGAAATAAAATCGGTAAAATAAAATGTTCTTGTGCTTTCTTGACATGAATAAATGAAATAATCCAATGTTTGTTCACTCATAATGGGCCATAAATACTGCTGAAGGTTCTGTCACTCAGCATTCAAACACACAGCTGTATTGAAATTGCACCAGTTTTTCTGTTGGAGTTCTGCTTGTGACAAACCTGTGTGTTTATGGTTTACTTAAATCTGTTCATGACCAATTGTGGATGATTGGGCTATGACAATCTCAGTAGTTAAATTTATACCTCATTTATAGACCACTGTAGATGTACTATAAATGACATTGTAAAGTATTTTCACTGAAAAGACCAAGGTGACATGACTAGAATTATAAGTTTTGGTTTCTCGGAGAACACTTGACAATAACTTAACATCTGCATGGACAGTTGACCTAAAGGCGTCCTTGTTTGTTCATGTGCATCCATGCAGTGTCAGTAAGGGGGTCTTCAGATAGACTGTTGTACACCAAGTACTTCTCAATCCTACTCCTGGAGGCCCACTGTCCTGCATATCTTCTATCCTTGCTCCAAACACACCTGATTAGTGTGATTAACGTGCTCTTGATTAAATCAGGTGTGCTCAGCTAATCAAAAGTGCCACTGATGAGTTCAGACTGTAACCTATGTAAGTCGCTTTGGATAAAAGCGTCTGTTAAATGAATAAATGTAAATGTAAGTAGAGCAGGATTGAGAATCAGTGGTGTACGAGACCGAACAATTGGCTGGTCAATGAAGTGAAAATAGCCGTAAGCGAGCACTGCCTATTACGAGCCTTCTGGCTTGCCGTTGAGATCGGACGATGGGGGCAAGATTCAATCCTAACAAAACGCAGAAACAGACAGACCTCTGTATGAAACTCGAGAATACTGGAAAACACTGCGATATCGATTTGTTTCGGGAACAAAACAGGTGTTGCAATCCAATGCAGCCGATCGTCAATTTTGTCCACTTTTCAATTCACGCTAACAGTGGTGTGTTGTACTTGTAGACACTCCCTGCCTGTGGTGCGATTCGGTGTTGTCATTCAGAGTTGAACATTTGATCAAAGGGCAATGGCATCTCTCGTCCGGTCTACGCTGATGAAAAGTAAGCGTTCTTCGTGAGCACATACGGACTTATGAATCTAGCTAGCTAACGTTAGCTAGTCTATAACGGAAAATAACCGCATGTAGCGAGCAAGAACAGAGCGCGTAAGTTGTAAGTTAGCAACCGTAGCTAAAGTTGCTGCTTAGATAGGAAATTTGTTTGTTTTTTGTTTTGTTTCGTAGTTAGCTAAGCTAGCTACAACGAACATCTGCTACATTAACTAATAATTTTGAAAATTCGTTTGAAAATGGTACTACCAGTTTGCAAGTTACCCTGTTAGCTAACGGTAGCTTGGAATACAACGCTGAAAACGGATTGTCATTAGTTCGCGAGACTGTCTGGTTGCGTAGCTATGCGACTGCTGTTTTAATTTCTGGGGGTTCTGTCGTAGATATTATTTGTATTTACAGGGTTTAATTACTTTCTATTACGGCATTCTGTCCACGCTGACCCCAAAGGCATAAGTAGGCGAAAGGTCAGTTACACTCAGTCCTTGCTCACCCCTGAGCTCTCCAGACACAAGTAGCAGCTAACACTGTACGCGATCAATATCTCAGAGAAACTTGCAAATGTTTCATTTCGAATCACCTGTTTCGAGATATTTTGCCATTCGAATTAAGATATTGTTAACGTTAGCTGTTGTTTTGAAGCACACTCAACATTGCATTGTAGGCTCTGAAACGTGATCCACTTGACCAAAGTCTGTTTTAGAATACAACTACTACAAAAATGGGGTTGAACCGTAAAACAGCGCCTGTTCTTTTTCCGCTGTCTGTCAAGTGTTTCTGCGTGGGTGGGCAGTTATTGATTGTTCTTCACTTTCTGCAGCAACTGTGATCAGTGCTCAACGTGTCCCACAGAGTCTTACGGAGTGATCCTTCGCAAAACTGATTTAGGATCAGCTTTTATGAAGAGAGCATGACTCTCACTGTAGCTTGCATTTCCTCCCGCCTATGGTCGCTATCAGACAGGGGCTTGTGGCTGCCGGGTTTCAACGCGGTACGAGCGATGTCAGCGCAGGCGGGCCCCACCCCACCGTTTTCCACCTTGTCCGTGAGCCACCCGGCCAACGCGATCACCCACGTCGAGCTGCACCGTCCGGAGAAGCGCAACGCCATGAACCGAGCCTTCTGGAGGTATGGTGACGTTCAACACCTCTGAGCATTAGACCCTATCTCCTGCCGAAAGAGGCATTTATTTCCCTGCCGTTAACCCAAATGCCTTTTAACCCGTACATATTCAGGCTTATTTAGAATGGATTTTGCTTTATATGCACCTTCAACCTGCCGATATGGTAGTACTGTCAGATTAATGTCAACCACAGAAGAGCCAGATTTATTTTGCGATGTAATGACGTGTTGTGCAACCTACAAACGTAGTTGGTTGACGCACCTAAGCTACGTCACTGCTCATTTCTATAATTGTAGACCCTGCTGACCTAGGTCAGTACTTGTTTTTGGATCTGTCCACTTCCCCTGGGTGCATATTTTGAGGTCAGGTCAGCTGTGTGCTTCTGCATTCTCCTCTGTCTCACATGTATGATCCCTCTGCCTCCCAGTGAGATGGTGGAGTGCTTCTCTCAGATCGCTGTGGACGCAGAATGCCGGGTCGTCGTGGTATCGGGAGCCGGAAAAATATTCACAGCAGGTAAGAGAAACTGATGTTTTTGGTGGCAGAATATTGTCCATTAGACATGCAAATGAAGGCCAAAATGTGTGGGTGTAACCATGTCAGTGACTCCCAAATGTTTAATTGACATTGAATTTCCTTGCTGAGGCCTATTGCCCACTTTTGCCTGGTGTCCCCTCTCTCTGTCTCCCCTTCTCCTTGACGCCCCTTTTAACCCCGCCTCTAGGGATTGACCTGATGGACATGGCAAGTGACGTCCTGCAGCCAGGGGGAGACGACACGGCGAGGACCTCCTGGAACCTGCGCCGCATCGTCACGAAGTATCAGGAGACCTTTAGTGTCATAGAGAAGGTGGGCGCGTACCTCCCACTGACCCCTGCATCTGCCCTCAAACCTACCAACTCTGCAGGAGACAACTGTTGAGTGATTATAGTGCATAGGTTTGGTATTCTGAATGCTGGTACTGGAGGTAGTTGTGGTATACTCCTGTAGTGGGCTCCAGTATAATGTTCTGTTATTCATGATAATGTAGCTTAGATGCTGAGTTGTGTACATTAAATAAGTGAGGAAGCAACAACTCAGTGCTATTTATCAATGCCTTTTTCTAATCAGTGCCCCATTTTAAATGCAGAGTGTGTTGTTTGACTGTGCGCCTGTCCTGTGCCTGCTTTGATCGTGTGGTCTCTCTCTCCCTCTACCCCTACAGTGTCCAAAGCCTGTGGTGGTAGCAGTGCATGGAGCATGTGTGGGAGGGGGTGAGTGTGCACACGTGTGTGAGGGAGTGAAAATTTACACCATTTGACATCAATGCATCAATGCAGGAAGTCTGGCTGTTTTGTGTATGTGTATATTAATGGAGGATGTGTTCTATCAGGAGTGGACCTGATCACAGCCTGTGATATCCGGCTTTGCACACAGGATGCTTGGTTCCAGGTGAAGGTACGTCTGCTGACTGTTGGCTTCCTCTAGTTGTTCAGCGACTGGGTATGGCTCTTTAGTGATTTGCGATAACACTGTTCAGCCACTAGCAAGACTGGGGATCACATCATCCCTGACCCCTATGTAGAAATTTGATTTGAAGCTGCTGATCTCTGTGAATTTTGAATGCCATGATGCCACATTCTGTTGTCCGCAGGAAGTTGACATTGGCCTGGCAGCAGATGTGGGGACACTACAGCGTCTTCCCAAAGTTATCGGTAGCCGCAGGTAGGAATGACACCGTGCCATACGAAAGCTCCATGTCGTTCCTTCTAGTTTCACTGTAACTCATTGGTCCAGTCAAATTCTTGTTGTTCCACTAGTCCAGTTGCATTCTGTTGCTTCATGTCATGCTTTCCCGTAGACAGACGCTGGCAATAGCCCATTGTTCTGTCAGATATTGTTGAGCTTGAGCCAGCGTGACTTCATGCCTGCCTGTCTGTGTTCCAGTCTGGTGAACGAGCTGGCACTGACAGCCAGGAAGATGTACTCGGATGAAGCCAAGAGCTGCGGACTGGTCAGGTGCGAACTGCCTCTGTCTTTGTGTGCGAGTGTGTTTGTGTGTCTCCATCAGCCTGTGTTTGTCTGGTGTTGAGTAATGTCTGCCTCAGTGTCCCCAGATTGCATATATTTCTGTTCGGTCAGCTGCTGTGTTTTTGCATATGGAAAACAAATACACAGTTTCACATACATAATGCATAGTGTCACATACGCATGATGTCAGCGGCCCCCTGCACACTTGTGATGTACATCTCCCGGTCTCTAGCCGGGTGTTTGCAGACAAGGAGGCCATGATGGCGGGGGCTCTGGAGCTGGCTGGGGAGATAGCAGCCCGCAGTCCGGTCGCTGTGCAGGGAACCAAAATCAACCTCATCTACTCCAGAGACCATAGTGTAGCAGAGGGCCTGGATTACATGGTGAGACATGTTTCCAGCACACACACACACACACACACACACATACATATGGAAAAGCACTGTGTTGTGGTATGTCAAAGCCAAAATGTGTGTCATACATGGTACCTGCCTGGCTGAACATAACAGCACCATTGTCGTGAAGTTGATAAACACCGTTAAAATACATTATTGTCATTAAGCAGATGCTTTTAACCAGAGTGACTTACATAGGATACAATTTTTATGAATACAAATGTTATCCATTTATACAGCTGGATTTTTTTTTTTAATTCAGGGTTTAGTACCTTGCCCAAGAGCGCAACGGCAGTGCCCCGGCAGGGAATCGCCCCAAAAACCTTTCCGTTACGAGCACTACTCCTTAACATTATGCTACACTGCCGCTCCGGATCATCATATCGCCATATCTCAGTCGAAAAGAGCCACAGATTGAAATGTGACTTGGCTCTCTTTGTCCCTGTGTTACTCTCCCTCTCTCTCTTTTTATCTCTCCATACCTTCCTGCTCCGTGATACCATGTCCCTGTCTGCCTCAGGCCACGTGGAACATGAGCATGCTGCAGACGCAGGACGTCATGAAGTCGGCTCAGGCCGCCATGGAGAAGAAAAGCCCGAAGGAAGTGCCTTTCTCCAAACTCTGAGAGCCACTGAGACGGAGAGGAGGGCCAAGCAGGGCCGGAGAGCAGGGAAGGGAGCAGCGAAAGGAACACGCCCAGAGCCTCCTAACACACAGACACCGCTGCTTCCACAGGCGTCCTCAAAGACAAATTGATGTGCTGTTAAGACCAGAGGTGTCAGCGAGAAGGGGTTGCTGGATTCGGTGGGCAGTTTGCCCCATGACAGCACCATCCATCAGTGGCTATAACCATCGTGCACCTCTCATGTACGCCACTGTCAGATCAACTCACCTGTGACTAATTTGTTGTGCTTTAAATGTACAAAGAAATAATGTGAAATGTATTCTTTTACAAATAAACTGTTGTCTGGTAGAACATGCCGTCATTTTTGGCGTGATTGGTCATGACTGCTGAGTGAGCGAATGAAAGTGCTGAGTGTTAAAGATCGTTTTTCATCTTACTGTTTTCACAATTACCTGTTAATTGATGTAATAGAATAATTACTAGAATACTTACTCTGAATCGTTTTCTAGTTATTATTCGTGTATCTGAGGCGATGTATGCGGTTGCGTTATTTACTGGTTTCATTTTGGTTAGTATGTGTTTTGTTGTATTTTTAACGGTTTTACATCAAGTTAGAGTACAGCGACACGTTTCACGAAGTCAGCAATTCTGAAAAACAGGGAAGTCAGTCAGTTAGCGTCCCCAACGAGTCCTGCTTTGCCTCAATTTATGGGAACTGAAAGATAGGCAGACGACGCTGCGCTTCGATAAGACGCAGTGGACAGCTCGGTTGGCTTTCAGTACACACTTTATATAGCCACTCGTGTAGTTGCTGACGGTCGTCTGCCGGACACTTGCTGTTGCGCTCCGTTGTGAGATCTGACAACCTCGGTGATCAGCGCAGGACTTTTTTCTGCGGTAGACAACGTGCCAGAGGTTGAAGTTAGCCTCTTAAAGTCCGGATCGTACTACTTGGGATAAGTCAGTAACATGGTCCCGTCCACCATCCGTTGCGTTTATCTGTTGCTGCTCATCAACTTCGCCTACTCTGGTAAGTCACCGCTTTGCTCATACTCAGCTGACCTGATCAAAACAAGCCAAACAAGTACAATGGATCAAACAATGAGACTGGGAACTATGAGCATGTGAGGTGTGATGATACACAGTTCCGGTTTCACTTTGGTTTGTCTTTTGTATAAGTAGTTTTTCAAATACTGTCGAGTTGTCATGACCGATTAAATTAAATTTGGTATATGGACTTTACTTTTTGTCAGTTCCAATTTCAAAGGAAATGGTTCAGACACGGTAATTTACAGTACCGTGTTACGAACCTAAGTAAACGCAGATGCCCATATCGTAATCCACAGCAGTGATGGGGGACGAATTACTGCGCAACCAAAACCAAAAATCAACATATAACTACTAAGAAATTGAAGTTTAAAGTAACGAGTCAGTATTTAATAATCCAGAATGCCATTTTTCTATCGATAGAGCAACGTCATCAGGGAAAAAATGTAGGAAGTTACATGTTGTAATGATGTTCTGAAGAAAAGGATAATCAAGACTGAACACCTGACATGCATCGATAAGTAAGGTCATGTAGGGATACGTCTTTATCAGCTGCAGGCGTGATATTTAAATAAACATGAAGAGATCCGCTATGTTACTTTGATTACTCCTACACCCTGCGAGTGCTGGGGGCTAGTGGTGAAAAGAAGATATGACAGAAGCATGGCTGAAATTGATAAAAAAAAAAGTTCAAAACAAGTTCAAATTGGACAGCTGATTGACGTGTTTAGCGTTGGCTCTGAAAACACTGGCTTTGAACGCTGCTTGAGGCTCTCTTGCCGTAGTTATGAATATGATATGTATGAATGCGGCTTGCAGCGCATTGATATGCCACATTACACCTGCTCAGCAATTTACCTTAAGAAGTCAGTTCTCTGTTTCAGCAGTGCATCCTCTTTTTCACCGACCCATATATATGCATATCATTAATCTCCCCTGTGGAACTGCTTTAATGTGTTTTAATGCCATCGCTGTCCCGCAGGGCGGGTTATGAGAAAGATAAAGGAGCGTGTGCACCAAGTTCAGTACCAGCGGGCAAAACATCACCTGCTGCTGGGTGCTGTCGCGGGCCGCCGGCCTGTGATGCAGGTCAAAGGGGGCATCATCCACCAGCCCCTGGATCACTTTGACAGCCTACTCCCTGGCACCATCCCGCAGGTACTTAACAGCACACACACTATGAGCATGCACACACACCATGACTGTAACTCATATACACCCAGGTGCAGTGCAGCAACGTCAGACATAGAAGCTCAGCATCTATCACAGACTGTACGCGATAGGTGCTGAAGTGTCAGAGCATGTAGTGTGCACCCAGCTGACTGCACCTCTTAAAATACACACACTGCCAGTCTATAAGCTGAGCACAAAAGCATATAGATGTTTTCTCTTGTCTTGTAGTATAATGAACTACAGCATATGTAAATAATGAATTACAGGAGGAAACTTAATTTTACTTCCCAGCTGATGTAATAAAATTAAATCACCCCTTTCACCCCTGACATTTATATGTAGCTTCTGCCTATAGCTACATTGCTGGATTGCACAGGGCACACCTGAAGATGTGACATTTGTGCATGCACTGACTTTTTTGTTTCTCTCATTACTCTCCCTTATCTATCTTATCTTATCTTTATCATTCTTTCATTCTTTCTCTCTCTTTCAGAGGTTTTTCGTGAATGAGGCGTACTGGCAGTCTCCAGATGGGCCGGTGTTCCTCTACATCGGAGGGGAGTCAGCCATCTCAGAGTACAGCGTACAGGCAGGTAAGCCCTGCCCACACTCTCACTGTCCGTCTGAATCCCAAGCATTTTTGTCATCAGCAGAAATTTCACACAAACATTTTCCCTCTGCAATTTAGTAAGGAATAAAAGATGAAAAAAATAAGGTGAAGCTTGTGTGCCTCCTGGCCTTACCTCTCCCTGACCTCTGGCTCTCCTTCTCTGACCCCCTCCACCACCCAGGTCACCATGTGAGCATGGCCGAGGAGCACGGGGCCCTGCTGGTTGCCCTGGAGCACAGGTTCTATGGGGAGAGTATCAACCCAGATGGCCTGAGAACGGAGAACCTGAGATACCTGTCCAGCCAACAGGCGTGAGTGTGACGGAACAGGAAGGAGAGTGGAGAGGGAGTGGACAGTGGTGGGGAAGGGTGAAGAGGGAGGGGAGGTGGAAAGAAAGAGTGAGGGAGGAAAGAGAGGGAGGAATAAGAGAGAAGAGGAGGAGAGGTCTGAGAGGGGAGATGGGGTGAGGGACTCGAAGGGGGAAGTGACGAGCAATGCTGGAGGCAGTGGGGAGATTGATGGAGGTAGTTGGATTGATGGAGGTAGTTGGCTGAATGTCAGGCAGGGAGGGAGAGGAATGGAAAAAGAATAAGTTGCAATGATAATGTGAGCTTAGCAGCTGGGGAAGGTGGAGTTTGGGTGGTGAGTGTAGTACTTTTAGTCCATGGCTCCTTTGCTCCTTTTTCCCCCCAGACTGGCTGATCTGGTGGCTTTCTATGACTACATCAGTGACCGCTACAGCTTGTCCCACAAGAATACCTGGATCAGCTTCGGGGGCTCCTATCCCGGCTCTCTGTCTGCCTGGCTCCGCGGCAAGGTGTGCGCCCGCTGCATCACTGACACGCCCACTGTTCAACCAGCGCGCCCACTGATTGGTTGTCACGACACCGACAGACTGACTGACACGGCCCCTGAGCCACTAACAGATACACCCCCTGCCAGACGCAGCGGTTTCCCACCTGACACACACACACAGACACACTAATGCACGCGCAGGGCACTGCCTGATTGACACTGACCTGCAAAGCCCTCAGTGTCTGCGGGCTAGCCAGTACCCTGCCGTCACACGGTCACTTTCTATCATTTCAGTTCCCTCACCTCATCTACGCCTCCGTGGCCTCCTCCGCCCCGGTCAAAGCCAAGCTGGATTTCTCCACCTACAACAAGGTACACAACGGACGGACGCTCTGTCACATGAGCTGTCGCATATCTTACCGGAGCTTTATTGACAGCAGCTTCACTAACGGTTTTAACAAACAGGATGTGTTCTGTTCCAGGTGGTGGGAGAGAGCCTCATGGACAAAGGGGTTGGAGGCTCAGTTGAGGTGAGAGGCTTCTGCATACTCTTCCTCGTGTTTGTGATCATATACCTTGTGTGTACGTGTGCCTGTCCGTGTGTGCGCGTGTGGTGCATGCGCTTGTGTTTTGGGTGTGCACCTCATTTCTCAGCGTGTGTTTGTGAGAGCACGCATCTGTTTGTGTCCCTTTTGTGTGAATGTGCTTGTGTTCTTGACGTGTACGCTTTTAACTGAATCCTCCGTGCGTGTACGGATATGCAAGTGTGCTGTGTCCTGTCTGTATATAACTGATTTCACAGCATGTGTATGCATGTCCCTGCCTATGTGCCAGGACTGCGTGTGTTATATGACTGGCCCCTTATTGTGTGTTCCCTCAGTGCGTAAACGCGGTGTGGGAGGCCTTTGCGGCCGTGGAGGCGGCCCTCCTCGGGGGCAACGAGACGCAGGCGGGCAAGGACTTCGGCTGCTGCACCCCGCCCACAAAGCTAGAGGACCAGACCGAGCTGGTGCAGAACCTGGCTGACATCTTCATGGGCTCCGTGCAGTATAACCAGGAGGGGGCGACGCTGAGCATCGACAAGGTGTGCACGATCATGACCAATAAGAGTGAGGAGATCGAGGAAGAGGAGGAGGCCTACGACAGGCTGGTGAAGCTGGTCGCGGTACGCTCTGCTGCACACGTCACTGCTCTTCTGTTACCCACACACTGCCAGTCCTGGAGCTTCCTGCAGTGCCTCTCACATGCTCTTACTTACTTACACACAGCTACCCTTAAACTCCCTCAGTAACTGTTGCTCATTACCTCTACTCACACATTAATACTCAAACCCACACTCATACATTGTTAAATTTTCAAAAAGCTATTGGGGTAGTTTGCATAACCCATTTGAACCTGCCACCAGACGAGGTGGCCGAGTGGTTAAGGTGATGGACTGCTAATCCATTGTGCTCTGCACGCGTGGGTTCGAATCCCATCCTCGTCGAGCTGTTTGTTTTCCTGAATGCAATTCAATGCCTTGCTCTAAAATCTTGGGACAGCAGTGTGCTGTAGTGGTATGTAGCCAGGCTTGTAACCAAAAGGTTGCTGGTTTGATTGATTCCCCCCTAAGGCGCTGCTGTTGTACTGTTGAGCAAGGTACTTAACCCACAATTAGCTCAGTAAATGTCCATCTGTATAAATGGATAAAATTGTAACATATTGTGTGTAAGTCACTTTTGATAAGAGTGTCTGCTAAATGACCATAATGTAATACTTTTTATTGATATTGTGACAGATATTAAATATACTAGCATTAGTGATCAGACAGCTCAGGCAGAGACTAATAGATCATGTTGAATAGGGTTTTTTTTTTTCCTCTCTCGGTCACTGTTTCAGATCTACCGGGCAAGTGAGGAGGTGCCCTGTCTGAACATCTCCCATGACCACGAGGTTCTGGAGCTGAGCAACACCACTGTGAAGACGACCGGCGTAGGAGAGAGGCAGTGGTACTACCAGACCTGCACTGAGTTCGGTTACTGTGAGTGGGCTACTGAACAGCACAGGGGCTCCCTGTGCATATGTGCACAATAGTCCCAGGGTACTGAGGAGGCCCTCTTATATTAATATGTAGTCCTTGAGTCTTAAAGAGTCGTTTTCACGTTACTTTCCGTCATTGGATACCGAGGAGACCCTTTTATCTCGAATTTAGTCACTGGGTGCTGAGGAGCACCTTTACTTTACTTTTAGCGCTTAGGTACCAGGGAGCCATTTTTACATTACATTTAGTCACTAGGCACTGACATGCTGTTGCCATTGTAACTGACTCAACAGCACTAGGGTTTAAAGTGGAGGGAAAAGGAACTGCAATGCCAGAAACTGGCAATGACAGTGCAAGTTCACAAAAACATATTTGCTGGCAGATCCGAGTTTGAGCTAAAAATAAAAAGGTAAGTCGGACAGCAAGCCTGTTGCTGTGTTCCACTTATGTGTGTCTCTCCTGCGAGCTCCTGAGCTGGATTCCAGAAGGCACTGCTAGTTTGAAACTCAGTCATTTTCATACTTGATTTTTCATGTCTTGAGAAACTTGAGTACCTACTCATACCTTTTGTGATCCTGTGATGTATTTATCAATTCTTTATTTGGGTGGGTTTTTTAATACTAAGGCTCAGGCTGCGAACGACAGCACAAGCCCCTCAGAGAATCTTGACTGGTTGCATTTTCAACGCTGAACATAAATGGCAGGATTGTTACGGTCAGGTGTCCAGTGGCACCAGCCTGTTAGCGTTCCTGTTTACATATGCCGTTTGCAGGTGTGTAAACACTAACCGTGCTGATTCTCGTGCAGACCAGACCTGCGAGGACGCCTTCTGCCCCTTCTCCCGCATGTTAACGCTGAAATCTCAGACGGAACTCTGCCCCCTGCTGTTCGGCATCCCTCAGAGCAGCCTCCATTCCAACGTCGCCTTCACCAACAAGTACTATGGCGGCGACCATCCCCAAACGCACAGGGTGCTGTACGTCAATGGTAAGGAGGATGGAGGGCACTGTCTTTTGTCATGCCTAATATTTTTTTGACTGTGGAATGAGACTCCAATGGAAGGAATTGTCCTGAAGGTGATATAGAAAGGGAGTGGGTAGCTCTTTGTGGCCTCAGGGAGTTTGTGACATCTGTCCTGTGCCCCTCACCCCCCAGGTGACATCGACCCCTGGCACGAGCTCAGCGTGCTCCAGAATGGGACCTCGGTGGACAGGGACAGGGCCATCGTCATCAAGGGCACAGCGCACTGCGCCAACATGAACACGCCCCAGGCCTCGGACCCCCCGGCTCTCACAGAGGCTCGGCGCGTAAGGGAGGGGAGGAGAGGGAGAGGGAAAGACACAGAAGAAGAGAGCGAAACTGCAGGGAGAGAGAAAAAGGATACTGAGAGAAAAAGAGAAAACAAAGGGAGATAGGGAATAAAACAGAGAGGAAGGAAAAGAAAGGGAAGAATACAGCAGAGAGGAAGATAGAGAGAGAGAAAGAGAAAGGAGGGAGGATACAGAGACTTGTGTATTAGCAGAGAAACACAAAGAAGAGTCAGTGTGATTCTTACCTGTACAAGGAGACAAAACTCACAGAAGACAACATGTAACCTATGGAGGGAACATTTTTCATATAGAGATGTAATTCAATTGTCATACTTAGATAAGTAATTTCTTCCTCATATAGAGATATGTGATTCCTGATTCATATAGACATACATAATTCCTTTCACATATAGAGATACGTAATTTATTCATCGTGCAGACATATGTAATCGATGTCAGTAAAGCCTTTTGGATGTCACCCCCTAACATCACCTGTGTCTCAGTGCCTGTCCTTGTCTCTGTCCCCTGTGCTGGGTCCTGCAGGAGATCGAGGTGCACGTCGCCAGGTGGCTGAAAACTGCAGCGTGGGAGCACATGTGAGGTGGTCACGGCAACCAGCGGCAAGCCTCCTGTTCGGAGTGCCCGGCGACACGAGTGACCCCACGTCAATCTGCCTGGCAACCTGAGTCGACACCACTCTGGCTTTCCAAGTGACTCTCACAAGTGCAACCCTGAACTCATGTGTGTGAGCGTGTGTGTGTGTGACATTAATCATTGCTGAAACACATTATTCATTACAAGGCCTGCTCATCATAGCTGGCTTTTACAGTCATGGTTGGGGGTGTCATGAGAGGTTGCCTTCAAGATGAGGTCTTCCAACTTTTCCATCATGACAGATTCCTGTTTTCCGACATATTAAATGATTTTAACCCTGACCAAGGCAAATATTTTTGTAGGGAGCAAAAATAACTCATCTTCCCAACTGCATTAAGGCTCTTTCGCACTGCAGTATTATTCAGCAGTGGTGAGCAGTAAAGAAGACTATATAGACTGTATTTTGGCTACAGTTTGGTGGTTATCACAGCCATTGAATAGTTACTTATGTGGGTAGAGGAAAAGTGCCAATTTTATTTGGATCATCCTTGGCATTTTAGGACAGATGCACTTTTTAAAATACAAATACACTAGCAACACTTACTGCTAAAATGCAGTCATAATGTACAAATATAAATGATATGATATATCAACTGTGGGAATAAAACAACAGGAAAATAAAGATTCCATTAACAGCATGACAACAAGCAAACAACAGAAGAGAGAAATAAGAAAACTCAGAACAGAAACTAGAACGCTGCCATTTGAGGATTATTATTATTATGCTTTTTGGCTTTATATAACAGTATATTACATTATAAAAGCTACAGCCCAAGTCTGAGTTTTGATAAGGCAATAGTGGTAACTGTGGAATGTAGTGTGCTGCTGGGTTTTTACACAGTGATGTCTCAACCATAGCTGCATTTTTGCAGTATTTTAAACATAACTGCCATAGAGGAGATCATCTTAATATTGATTAACTGAACGTAGTTTAACATTAAGCCATATGAACAAGCTGTGGAGCTCAGATACCTCCAACCTCCACATACAAGAAAAGAAAAAACCAATACAACACAAAACATAGAAATTACTGCTGTGTCTTCCATTAAATGATTTTTTTCCACCATTGGGAGGATTTTTCACTTGTGGGAGAAAAGCTCAATAAGTGTCAGTGTGCCTGGAAATAATTTTTATGTGTTAATCGTTGCCCGTGTGGATTTTATTTCACATGATGTAATCATATTTAATCTGAGTACATGCATGCTGTATTTTAATCTCTTTCCTAAGAAGCGCTAATCTTTATCCCTGCAGATTTTGTACTGGAGGTGCATTAATTAATGGCTGCTTCTTGGTAATCTGTTGTCACCGTTGTCTCAATCAGGTTGCATGTTTTGATTTGATGCAGACATGTATGATGCAGTCTGAAGAGGCTGTGCTAGTATGCAGTTTCTCCTTTTACCAGAGGGTGGTACTGTTGTTCCACATAGTTTAATATCCAGCATTTCCAAACTTTCTTGATTATCACGCCACCTTCAATCACCTTGTGTGTCTTGAATGGTCCCAGTTCCACCTCCTTATGGGAAACATTTCCCACTGTGATTCCAGTGGTTTAGCTTGTTATTCATTGTCTTTTTGGTTGATGTGATTTTCACCTATCAAGCAATTACAACTTCAATAATTTTACAGTGGAGTGACACATTTTGTACATCAGTGCATATAAAATAGTCCCTCTTGCATAAGATGCCTTTCATAATCTCCATTAGCTTTACACAACTACAAAAAGCAGTACTACAAAGCTATGCAGCTGTATTATTGTCCAACTGAAAATTTTGCTTCAGCAATGAATTCTACAATCACTATAGTAAGTAATTGGCCAACTTTGATTCTTTTGTTTTAGTACAAAAGGATATTTTAACAGAAATTAAGCACAGCATGAGTGGAATGGAGCTACAGACTATATTACTAACTCTGTAATCCTACTCTAAATTCAAAAGTCAACGTCCAACTTCTGCAAAGCTGTTTGGGGTTAGAATTACGAGGTACCTGAACCCCCATCTTTCGCTTTTACCGGGACACCACCCATAAGTCTCACGACAAACCATGCAACAGCATGTGCACAAGCCACAAGGAGACAGTATGGACCTCATTTATAGACCTCATTCAAAAAATGCTGTGCAGCGACTACACAATCAGGCACTTGTTCGGACAGCTCCCCTGAAGCATCAGGACCCCAAGAGTCTGCTCCACAAAGGAATGCAGCCCATTCCCAGTTTAAGCAAAGTTCCCACAACCTTGATGGGACAAGGCTCACAGCTGGCAGCGAGAAACATCCAAAAACACGCACCTTCCCTTCACCTGTCTGACAGACTGTCCCTGTCTCAGAGGGATAGCTGTGCCAAACAGTCCCAGCTGTGAATTGTTAGTGATGTATGTGTAACTTGGTGCCTGGCAGCGCCTAAAGATGCACCTGTACAGCTCAGTCCTTTAGGGTCCGCTGACCCCAGTGCCGACAAGAGGTTAATCCCTACACACACACACACACACACACACACACACACACAACTGAAACCCAGTTCCCAGCTAAAAAGACTGTTATCAGGATCTCATCCAGGCACTATCAGCAGCACTTGACAGCAGCCAGGGCCATGGGGCGGAGGTACCTTGCCTCAGGTGATTGGAGCAGATAAAGATCGATCACCTATGGTATTTGAGGGCGTGTTCATGAGGAGTGAAATGGAAGATCCAGCAAACGGTCTCTGGGATCTCCCTAAACGCCACAGAAGCCTTTTTTGGCAGGCTCAGCACCCTGGTCAGCCCCTCTGGAGCTCTGCAGTAGATATGGGAAAAATATATTTTGCACAGCCAAAATGGACAAGGATAGACTAATAAACCCCAATATCTGATTTTATTTGATTATTATTCTATGCGTGTCCAGGCCACCACTTTAGACAGGACCTCCTCATATAGAATATTGTGTAGTAATAGTAATCCTAGTAATTCTGTTTCTACAAGTGCTGTGTCTCTCAACTGATGTAGACAGATCTGTCACATCAAAAAGGTGCAAACAGCCATGTAAAATATGAGGAGGGTGTAAAGAGGCTGAAATGGGAAGGCTGGGAGAGTGAGGTTGACATTGCAAGCACACACTGAGAACTGAAACGGACACAGAAGAGAGAAGGTGAAATGGACAGAGCCACAAAGGAGCTACAGAGAGGGACAACACAGAAAACAGAGATGAGAAACCCCGCCATGATGATACGTATGCAACAGCTGCATTCTGGTTCTCACATTGCTGCTAATGTGCCTGAGTCACACTCTGCCGTTAATAGTGACTATTACACATTTACTGTAATTACACTTTGTTTGGGCTCCCATTTAGACAATGAGATGTTTTGAAAGTGTGTGTGTGTGTGTGTGTGTGTGTTCTTGATGCTGTCCCAGGCCCATCTGTCTCCCTGTGGGGTGTAGGGGGGAGATTTGGGGAGGGGTTTATGTCATGCCCCTGCTGTTCTGTACTGCCCCTCACTGATTGATCATCTCCATTCCCCCCCGGGTCACTCAGGTCATGACCTCTCAGCACTGACCCCCCTACAGAGAATGTTAAATCACCCACACACACATTGTGGCACACACACTCACACAGTCATACCTAGCTTTTATGCATATACAGATGGCGTTTCACTCACAATAACACACTTTCCACTGCACACACACACACATTTATGTACATACACACACACAGTCACGTGCACAAACACACACAGGTGCATACACAAATGCACAAATATTAACCTTCCTCGCAATGCAGCTAGCTTTATTATCATACAGCTGTACTGTATAAATTTGCAGTGGCAAACATTATACGCAGGTCATAAATACAACAAACTGAAATGTTTATGAAAAAGCAAAAGCAATACAATAATTCTTAAACAGAACAAAATTTGTGATTCCTGAAATAATACTGCATAAAATATTGAAATGCTGTTTGACAGCGCAATAGAGCATGCGGCCTCTCTTCCTCCCTTTCTCATCTCCCTCCCTCCCCCTCTCTCCCCCCTCCTCTCTCTCCCTCTCCCTCGCCATCTCTCGCCTGTTCCCTTGATCAATGAGCAACCGCCAGAACCACAACTATTAATCAGGGCCTATCGGCTATCTGTCTCCTGGAACAACCAATCACGGCCCACCGACAGCTGGCCCATGACAAATGGACGTGGGAGGGAGGCGCATTTTATCTGATCTCGGCCAGGTCACAGCGCAACTGCACTCACGGACGCCTCGAGATGCTGATTGAAAAACAGACGCACACACACACACACACACACACACACACACACACACACAGACACACACACACACACACACACACACACGCACACACACACGGCAAGGACTCAACACAACTTAAACACCCAGACCATTCCATTTTGTGTCCCACCTGATGTATGTTAAAGCTCTCTCGCCAGGTTGATAAGTGAGGTTCCTGTCCTCTTTACCCCCACTGCACCCGAGGACCACGCCCAATGGACACGTCCCGGGGACACTGTGAGACGGGGGTCCCTGCTGCTGTTTTTTTTTTCCCAAACTGGTTGCCGGCTGTTTTCGGTTTTAATCAGTGTGGTTTTAAAGTTGGTATCTTTTCATTTATTCCTTCCAATAATCTGTTAGATTATGAATTCGCTTGATGGGCTATTCATCAGAGAGCCAGTTCGAAATTGAGTTAATGCCCCCAACATATAATTACATGCTCTGAGGACGTGTTTCAGTACCGTCTAAAGCAAAAAACAGCGTGACCTATCATCATTATTTGTCTGAACAACTTATGCATACATACATGAAGCGGACCAGAGCTAGATTAGATTTATCAGCCTTGTGATTCTGCTGAACTCTCTCTCTCTCCTTCAGTCCCCCTCCACACCTGTCCATCCATCATTGCCATGGCCACCCGAGGAGTATTAATCCCTCTGTCCAATCCTTCAGTACCTGGGGCAAATGAAAGAGAGGACAGGAAAGAGGGAGGTGGAGGGCAAGAGATGGATAGATGAGGAGAAGGAGGGGGCAGGGGGAGAGAACAAGCCTGAATTGCCTTCTCCAAATTATTTCTCTAACATTGCAACAAAGTTATCATGAGAATGTAGTGTTGCTGCAATGGTGATGCATTAGCCAGGAGCACAATGCTTCTGGGATTCACCCAAAACAATGGGGCAGAGCAATGTGCATTTACAGTACTTCGTCCTGCTACACATCTCATCTCTAAGTATATTTGAGTGTGAGTGTGTGTATGTGTGTATGTGTGTGAGTGTGTGTGTGTGTGTGTGTGTGTGTGTGTGTGCGTGCATGTGTGTGTCTGCGTGTGTGTGCAGAGGAACGTCTTTTCTGTCTGACAGATGTTACACTCTTTTGGCCCCATTTCCACCCCGTGGTTGTCTTCCCTTCTGTTTGGAGTCTTCATCCTTACAAAACAAGCCAACCCCTTCCTCCTGTATCCAGCTGCAATCAGTAACAACACACCAACAGCTCACAACAACAACAACGACTCTCGAAAGCACCAGAGGAGCTTGTGGCAACACAGCAACAACTCACCACAGCTAAATAGCAACAAAGGAGCAACTCACAGCCACACACCAGAAACTTACAGCTACACACTAGCAACTTACAGCAACAAAGCACCAACTCAAAGACCACAGTAACAGCACATTTTAAAACATAGGACATAGCCAAGCTGGCTAAAACCCGAAAAGCACTAGACACACCAACTTGAAATCAACCAACACCCTAATAAGCAAGGTACCATTAGTCCAATGTCAAGCTTCTAGGTGTATGTGTAGGGTGGGGGTGTTCAGGGTGGATGTTCACAAATGCCTACAAATGTGAAAGGTATATTCTTCTGAAAGAACTAAGGATAGCCATTTTGACAACTTTTGAGAGACAATTCAGAAGAAAATACTACATTACTTCATTGTCCCCATAGAAAATGTATCTGATCGGAGTGGCACTCTACTGCTCATTTCTATTAGAAGGTGGTGATAAATGCAAGGGAGAGAATGCATATCAGAGACACAATGTGTTTTAGAGTCATGCAGACATGTACAATTACTAAGTCTGTTCAATGATCTGAATAATGTATTTTCCCTAGCATTGAGTATAAATGTTTAAGAATGATAGAGGACAGACTCAAGGCAAACTGAGTGAAATGTGGAAGTCATTTTTTCACGGAGGAGCCCCAATGAGTCACCATTCAGCTGCGAGAACTAACTATGATGACAAGGATAAAAATAAGAGCAAATGCATGTCCAAAGTGTTGCTGCCAGAGGATTTGAACTTAATTTTTTACATTTACATAACAATAAAAACATTTACGCAAAAAAACTAAAAAATCATTTTACCTCACTCTGAATAATTTGAGAAAGCTGCTACAGATTGCAATGGCAATCAGGTTCTGAAATTGTCTACATTTGCATTTCTGTAAATGCTGTGTTGCATTAAAAACTCAAACTAATGGACATTTAAATACAAGGAAACACTGATGATAATAAAACCGAAGTCAGCTTGCCAACATGCCACAAAATACATCACTAAAGCACTATGCATCAGAAATGTCACAGTTAGATCACATATGTCACCTCCAACAGCAGCTGGATCCACAAGTGCAGCTACAAGTGTAAAGTTGCAAAACCACATGGCAGTCTGAAAACCAAGTGTTTGCATGATTTAACAAATGCATGAACCTCATGCACTCCAGATGCAAAATGTAATTCATCTGCTATATTTGAGCCATGCATTGCATTAAAATGTCGCAGTAGCGAGGGTTACAGGCAGAGCAAGCTTTGGACAGGTACTGTAGGTCTAGTATTAGACAGATAATCACAGGGAACACAAGCATGTTGCATCTCAGTGTCAAGCATTCTACTTCAATTCAGCTTCGATTAACCTCCTAAGATAGCAGTCTCTTTTATGCGTTAGCCTCACATTCTCTGGCATGACGCTGGTCTGCAAGAGTTTTAAACTGCTCAGCAATATGTAATGTAATGTCTCCTTAGACCTCAGTTACTTCATCCCCTGTCAACTTGAATCCTCCAAGCTGCCGCAACTCAATCACGATTGCTACAATTATACAGCACATAACATGACTCCATTGCGACTGTTACCATCAGCTGTTGATAGTTAGCTTACTGATGTAAACAATGTATGGTTGATTTGCATTGACATTTATGTTGCTAGTGATGGGTCATGGAGTGTTAGACACGAGGGTGGAATCTCAGTAGAGATGTAACCGCTGTGCTCTGTTTTGTAGTTACTGTGAATAGCTCAGTGTGATGATTAATACTGAGGGATTCCTCTTCTTTTCACGGTATTAAGACTCACTGGCACTATCTTATTCATCAAGCAGGCATTTTCACTGCATCATTTAGATATTTTGCATTCAGGTCTACAGCCAATCTGAAGCCGGGTATCCTCGAGTGGGATGCTTCCTAGTGCTTGATTTTTTAGTGTGAAATGAAGCATTGCACGCTTTTTATTTTATGAAGTCATGTCTGAAAAACATTTTGGCGTAGCAGTTATGCTTGCTATAAGCAAATGACATGGCAGTGGGGAAAGGCCTTATCACTACTGAGTGTTGTGATAGAATGGAGCCGGTCCATACCAAGGGATAAAAGAACACAGAGAGGGCAATTTCCCACCTTATAGCCCCCACCTTAACCTGCCACACCCCCCACTCCAAAACATACACACGCATTGAATCATGTTAATATCAACCACAATATGTAGATATGCCCTTTTGCACATTTTGCAGGAGTTCCTCACTGGATCCTGAAACCCAAGAGCAGACACAGAGACCTGATGTACCAGAAGGGCCGGAAACAGACCAGTCTCCATACCCTCTCTCCCTCCTTCTCTCCCGAACAGTGACAGGTAGATTAAGGGGCATGATAGATGCCCCCCCCTCTCTCTCCTCCCTCGCCCCCCCTCTCTCTCCCTCTATCTATCACCGGACTCTGTAATTGTGGGGCGGCAGGCTGGCACTCTGAGCCTCCATCCATCTACTTAATAACAAACAGTCAGGGAAACTAATGGTGCCTCGGCACAGAGTTAATCTCCATCTGTAAAGAGATGGAGGGAGGGAGGGAGGGGGGATGAGGGACAGCGAAGTGAGGGAGGGAATGAGAGGGAGAAAGAGGGAGGGAAGGGAGGGAGAGGGAAAAGTAGGGTGTGGATGACAACACTTTCTCCAGTCCCAGCCAGGTTGAGAAAGTGAGGCTGGGCAGAGGACCATGAAAATAAAGGGTGCAAACAGAGGAACGTGTGGAGGAGAGGGAGAGAATAGAGGGATGCAGGGGTGGAACAAAAAAAAAACAGAGAAAATGAGGGATGGAGTGGCAGATGCAGATAAGCGGGAGGGAGCCTGAGGGGGTGGGGTGGGGGTATCGCAGGAGGAGAGGAAGAGAGGCAATGAGCAGGACAGAGTGGATGGAGGGATGGCGGAAAAGGATGGAGAGGGACAGGGGAAAGAGGCAGCAGGAGATTTACGAGCAGCCAGCCAGACGACCCAGAAACTGGAGAGGCACGTGCTCATAAAAAAGCACTCTCCGTTTCCACCCCCCCTCCTCCCCCCGCCCCTGCGTGCCTTTAATCCCCCCCCCCTCCTTTTTGGAAAGTGCAGCTCTTTGAGTGGCAGCCCCGCTGCTGTGATCTCCCCGCTGGACAGAGGGGCACAGGGTCACAGCAGCCATGTTACCTTTATGTGAAAGTCAATGGTGTCAACTAGCATGGCGTGCCAAGGTGCTGAGGGCAGGGCAACTAGCACGGTGCTAAACACACACATACCCTGCAACCTCTGTTCCCCTGACACTGCGCTCTTTCAGAGCGTACTCCCCATCAGGTTGCTGGCCAGGACTCATCCCAGCCTGGCTTTCCACATCGGCTGAGGCCCAGGCTGCCGAAGCTGCTGTCCAAAGCTGCTGTCTTACACCCCGAACCCTCCCTCGTTTTGCAATGCCTTATGGGATTGAAAGCCAAGGAGGCATTTTGGGCATTCAGCTCCTTTTTTCTTCTTAATTCCTTAATGTTTTGCCTTTTTTACATCTACACTTATTCTTTGCTTAAACATATTCAATTTGTGAGGCTACTGTCTGTCAGGTTTTGAAATAAAAAAATCTGTAGCCTCTGTGGCTTTTTTGTGTTTGGCTTCCTTGGCTGTTGAGAGGATGACTTTAAATCTGTAGATCCATCTAGTAACCCTGCCTAACATGGGATTAATATATATTTTTATGTAATACTGCTATAAACATGTGTAGTGCAGTAAAATAAATCTATGAGGGTGTGGATAGGTGCAGCACTCTGCTGTGACAACCAGGAGTGATGCCAGGCACTGGTATTTGAAACTGTGAATTGCAAATCTGTTTATGGCCAGGGTCTCTTGCACATAGGGGGCACTAAGTCCTGCAGGCTCACTGAACATACAAATTTTGTAATGGTTCTCCGCTCTCTGCAGTAAACATGTCTACATTATGGAGTGTACTGGCGGCCGTTGCGTAGATGCCAGGATGTTAGGCTCATTATATCTACTCTGCTTCACTGATTCTTTCTACAAGGATGCTCAACCAAACTGATGTTACATTGTGAATATAAACCAACTCATTGTAATAACACGGCATGTAAATATAAAATTCAGCACAATCAATCAGCCAGGCTTCTGTTTATCAGGGAGGAGAAGGATCTGCAAACACTGGTTCGGGTAACCTGGTGGTGATGTCATAAAGCAAAAAGGCTTGGGAGATTGTAGCCCTCCTGTACCGGAGTTCAGCACTCTTGATCTGTGCTGGCCCACTTTACGAAAATACAAGAAAATAAAGGATGTTACTAAATGTATCACTCCACCAAGACAGAGGCGGACCTGCAAAGACCAGATGTCAGGTGTGGGCGGTCCAGGTTGGCAGCTGTCCCAATTTTAGACTTTACAGAAGAAACTGTTGCAGTTTAGACATAAAACCACTGGTGGTTTTATCCATGTGATAAAAAAAAATAATACCAAAAAATTGTCATACTTTTTCTCTGGGACCAGGTTTGTAGAAGGGTGAGTGTTCATTTGAAACATTTTTTTCTTTGCCCACAAGTTTGGTGGTATTTGCTGTCCATGTACCAGTGGACAACCCCACAAACAAACAACAGTTGATGGGAAATAACGACAGTATCAAATCCACATACAAAACCCACTCTCCTACATCACTGACTCCCCTAGACTCCCATAATGCATGTGGTTAAGGAATTCATCATATTCCCCATCTTTACCATGCCTTTTACAAAGAGCCATTTTGCCTGGCTGAAAATGGACTACACCGTACTAATGGGCTGAACAGTCCACTCCATAAATTAAATCAGAATTGCTTAGGGGCTGTTTTATGGTGACAAAAAATTGTTGTTCAAACACTAAAAAGCAGGCATGAGAATGATGACCACTGATTAAAAACAAGGGCAAATGAAGATGAATAGAAAGAGAAGAAGGAGAGGGAAGCCCCTTGAACACTTCAATCACCCCCCCCCCCCCCCCCCCCCCCCCCCCTTGAAACACACCCTCTCCTTTTCTCATTCATCTCTTTTCTCCAGCCACGACACCCTGTTTCCCTTTTGCTCTCCCTCCTGCTTTAGCCTAGGGCATCGCCTGCGGTGGCCTCTCCCTTTGAACCACACGCACCTTGACACTGACCCTCGCGTAAGGGCAAGCAAACGCACGCACGCACACACACACACACACACACACACACACACACACAATTGCATTGATATGTTCACATGGAAAACCACACAAACACACAGCCACACATGAGCACATGAATTTATACCCAATAAATGATTATCACCAGTTTATTAACAATATAAAACCCAACAGCTAAATGTCACAGGCAACTACCATGTGACCAACAAACACCCACAAGACACCCTTCTTGAATTTGCAGTGCCCCCCACCCACAATTAACCACAAACATCCCAGTCCATCTGGTGAATCAAAACACAACACAACGGACTGTGGCCACAGAGTCACACGCTGACCTAAAATAGGAGAGCAATTCAAGTATTGCTAATATATTCACCCCATTATACGACTGGAAATCGCACATTATGCAATCTATATGTATCCATTCATATCTATCGTTAAAGTAATCGGTCCTCTCTCGGTGCTTTCTTTCGCTATAGTCGCGCCTATTAGCAGTGACCCTCCTGCGGTGTTGAAAGGCCGCGGTTTAGTTGATGTTACAGCGTCCACTTGCTGCGCTTCTGTCAGTCTCCCCGCCGCCCGCCGCGACCCCAGCTCCGGCCCACTATGCACGCCTGTGTGCTGCCGATTGAAGTTTCGCCCGCCCGGTGATTGCTCACTACGGGTGGGGGGTAAAGGGAACGTTTTGAATAATTATTATGTTACTTAAGTGTAATTTACAACATAAGAAACGGTAGGGCCCTCCCGAGAGTTTTTTTAGGAGCAGAAAATTAATGAGTTTCTTCGGTTTCGCGTTATTGACGAAACCTTCACAGTTACGGATGAGCTAATTGTTTTATCCTACTTGACAACATTCCGTTTTTTCAATTAAGTCAGAGATCCCAAGAGCATGGAAGAGGAAACTATGCAGCTAATAGATGTGGCTGTGGCAACAATAATAAGTTGAACATCGGGTATTGTCATTATTTTCAGTTCAATTTAATTTTAAATATAACCCTGCTGTTACAGTAGGATATAGGCTACTGCCGACACCAAGTTTGCAAGCTTACTGGAACAATTCCTGAAAGTTCTTCGTTAAAAAGCTTCGAGTAAAGACAATTACCACCGAGACTATGATAGATGTCCTTAAATGAAAGATGTATTTTATTTACTACTTGGAATATAAACTATAACGGAATTTTCCGCGACTAACTATACATCACACCGCTCATTGGAAGGCGGTAAACTCGTCTCAAGGGAAGTTTGCGTTTACAAGCAACGTTGGAAAATAGAACAATACAGATCTTACGGGTTCAGCTGAGCAGAGGTGAATGAGTGTGTGAGACGCGTGGCTGGCAAAAGAGAAAAAAAACCCTTACAGTTTGGAGAACCATGGTGAATAAACCCTATGGAACAGACCGACACCCAGGGATACAGCACGAAACCCTTAGCACCCTGTAGGCAATATCACGGAATAGCTATAGCTATCCAGGATTTGAGCATTTTTTCCGGACAAGTCGACATAGACTTCTATAACATATATCTACATTCGAATTAGCCAATTCAAACGGTAAGGGAAAGTGTGTGTGCATGTAAGTCAAAGAGCGTGCCGTTGAGCGAATACAAGAGAGCGCGCGCTTGTAATGCATGAGAGTGTGTGAAGAAAGAGGGTGGGGGGTGAGACCCCGCCGTGTTTTGACCCCCCAAACAACTCCCAACCTCCATCGCTCCCTCCATCCCTCCGCTGATTTAAAGCTTCATCGCTCATTTCGCAGTGACAGATTCCAGCCAGTCGCCTCAGTTGATGGACAGCGGGAGCGGCCAAAAAGCACGCTATTTTTCCGCACTTCACATCCTGCCTGCCCGCCGAACCCCGAGACACACCGTGCAGTCCAGCGCGCTCGCAGAACCGAAGCCGCAGCCCGTGCAGGAGAGTCGGGGCACGGCCTGACACGGAACTCGAACTACGCTGAATAGAGGGGTCTGTGGATACACCCCCGTTATCTGGAATCTGATTTTATTTACCCCGGCAAATATTATTTTATTTTCCAATATACGCACAACCTCTCTCATGCCTTACTCTGGCTGTTTTGTATTTGTATTTTTACTAGCTGGAAATCAACAATAATAGATTACGTCGGCTTCGTCCACTCTTTAAGTGACAAAGTAAAAGTGGCATTGTATTGATGTAAATTTTATAGACGATAGATTACATTATTTATCGCTGTTTATTATTTGCACCGTAACAATTAGCGTATACAGACTATATAAATATATAGAGCCAAAGCCGCGTCTCCTTAATCGGCAGTAAGATTTGGAGCACCTGTTCTTTATTTTAACATCTGTATAGTAAGAGGGACCGTATCATTTTAATTAGTTGGATTAGTTATCTGGATTCAGTTGGCAGAAAGCCTCAGCTGGACAGCCTCGACTGGAGAGCCGCTGTCTCGTCCTCCCCGCTACAGGATTGGCTTCCGTGTCGCATGGATAAAAGGGTAGGTCTGCTGTTTGTTATTGCCGCCGCTTTCACAACACCCACTTTCCTACGACTTATCGTGCTCATAACTGCGATCAAAAAATCTCGGTGTCCTCTGTTTTCCCACAATTTCTTTCATTTCTGTCGCCGTTTTTGTTCTTCGTTTTGTGCGACTTCTGCCCTTCGACATAGCAACCCTGTCTCTCCTCTGCCCCGTCTCCCTGCCCTCTCCTCCTTCGCCAGCGAATCGCTCCATGGACTGTACCCGGCCAATGACGGCTGCAATCCCGCTTTGAGTTTCTATCAAGCGGTAGCAGCAACAAGGAAGTGCCCACATTTCCAAGATATCCACAATTTTTTATCCATCACATAACTTATAGTGATAATGTGTGATGGACAGTGGTGATAATATTAATAGTAATAATAATAACAGCAACATTAAACTGTCACTTAAATAAATGTTTCTTATTGGATTGCTTTTAAATACTGTATCTCTTAGGCCAATTGATGTGATTCATCAATTACTGGAATACTATTACCACCTCGAATCACTTCCATTGAATATGGGCCTGCGTCTATTATGTTGTATAATTTCGTACATGATGGTATTTTTTAAAAAGATAAAAGCATCTGGGATAATCTGACTAATCGCTAGGTATTGTCTTGAAAGCAAGAAGCTATCATGCACTTTCAGGTCGGTTTTGTGTGTCCCGTGGAACTGGTTGGCGGACTGTGAAAGGACAGATTATATTATATTAAAATAATTTTAGAAATAGGTCTACAATGGATCGACGGTATGGAATGAAATGTATTTATTAGAGAGAAAGGAACATAAAATTATTGCAAAGCGGAAAAGATTCAGTGACCTGAGACGGGCAAAGAAAACGAGAGATATAGGGAGAGGCAGACGAAGTCGGTAAGTAGGTCAACTTTTTTGCTACATTGGGTCGGCGACTCTAGCCGAGTGCATTGCTAGACGTAGCTCTCTGCGGCTTCTCTCAGCCAACTGGGCTACATGTAATTAGTGTATAACAGCATTCAATGTCACTGTATTACAGATAATGTACAACTTTCTCATATATACTTAGACATCATGGTGTCGTCTTAACGTTTATTTAACAGACAGGATATTAGTGCCACTATTTCTGTAATCTTTGCAATGTTTCTAACCTAATCAAAAACTCTCAAATTTTAAACGTTTATTCCGAATATAAATTGCAGCAACTTTTCCAAACAGGTTGTGAGGTCAGCAGTTTTATTGATGGAAAAGGTACCTCTGGTGTTTTAATGAATGTATTTTTTTCGTGTAATTAAACCACGTAGAACAATATGCTATGCTATGGTCACTTTCCATGCTATTATTGATAGGCTACTTCTTAATTGCTTCTTTGTCCTTGCCTCCTTTGTTGTGTATTTAACTCCTTTGGTTTGCCCTAGTCTAAAAAAACTTTCACTGTGAAGAAAGCGAAATATGCATGTATTAGTCTCTTCGAATGTTAGTAAATTATGAGAAAGTCAACAATCACTATTGGTTTGCTTATTCTTAAAGTCTGGCAAAATGACTGAAGACGCAGAATTCTAATGAGTTTTTTTTCCAAATAATACATCTCAAAACACCTGGGACTTTAATATGTATTATTATATTTGGGATATCTAAATGCAGAAGTATGGCCATTTTGTTATCATCATCAGTGTAAGTAGCATTAGTTACAGTCACAGCTTTGTGCACTGAATATTTGTAAACATGGACACGTTAAGTGAAATTCACCACTAGTAATGTGAAATTTTTATATGCGATTGGTATGAACTTTTTTACTCCTACTTAATTCGAAGTAAAAATCGAAACAGGAAACAAAGCCATTATGTGAAATGTTTTATCGTTACAAGCATTAAATTGATTAGTTTGAAATCACAGAAAAGAAAAAGAATGATACGGGAGGCTGCAGTGGAAGACTGTGGTAAACGTCGTTATCACAGAACACATCGAAACCGCACCACTTTACGCGTTTTACATGTCAAGATTTCTTTCCGTCGGGCTACTATAGTCTGGCATTAGTAAATTTATAGTTTGAAGAAGATAACTAAAACAAACGTACTTTTTCCATACTATGCCCAATAGATACCTGAATTCGCAAGAAACTGAACATCTTTTAAATTACCCTCACGATAAATGTGTATTGCTTCTTTGACTTTGTAGAAAATGCACACTGTTACCATCAGCCATGTTTCCACTTTCTTTATAAGGTACAGCAAAAACATTTATCTGTACTTATACTTATTTATATATACTTTAAACATTAAGCGCCTTTATTTTCTTATCTTGTCTTATTCTTATCATGTCTTATAAGATATCCATAGTTAGAGTTCAACACTTATAATTCCATTTTCATAATAAGTACACTCGTCATGTTTAACATATTCTTTTTAGTAGCATATTCTAAAAAAGAGAAAAGAGTACAATTTTGCAATGAAATGTACAGCATTATATCATCTGCACAACACAAGACTTAAAATACCACAAAATCTAAAGCCACAATAGATTTTCGCTTCATTAACTTAAAGTGTGTGAGCTGTACGTATACACTGTATAATTATTATTATTAAACTAATATTATCAGTTTACTGTTAATGTATATTACCAGCCTTTGTGAAAACAATATTTATTTTGTAAGCGTCATCATATATCTTTTCTGGAGTTATAATAAAACTTTTATTTGTATCCTAGATTACTCTGCTTATTTATAATGAAGTTGAAGGATGTAAACTCGAATTCGAATACCAGTATTGTACTCGAATACCCTTTGTTTTGTGGTGTTTTATAATCATCCAGACAGAACCAACACGATGGCGATACTTTATATTGTTATTAAAGATGCATTGTTTTTATGGCACACATGTTCTACACATGTGTAGCGGTTCTCTCTCAATTTCACGCGACTCGGAAAGTACGAGAGAACTCGAGAACTTTGGGTCGGCGCTTTGATAAAGGTGACGAAGAGCGGCGACATTCGTGCAGAAACTCGATACCGCCTGCGCATAGACGGGCGCGTTGTCTGATATGCTGCATTCATGGTAATTATTCATTAAAGTTAGGTACCCCGCTAAATCCCCAAGCAGGTGGATTCTGCGAACACAGCGCTATAACGGAGTTTCACATTGCTGAAGTCTGCCTCCGGTATTATTGCTTCGGTTACAACCAATTCCACCGCAGATAGACGCGGTGAATTCGCGTTGCGCACCTCAACGGAAGAGTGTTGTGTGTGCGCACGGGGGTGTGTGTGTCACTTAGAGGTGTGACATACAGTATTCAAAGGAATACTTAAGTGTGGCTGCAGCGTGGACTGACAGAAACAGCTGAAGTGACTGCATTAATACTGTGTATCTACTGTCATTGCGTTTCGACTTTTGTATGCATGTGTGTACTGAGTGCCCTTATAGTGCGAGTGGGTAGAGCATGTGTGATCTAAGAGCTCATTGCCGGTTTACAGTCAATGTGTGTGTGTGTGTGTGTTTGTGTATGCGTGCGTGCGTGTCTTACTGAGCACGTGTGTCCCATTGCGGTTGTTCTGTACAGTGAGGCAATGCGCATGAAAAAAAATCGCACATCAAAGAGCCTCTAGTTGCCCTAATTAACAAGGAGGAGAGAAAATTAGCAGCAGCGAAGGACTCCCCCTACACACATGGTATTGAGTAAACTCAGCCTCGCTCACTTCCCCTCCTCTTTCTTTCTCTTTACAGTGTGTTCTCTCTGTCTCTTTCTGTCTTTCTTTCTTTCTCTCTCTCTCTGTCTCTCTCCTTCCACCATCTCCCCATTTCTGCATTCCTTCATCATGCCACGCGTCCTTTCTTGCTAATTCCATACAGTGTGCTGTTTTTGCTCTGTCAGGCTGAAATGAGACATTTTGTGGGTAAGCAGAAATGGACGTGCTTGGTTTTGTCGCAGAAACAACGGCGGTAAAACTGGATTCTTCAAACTGACCTCCTTAATCAAATAATTTACAGGTATGATAACCTTCCCCCTCTCTCTATATATTTCAGTATGAGGACCAGGTGCAGTACTCAGGGTCAGAGGGCATGTCTTTGGGGGGGTACAGAGATATCCAGGCTATGAGGTCACTGCCACCCCCCCAATATGGTCATCTTGCCGCAGACTCCCTGAAACACCATCGTGACCAGATCTATGGGTGAGCATAGCCTGACATTTTAACTCTCCTGCTCAGTGCTGACCATGGTGAATTACTGTATGTACGCTCACATATATATGATGTACATATGATGTACTATACATGTTGTACAGTACGCATTGAGTGTATATGGTGTGTGTGTGTGTATATGTGTATTTTACAGGGCATGCTCACTGCGTGAGTGTGTGTGTGTGCTTTGTTCAGCATATGCTCACAGTGTGTGTGTGTCCTGTCTGCAGTCACCCTCTGTTCCCCCTACTTGCTCTGGTGTTTGAGAAGTGCGAGTTGGCCACCTGCTCCCCCCGGGACACCACCACCTTCTCCTCAGCCACTCCCCATATCCCTGGCATGACCAATCACAGCGACGTCTGCTCCTCAGAGTCATTCAACGATGACATCGCTGCCTTTGCCAAGCAGGTGAGTGAGCGTGATGTTAGAGCACACCAAATAGCCCGAAAGACTAGTGTACAGCAGACTCTACATCTGTGCTAAAGACCCACTTAACTGTATCACAGATGTCTGAACTATAATTATTCATATTTTTCAGATACGCTCAGAGAAGCCCATTTTTTCCTCAAATCCGGAACTGGATAACCTGGTACGCCCCACACACACACACACACACACACACACACATACACGCTTGTAAGATTTTATGACCCTGTTTATTTTGGAATTGCCTCATACTCAACTGTTTGTGTCCCTCTTAGATGATCCAGGCCATCCAGGTACTACGCTTCCACCTGCTCGAGCTGGAGAAGGTACGCACATCCACTCGTTTTCACTCAGTTGCTTTCTGCACGCTGCCTTCATGAGCGTGGTCACGACCACCACAAGTGGAGCAAAAGCTGCTAAGCCCTTGGGATGTGTGTTAGTGAAGTCTCATTCCCCCCTGCGTGTGCCCCGCCCAGGTTCACGACCTCTGTGACAACTTCTGCCATCGGTACATCACCTGCCTGAAAGGAAAGATGCCGACCGACCTGGTGCTGGATGACCGGGAGGGCGGGTCTAAGTCAGACATGGAGGATTTTACTGGCTCCTGCACCAGTCTTTCAGACCAGGTGAGTGACAGACCAAAGATATATAGGCTACTAGGATCATGGTTTATGGTTAATGAAATGTGTTCAAAGCCCTGTTGATTCTCTTGGTTGAAAGCAATAGTCTGTAGAATACTGTTGGGGGATTTCATAAATCATTTAGTGCCATCTTTACATTTTTTGTTGACATATTTTACCTAAATCTTTCCAAAATTTAAAATGTCAATTTTAATCAACTTGATATGTAAAATGTATCGTTAGAAATCTAAGATAATAACAGAAAATGAAATATTTGATGCTTAGTTGGTCTTATATCTTATTTATGACAGGAAAAAACATACATTTACAATCAAGGTTATTCTTTATAAAATTGTGTTGTCTGTTCTAGGTGATAGTACTGACTACAAACCCTGCCTAAGTAATTCTTAATTTCAGACAACTGTATTACCATATTATGGATACTGTATTCTGAATGTGGTTGTTGATTCAACATGAGGGAATGGTAACTAAAAGACCCTGTTTACCATGTCATGAAACTGACTGGAGTTGTTAAATCCAGATTATAGCAAAGCTGTAAGAACTAGGTCTTATTGTTTTTGCGACTTGGGTGATAACTTGCTAGGGGCTGCAGTACTGTGTGAATGTGGCCCTGGTAACTCGGGTGAGGTGTTGCGTTGAGTCTGGACTTCTCTCTGTAGAACCCGTCTTGGCTGCAGGACCCGGAGGACTGTGTATCCACTCCCTCAGGTACCCCTGGCCCCTCCTCCTGCGGCTTGCCTTCACATAGCACCGACAACTGCAGCGACACTGGTACGCCACACACACAGACATACACACACACACGTGCATACACACACGCACACACGCGCGCACATACACACGGATGACAGAGTTTCCCAGGAACACTTGCACATGCACGCATACACACATGTGCACCTGTGAGCACACACATCTGACATACACTCATAAACACTGATACATGCACTCACACTGCAGTAAGCGCAAAAAGATATCAACATTTAGTGTCAGATGTGTCTTCATCGCAACATCTGCAGTTCAGCATTGTGTGTTGGCTGTGGTTTGTGTCTGCATACCTCTACGCGTACTGCTGGAGTCGATGTAATATTTATGTTTTGCTTGTCTGTTCTTTCCACAATCTATTTATGTCTGTCCTTTGTACTTTGACAGCCGATGTACCATTGTCCGCAGTTCTGCAGTTAGTGTATATCTGTCTGTATTTCTGTAGCCTGTATGCCTGTAGTTCTACAGTGTACATCTGTCTGTACTCTGTAGTATGTACACTATTGTCTGTAGTTCTGCATTTAGTGTATATTTGTCTGTACTGTAGTCTTTAGTAGTGTATGTCTGTCTGTGATTCTGTAGTCTGTGTACTGTCGTCTGCAGTCTGCATGTAACGGGCTGAGCGTCCTGTCAGGGCTAACGGAGTGTCTGTGTCCCTCTGTGTGTGTCTGCGCCGCAGGGGACGGGCTGGACACGGGCGTGGCCTCCCCCAGCACAGGCGAGGAGGACGAGACCGACCGCGACAGGAGGAACAACAAAAAGAGGGGCATCTTCCCCAAAGTGGCCACCAACATCATGAGGGCCTGGCTCTTCCAGCACCTGTCGGTGAGAACGGCAGGAAGAGGGAACGGGATTGGTGGGGGGAGGGGGCAAGGAGGCAGTTTAGAGTGGAGAGTAGCAGTGATTGATGGAGCGGAGGACTAGGGGGGGAAGAGAGCTGAGGCAAGGGGAAGGAGAATTAAATATTTATTTTTGATGAGAATCAATTTTATTTTTTTCCCCCCCGCAATGTGACAGTTATAAAGTGTTTCTGGGCGTTGCACAATTACACGCTCGGAATGTGAATTTACACCATTAAAGCACTCCCGAGCCGGATTGAATTGAGCTGTTAACAGGGAGCAAGAAGGTGAGCGGTTAGTAGTAGGAACAGTAACGAGTGTGAGATAATTAGCAGCTAATTGAAGCAGCTCTAACGACTCAGAGGGGATCTTAATTACCGACAGCACTGCCTCATCTCCCCGAGAGAGAGAGAGAGGCAGCGAGAGAGAGAGCGTCTCTTTTAGCACATGGTGTGTCTTGTCGTGCCAACAAAGCAGATTGGAATTGCGCTGGGATGCGGTTGCCTTGTCATTCAAGCTATTTATTGGACTGTATGATCATTCTGTTTTTAGTTGCTTGTGCGTTCCTTGGTTGGTGCTGCTTCGTCAGGTAGAGACCGCGAGCTGTGCTTGCTGAAAGTCTGCGTGGGCCTGCGTCAGCATTAAGCGCGTGGTTACAAATGCATGCCACTTCAGCTGTTTTCTCTCTCATGGATTTGCAGTCACTAGACAGCACAGGCTCTAATTTCTAACTATTCCACTCATTATTGTAGGTAGTGATCATTATAAACAGAATGGAAGTGAAACGCAGGGTTAGTGCTTGGTTGCCCATTGAAGTATACCCAGTTAATTCAGAAACATTGATTGGATGAGTTTGTTACCGTCTACAGCATGGTTACAGTTAACTTTCTGGGAAGGAGCAGTAAAAGACTGAAGTTGTGAAGCTGTTGTGTGATTCAGTCTGCGTCAGCTGCTGTTTATCACGTGTGGCAGCTGTGCTGAGCTCAGCCTTGACGCAGTTCTTTGTGTCCTCTCTCAGCACCCGTACCCCTCCGAGGAGCAGAAGAAGCAGCTGTCTCAAGACACCGGGCTCACCATCCTGCAGGTCAACAACTGGTCAGTGCTCGCCCGTCAATAATCAATGATCCTCTCTCCATTTACCCCTCAGCCGCCACGCTGTCATTAGCGCCGATCGGTAACGCCATCTGTAATCACTGGCCACTCCCGACACAATCAATAGCGTACAATCAATTATTACTCCGCAATCAATGTTTGTTTGTTGGGACAGTGATTTATGAGCTTCATGTAACAGGTTAAGAGGTTCCCAGATGTGAGAGGCTAGCTCTCCCTTTCGCTTTGGCACTCGCCCCCCTCCCTCCCTCCCCTCATGGTCCGCTCTGTTTACACCAGGTTTATCAATGCAAGACGCAGAATCGTTCAGCCCATGATAGACCAATCCAATCGCTCAGGTAAGAGAACTCTGCCACTAGAAATGCGTGTGATGTAGTTTCTGTGTAGTATGTACCATACATCTGTCATTTTTATGTTTCTGAAGTTTCCTTGAAGATTTTTCTAGCTGAGATGATTAAGTGCTTATTCGTTTGTGTGTGTGTGTGTGTGTGTGTGTGTGTGTGTGCATGTGCTCATTTTTAGGTCTCTCTTTGTCTACCTATTTTTGAGTATTGCTCGGACAGAATGCTCAATCAGTTCACCTAGCCAGTTTATTTCCTGTCAAATGCAGTAAGTCAACACTGAAATGTGTCTCAGAAAGCTCAAGCTGAAATCATGTGGATGACGTGAGTTTGTGTGTTTCAGGTCAAGGCGCCCCCTACAGTCCGGAGGGAGCAGCAATGGGAGGGTTTGGCTTGGAGGGACAGCCCCACCTGGGCATCAGGGCCGCAGGTGAGTGAGATAAAGACGGAGGAGGGGATGCTGAAAAGAGGTGGAGAGAGCAGAGACTAGTGGTTCATGCTTACACACCATACTGCTTCCCTCAGAATCTCTGATCAGGCAGCGAAGGGGTATAGGAAACCCCGTTCATCTGCTCACTGGCTTAGTGCTGATCAGAGATCAGCATTTTTATGGAGAACAGAGGGTGAGATGTCACTTTGGAGTATAGAAAGGACAAATATGTGAGGATGGTGTGGTAGGTAAAGAAGAAGATAGATGTGTGAGGGAACTGCAGGTGTGGTGAGGAGTGGGGCTTTGATGGTCAGATACAGGTCAGCCTCGCTCAGCTCTGTCCTTAACAGCGCTGAACCCACTGACCCCCAGCACAGCCACAGTGTTCTGTAATGGAGTGTTTCTGAGTAAAACCCCCACACAGGCAGCCTCATGTTGACTCAGATGGAAAAAAAGTACTTTCTGTGGTTTTTTCCATTGTGCACCGTGGAGCCTGGCTCTACGCACTCTCAAGCAGAGGAAAGGTGGTGTGTGATACAAATCAGAGATGCCATTGGCCCTGAGCCGTCTCTCCATGGGAAACAGGCACAAACTGGACAAAGATAATTGAATAAAATTTGAGAATGCTTTCATCTAATGTTGATTACAACATGAGGGGCATTCGATCCATCAGGGGCATTTGAATTGGCATCTACTCTAGGAAAGGTGCCCACTAAGAGTCCTGTTTCAGTCTGTAGTGTGTGCCCTAATTCCAGCATGTGTTCCTGTGGGTGTCTTTGCAGGGCTTCAGGGAATGGCTGCTCTGTCTTCAGAATACCCCGGGGCGGTCCTGCCCCAGCCGGGATACCCCCACGGCCCCCCATCTCTGCACCCCTATCCGCCCCCTCATCCAGCCATGCTGCTGCACCCGCCTCCCCACCCTCACCCCTCGGACCCTCTCATTGGTCAAGGCCTTGATATACACGCCCACTAGCCTGGAAGGGGGCGGGGCTCCAAGGGGGAGGAGGACACAGAGTGAATCTGACACAGCACACTTACATAATCCATAAAACACACACTGCTACTTACAGTAACGCACACATGTGTACACGCATTCTCAGATTCTGACATATCTGGAACACCACTGTACATAAAAATATTCACAAACATACATACACACACACACATACACACCAGTTAGCATTACCACTCATATACGAACAAACCAGGTGTTAAAGATGAACTTTCCCCTGACATAAATAAAACAAACCTTTCATCCCTTTGCACAAAAATGCACCAATACACTCCAGTCTTCCTTAGTACTTGAGCACTACGTTGACAGATCCACGAAAAACACTACCCTCCAAATTACCCCCACTGTTTTGATCCCCTTTCCTCACCCTAGCAGTTGAGGTCCCCTGTCCTTGTGGTCACTCACATCCCTCCCACAGTGTCCCCCTTAAGAGCTGCTCAGCCGAATGAACACAATGATGGCCTTACATAAGGCTCTTCCGGAAGAAGCAAACCAAATCAACGCCGCCAGCAGTTCCTGTCTCAGCCACAAGGGCCGGTGCCAGTTAGAGCAGCCTTTGATGTAATGCCCACTGCCTCAGTGTCAGGGCCCCAAGCCTCTTGGACTTTCAACAACTGTAGCGTGGGAGTGCCAGTCTTCCGCAGGGTGAGGCTGACCCCTGCCATCACCGGAGGGGCACATGAGGGTGAGACGTTCGGGGGTCACAAGGAGAGGATGGGTGGGATGTGTTCTGCACCCTCCTGGAAAGCCGCTCTCTGTTCAATCCCAGTCTTCCCGCCGACACCAGACTGAAAAGGGTGCGCCGACACACCCCGTGGGAACAGAGGCACGGAACGCAAGTGTTACACCATGACAGAAATCAGCAGAACAGTGTAAGACTGAGTGGAGGATCTGTGTGTCTTTCCAGCAATCACCACTATGCCATGTTGTCACGTATTATTTAATTTAATTGTCCTTTTTTTTAAATGTATTTTTGTATATATCTATATATCAGAGACACAGCATCATGAAGGTTCTCAAATCATAATATTTCAGGGTGCCGGTGAATGTGGACGCATTAAACATGTGACATGTTATTTTGCTTTATGTTTTTGGTATTTGTTGTACGTTGAAGCCTCCTTAAAGCACTGTGAGGTAAGAGAGGTGACCAGCTGACTGCTGCCTGTCCGTTCGCGCGCGAGTGATGTCACGCGGTGGCCCGAGCGCGACCCTGCGAATGTCTTCCGAATGCGGTCCGCCCGCACGGCCGAAGAGTCCCTCTGATCTCAACCACAGCCACGCCGCTTCCGTCTCCACAGAAACAAACACGCACACGCCGCTGTTACGTAGGGTCACGGGCACAGTGCTTACTCCAACCCCTCCCACACGAGGTACAACCCCTCCCCCCCCTTCCGAGTCCCTCGCAGACAGGGGACAGCCCTCTTAATTCCTGTCCGGTCACAGTGCGTGGGGAGAGCACTCGGCAGGAAAGTATGGGACGTTTCTGTAATTTGCGTCTGAAGTGAAAGGATGAGCGCTGCAGGAAGACTCAAAAGAGGTTGGCTAGAAGACTCAAGAGGTCGGCTAGAGGACTCGATGGAAGTCAGCTGGAGGCTCAAAGGACGTCGGGTAGAGGACGCAGTGTAGAATGGCTGGAGGACTCAACGGAAGTCAGCTGGAGGCTCAAAGGACATCGGGTAGAGGACTCAGTGTAGACTGGCTGGAGAACTCGATGGAAGTCAGCTGGAGGACTCCGAGGTGACTGCTGAAAGGACTCAAAGGAGGTTGGGTAGAGGACTCAACAAAGGAAGTGTGGATGTGTCCATAGAGGACAATGGAGCCCCTGTTGCCCTTGTGTCTCTTTCCTGTGATAAAGAACTTATTTGATTATGATGTTAACGGTTATAAATATGATGATAACATTAAAAAACATTCTTTTTCAGACTTGTCCAAACTCGCTTCCTGTGAAAATGTGTGTGAATGCCATATATATCTTGTGAGCCCTCCGTTATAAAATGAGATTGTTTAATGAGTGCTTCAAACAATATGCTCTTAATACAAGACGTCAAATTTATCAGAAGACATTCCAAGTAGTTTCTCACAGCAGCATATACTTCTATAAATATTTCTGAAATTATTTGCGTTGGCGTTCTAGTAAATCTTAGCTCTTTCTTTTTTGTTAGTGTTTCCCTGTTTCCTCCTCTCTTTCTTTGCTGCCTCATGCTCATTTTTCTTTCATCCTTTTCTGTATTTCATACACTTCTGCCTCTCTCTTGACCTTGCATTTCTTCTTCTGAGCCTTCGCCACATTCCTTCCTCTCTGGCTCTCTTCCTCTCTCTCTCTCTCTCTCTCTCTCTCTCTTCCTCTCGCCTGTCATCAGCATTCCTCCCTTACTTTCCTCATATCCACTCCTTGTCTGCTTCTCTTGTTGTCTCTCTCTTTCCCCCAAAGTTCAAATCCAAGCCAAGGTAATTATTCATTGAATGTCAAACATGAATTCGGACATATTTGGCCTGGCCTTTCCCCCTCTGTCCCCCCGAAACCCCCCCCCCCCCCCCCCCTCCCCCCATCACTCCTTCACTCCCTCCTCACATGATGGATGCAGCCTGCAGCAGAGGTCAGAGTTCAACTGGGGGTCAACAGGAAGTGGCCTCGCTCTTTGACCCTCGGTGGTGACCCGAGACAGGCACGGTACCCTCCACTTAAAGTCTTTTTCCTGTTCGCACCCCCCCCCCCCCCCATCTGTTTGTCTGTCCGTCCGAGTTGGGGCTGTCGCTGTTTGACGTTGCTTCTGCATCGCAGTGAGACAAATCTCCCATCTGCAAAGGCGAAGCACAGTTCCACTCCAGACACTCTGAGTAAAAACCCACCGCACCCAGAAGTGTCACAGACCCAAACTGCATTAGCACTCTCAGGTGGTAATGAGCACAGAAGTAGAGGTGTGAGGTGCAGATGAGGGACAAGGCCAATGAAATGGTGTTCACAAAAAGAGGTGTGAATGAGGGGTACACTTATGACTGTAGCACCAGCATCAGGGCTGAAAGACTGCAGTATATCAGGGGAGGAAAGAAAGTGAAACTCTCCTGTGTGTATATGTGTGTTTGTGTATGTGTGCTTGTGTGTGTGTGTGTGTGTGTGTGTGTGTGTGTGTGTGTGTGTGTGAATGCATGTCGAAATGTATGTGTATGCAAATATGCTTATGTGATTTTTTTACATGTGTAGCTTTATGTGCATGTAAGCTTTTGCAGTCATAATTGTGTGTGTGTGTGACTATGCATTCACAGTTATGTAAATGTCTGTGCAAACATGTATGCATTTGCATTTACAGTTGTATGTGTGCTGTACAGGACATGCTCATTGTGTGTGTGAATGCATGTGTCTGTGCTTATGCGTGTTGTGCAGTACACATACACTGTGAATGTATATATGGTGTGTGTGGGTGTGTGTATGTGTGTGTGTGTGTATATGGGGTATAATGTTTATTTCTGTGCCGCAGGGATGTGTGGTGTCCTATAGTGTAATACAGTAACTGGATGATATGTGTCTGTGTCTAAGCCAGTAAGTGTGAATATGTGGAGGGATGTGTGTGTGTGCATGTACGTGTGTGCGTGTGCATGTGTGTTTTTGTATGTAAGTGTGCGATGGGGTCTCAGTGCGAGTGTGCGTGCTTTTGTATGTGAGTGTGTATGTGCATGTGGAGCGGTGGGGAGTTGGGGAGGAGGGAAGCTGGGGATCATTAATCATCCAATTACACACCTGTCAGACTACAGACAAGGGAGAGAGGGCGGAGAGGGAGGGGAGGGGGAAAGAGAGAGTGAGAGAAAGGGGGAGACAGAGGCGGGGGAGTGGAGGGAGGGAGGGAGGGAGGGGGGGTGCAGCTATTATACCTCTACAGTGCACCGTGGCTTAAAAAGACAGAAAAAAGAATGGGGACAAAGACACAAACAAACAAAAAAGAAGGACTGGGACAGAAAGAGAAAAGCAGTGGAGAATTGACACATATGGCGATATTGGATGAGCGATGGTCAGCTCTCTATCAACGCCCTAATGCAACATCCGCCAGATTGCTCAGCGGCCTCTTTAAATAAGTCATAATCAATGAACTACATTTTCAGAGATTTTTTTTTCTTTTGTTGGAAGGGGGGTTTGGGTGGGGCTCTTAGCTTGTCCATGTTGGTAATGTGTACAATGTGTGCTATATTCAAAGCAAGAAATGGGGGTGTTGGTGTCAAGCAAAAAAAAAAGGGTTCAAAAATCTTTCCATTGTATGTACTGGGATGTGATGCAAAATAACAAATTGCGTAGCTACTTTATTATAATTTCAATTTTACCTTAATATGAAAAGTGATTACATTTCAGTCACTGTGTTGCTTCACACCACCAACAAATAATTTGCTATTTGTAAAATAAACATATTCAATATCTATCATATACAAATACATAGTTATATTGCATAGAAAGTCTATATGCCTGTCTATGAATTATTTTCAGGTTTAATTTAGGTATTTTGAGTGTTAGAGTGGAATACTGGAATTGAGAGAAAGGAGACATGCATGGTTTGAAGACAAGACCAACTGGTAATATTAATATCACCACGGTGATCCTGAAAAGTAATTTATGTCTGTGTATATGAAAGACAGATAACTCCAGCTATACAGAGAACGTGAGACAGACAGAGAGACAGATATAGAGAGAGAAAGACAGAGAACACTCTTTGTCCTCTATAGGAAGAGTGTGTCCCTATTCTTAGCTGCAAGCTCTGACTGGATGCCTTAGGCTTCAACCATATGTGTATTCACAATCTTACATGCATGCATGGGCCATATATCTAATTTATGGATGTACTGTATGTTTATTATATTTTAATGCATGCATAATATATCATGCATATATATTGAAGTACTCAATCATGTACGTAAAAAAACGGTGTCCCTCTATTGGTTATGTATTATGGATCTGCAAGTTCAAAATGTGTTTCTAGTTGTATTTGCTGGATAAGGTAGACAATGTTAAGCAGTGCCTCTATGATCTAAATGCAGAATGCGTGCCAGATGCTCAATTAGGCAAATTTGGTGGCCCATGTCATTTGAAATTCAGAATACGGTGCTTCCATATGTTTTGGAATTTATGTGAATACATATGTGTGTGTGTGTAAATGTTTGTGCGCAAAGAAGGGATTCTGCATGAGCGAGCATCCAAGTGTGTTTGCGCGCGGCGCATGTGTGTGTTTGTGTGTGTCAGGGATTCTGCGTGAGCGAGCATGTGTGAGTGTGTGTGTGTGTGTGTGTGTGAGTGTGTGCGTGCAGACTGCATTCATATGTGTAATGAGAAGCAGAGTGTTCTCCAGGAGGGATACAGTGGGGCAGAGGGCATCCTTACAATGTTCCTGAGTCCGCTGGGGGGAATGGACTTTACGCAGTGTGAGAGAGGGAAAAGAGTGTGTGTGTGTGTGTGTGTGTGCGCGCACGCACGTCTAGTGAGCTTGCACATGTATGTAATGAGTGTGTGTAATGAGTGTGTGTGCACATGTGTATATGTAATGAGTGTGCATGCGTATGTAATGACTATGTAATGAGTGAGTGTGTGTGTGTATGTGTGTGTGTGTGTGTGTGTGTGTGTGTGTGTGTGTGTGTGTGTGAAACATTAAGGTTAACATTAAGCTCCATAGCATTATGATAGAAAATAGACGGGCTTGTTTTTAAAAGTTAAAGCTAACAGAGATTGCGTATACTGAGCTTTCATTTTCTTAGATTCTCCTCTCTACAGGGACTTGCATATTATGAAGTTGTACACCTGGATATTTACTGAAATAATTCAGCTTTCAAGTACCTTGTTCAAGGGCAAAACAGGGCTCCAACCCAAGGTTCAGACGTGCAGTGATTTGCTTAGAATTTCAAGTTCCCAAACTGACGCTCAACATTAACACCATGTCTGAGATTTATTAAACATACTCCACCCTTAATATAAGCCTTACTGTTTGTGCTACTGCATGACCATTTTTAGCTTTTTTCTTCAATGACTGCTGAAATCACGATGTTACATAAGTAATCATTATCATTTATCAAGGCCTTAATATGTGGAGCTCCAGTTCAACACGCTAGGAAGCAGAATGTCGTGAGTCGCCCAGCTTAACCTAGTGATGATCAGCGAGCAAGTAGTTTTTCTCGAGGCAGTAACACAGTCATACGCGAGGTGACTGTGCCATCTTGTGGCCAGAATGGGAACAGCAACAAGGGAATTTTGCCATCGGTGGCAGTGAGCATGACTCATATTTTTCAAAAACCAGCTTATATAGTACATACGCTAATGTTTTCAGAACATAGCGTGGGCAGCAGTAACATTGAAGTATGTGAAAAACCCAAATAACTGTATATGATTGCTTCTGGTAATTCAAATGTTTATAGGCCATAAGTTGAGAGTGGGAATGCACTTAAAATATCTCAGTAATAGTAATAGTAATAGTAATAGCTGTCTGCAATCCAGTAACAAAAATTTGATCTCACATTTACACCAGACATTAAAGAGTTCAAATCACATAAGCTGCCACTATCTTCTTTTGACAGTTTATCAGCAAGGCTTGTCACACTTGCACTTGCAATGTGCATTGTGTACTTTAGGGGTCTCATTAAAGAAGGCTTAGCTCATAACCAAATGATGACTGACATTTTTAGTAATAGTCTCATATCTGGTTAGAAACACTAGTAACACAGATACAACACATTCAATGTGTCAGATTAATAGCTCAATAGTTTAGTAAGTTACTGACATACTGTACCCTTACCACATGCCTGGCTCTGTATAGTTTGACTGCATCTTCTGCATTTTGACCCTGGGGTAATTTGATGGCTTCCCACACCCCCTGCACCAAAACCAATGTAATTCATACATGTCTTCACCTCTGAATAACTACACAAATAGAACCCACCACCAGAACAAAAGATAAATAAGATACAAATAAGTAAAAAGATAAATAATAAAATCATTTTCTAAAGGAAGCAAAATCCACAGTTGCAAGGAAGACTTCTCTCAGAAAGGACATTCTATGAAACATCTGTACATAAATCAGCTCCATAACTTCACAATAAGAACTAAGGTCTTTTAGAAATGTATTATTGAACATCAGAAAGGGAAAAAAAAGAATAACCAATGTAATGTGACTCATTTTTAAAATATGGGAAAACCTTAAATATTAACATATTCTTCTTCAAACACCACGGGGTTAGCACATGGAGGATTCTCGTCTATTCTTGTAAATAAAAGTTCACGTTTGCAATGTTTTTGATATGCTTGATGCACATTGCTAAAGTGACAGTCACTTAAAACTTTTCAGAGAGCCAGCAATCCTCTCAATTAAATAAAAAAATGTTATTTTTAAATAGAGAACTAACCAACAGTTCGGCAAAATACCAAAAGGCTGATCATTCTTGTTGAAATAAATATCGTACGAATACTGCTATGCCTTTCCTTTACTTAAATTTGTAAATTGGTAATTAAAACATGATTCATATGATGTCTACATATTACAATCTTCTGTAGATGTCTTCAGTGCTAGTTTGCAGAGTGTTTGTAGAGGTGTATATAACAGGACATAGTATAGCACATATTTTACATTATTACTGTCTATATACAGTATATGGATGCAAAGGAGTAAATCTCATAATTATCCTTTACTGCTGTAAAGATGCGCATAAGCTGTTTGATCAGGATACATGTTATTTTCTGTGCTGGGCTTGTCTCTATTCTCTTACTTCAATGGGTGTAACACAAATAACAATGTTAAACAATGTTACATTTGGTGCCTTACAGCACAATGGAGATATACTTCAGATTTGCATGAGGGACACTGATGCTGAAGTTATTAGCAGCTGTCAGCACCCTTACGGTCTGTCTCTATGGCATTCACCCCGATAGGGTGGTCCTTTGGAGGTGCTCTGTATGACATCATGAATTCCATCTCCATGGTCACAAACTCCCCCTTCCTCTCATGTTTGTCAGCAGGCTTCTTCTCTGATTGGCTAGACACTAGCCTCTCAGCTCCCGATGCCCACAAACAGCTTCACCTGCTTGGACCTTTCTCCATGACCTCCTAACAGCTGGACAGTCTGGTTAGAGCTCTCCTGGTCCAGACGCGCCCCTGTCTAGCTGGCTGCATCTTCAGACACAGTCCATGCTGTGGTGTGGGGCTTGTGCTCCCCCCTGAGAACTGCCTCTGCCTGTGTCTGCTGCGTACTTTGGAGTTGGTTCAAGAGGCCATCCTCCAGGTCCTTCTCTTTCCCCTTCTCTCTCCTCTCATTCTCTGGCTCTTTCAGTTCGGCAGTTTCAGGCACGCCTCTGTCCACACCAGCCAGCCCCTGTCCCTCCTGCCCACCCTCCCCCGGCTCCTCAGTCTCTCCGCCCGTTTCTGTTCCCGTGTCCACTAGGTGGCCCTCTTCCTCCTGCAGGGCCTCCAGCCCCCCCTCAGCAGCGTGGAGCGACCCCGTTGTGCCTCCAGGAGGTGCCTCTGCCGCCTCTGATCCTGCTTCTGCGTTCGCAAGCCTCTCTCCGTCCGCGTGGCCCGCCTCCCTCTGAGGCCCCGCCCCCGCGCTGCGGACGTGCTTCCGAATGGTCCGCCTGTTGCGGCCCCGCCTCGACTGGTTGCAGTGCAGGGTCCTCCTGCGGTGCCATTGGCTGAGGGACCGCTGGGCCTCAGCGCTCAGCTGGCGGGTGGCCAGGCGGGGCCGGAAGCTGCTGATGTAGAACAGGGAGGCGTACAGGGAGGTCAGGTAGTACCCACCTGAGAGGGGAGAGAGGGACAATAAAAAAGTCCGTTATTCAGTTTCTGTAATTAAAAAGAAAATCATGTTAAAGCACATTAGAAGACCTCTGAGCACTCTGTTATTGTATCACAAAATAAGTCATGAAAATGAACACATCATTATATACAGGGGAATACAGATTGTATAGACTCCAGTGTACTCAGTGCGTATGTAGTGTAGCTGCAAATGCTTATGGGCAGGCCTATGGCCAGTAAACATAATGTACTTATCAACTAACATTTATGCTGTATCATAGTTAGTGTGTATGTGCTTATGTGTGTGAGTGTTTGTGTACCTGCCTGTGTGTACGTGTGTGTATGCGTGTGTGTGTGTGTGTGTGCGTGCGTGTGTGTGTGTGTGTGTGTGTGTGTGTGTGTGCGTGATCCTCACCTTCACCCTGTAGCTGCGCTGGGTCCAGCAGCTCCATCATGTAGTCTGTGTCCAGCTGCAGGGTGGTGAGGTCACTGCGCAGCAGCACCCAGGTCAGGCAGGGCAGGAAGTCATCAGCCCCGAACACTGCCCCTGCGAGAGGCAGACAGGCACATCAGAAGCATGCTCCGTGGGCTTTAATATCACATTATAACTGCTTCTCTCTGGATTGCAATTCATTCCTTCTTCATTATGATTCCTGAAAATCTGAAGGACGGACCACACATTATGCACTGGGCTTCACTAAAGGGCACATGTGGCTAAACCTCCAGCACCCCAGATAGTGTGTGTAGGGCCAGAGGATGGGCGACATACCTGTGCGAGTCAGTCCCACTCACCTGCGCTGGCGTTGGCGCTCATGCTGTGGTAGATGCTCTTGCAGACCTTCAGCAGCACCTGCACCTTCTTGCTGGGGGAGTAGGCCTCGTGCATGGAGGCCCAGCGCTGCTGGATTCTCTCCAGGGTCACGGCGTCCGGCACGCCCGCCCCCGCCGTCCCGCCCAGCTCCGCCGGGTCCCGCCCCTCCAGGGCCTGCTGGTGTTCCCGCAGGTTCTGCAGGGTACCGTCCCGGCTGCGGTAGTCACGGAGACAGGTGTAAAGGTGGGTGCACACTGGTCTGAGAGCCACCTTATGCAGGGAGACCTCCAGCATAGCATCTGAGATGGAACGAATGAGAGAGAGAGAGAGAGAGAGAGAGAGAGAGAGAGAGAGAGAGAGAGATTAAAACTAGCCATACTGGTCACAGTTCAGCCCAGTGTACTAGTCCCTTACACACTGCATGCATTAGCCTCTGACCAAAACAAGGAGAACGGACAGAAAGCTAATGTGCACTATCCTTCCAAAGCCGCAGAATCTGGGGAGTAGACATGTCTAATACCATGTTGGCTTGTCTTTGGCATTAATGACCGCATCAGTGCATTGTGGAAGGCTGTCGACTCATTCCTGGTAGAAAGCTGGTGGTATTGGGTTCCTTTCCTCCTTGAAAGCATTAGTAAGCTCCATTACAGAAGAATGTGGGCTTAGCTTTGCCCTAATTCTGTGTTCAAATTCAGCCCAAAGACATTCTATCAGTCTGAGGTCAGGCTCTGTGCTGGCCACTGCAATGCGCTGATGTTATTCCCCTTCAAACCCTCCGTAACCACACCCACAGTCACATCTGTTTTCCACTAATCAGATGGGGTGTCCCATGACTTTTGGTAGAAGAGTGTACACTGGCTGCCCATAGGGCAGAGGGGCTTGCTCTCACACTGCAGTTAATGAACTGGAGAGAGGGGGAGCAGCTCCGGTCTGTTTGCAACATGAAACAGAGCGTAGTAAACACAGACACAGAGCGTTGCAAACGGCTCTGGGCCTCAGGAAGGAACAAACAGCCTCCCGAGGAGGGTCTCCGGATGTGGTTTCAGATCCCTGGGGGGGGGGACCAGCTGATGCACCCCTGAGGGAGGTGCCTCACTGAACTGCGCTCCAGCACAACCTTGCTGTATAAGCTGTTTATCTCCATGATTCATATAAACCCATTTATATTGAGGCTGACTTTACCAGGCTGTGGCGTAGGCTGGCCCGCCTGTATGATCGCGACTGTTTGAGGCTGCCTGAATGGAAACTCCATGCAGTGGTTTACGTACCCATGAGGCGGTGAAACTCTCAGAGCGCTTCAAGGAATTTACACACCGGTGACATCACGACCCTCTACCCACACTCCCCTCCAACCAAGAAAAAGCCCAAACCACTGACACAGGGAGCTCTGACAGGACATGACATCACCCTGCCTTCCTGTATGCAGCCCAATGCTTGGCAACCGAAACCCCCTTGTTGAGAGCAAAGCGACCGCAAACGTTAATCGGGTCCCCTTCCTGCAGCACCCTGGCACTCTCTGACTGCAGGTACGGATGCAGGTACTGTGCACACACTGCGGGATGCCACCGCAAGGCCACCGAGGCCAAATCCCAATTCTTCAAAGACCTCGCAAGCTGAGAGCTTCCCCTTACATTTATCAGTGATGAGCAGCATGGCCGAAGCAGCCTGAAAATAGCCATGCCTGTCTCCGCTGTTCATGCGTATCGAATAAACAGTTACAGCTTTAGACATATACAGGGTCAAATGTCGCCCTGTTATACTGAGGATCTTTGGGGATGCTCTGGGGGAATATGAATGAAGGAGGAAAATGGCATCCAAGAAGCTTCTATCATAAGTCTGAGTTTTTAAAACAAGTGGAGGCCTCTCCTTACATGTAAGCTTAGCCTCTTGTCTATCTTTAGCTGTAGTAGTATAGCTATACTATACTAATTCTAATCCATCTATGTCTTCTCTTGTCATTTCTACATACATATGGAATTATATCCACACCTGTACCTGCAACAAGTAATGATAGCAATATCTGAGTTACTGTGGTCAGAGCAAAAACCAGGAGCTTGGCCAACTGTCTGTGAGTCTGGGACCTCTGGCAACAACAGTACAAGCACTCACCCAGCTCCGGGTCTGGAATATCTGTCAGGCTGTCGATGAGGATCTGAATCTCTGGGCAGTCCAACAGCGCCTCCCTCAGGCTGGTGAGGGTGCCGCGCACCTCCTGCAGCATCTCTGTGCTGGAGGGAGGGGGCGAAGCGCCGCCCCTCAGCGCGTTGTCCACGAAGGCCCGCAGCATCTCTGCGAAGGTCCCCGCCTTGCGCTCGCTCAGCTCCTGGACCCGCTTGCTGAGCCGCTTCTGCGGCGACACCAGCCCGCCGATGGCCTGCCCCACGGCCGACAGCCGGTTCTTCACCTTGTCCGCCAGCACCAGCGGCAGGCTGTGCGGGTAGTGGTGGGCGGGGCTGGAGATGGGGTCGGGCTCCTCCTCCAGGCTGCTGATGGACAGGGAGTCCAGCTCCAGGCAGGGGGGGTGGAGCAGCGAGGGGGGTGGAGGGGGAGAGAGCCACACCCCGTTCTCGATCCACGACACGCGGTGCGGGGACTGGGGGGCGGGGCCGCACTGGGACTCATCAGCGGCTTCCGGCTCCGTGGCGGACCCGCTTTCCCCTCTCCTCTTCAATGAGTCACACACAAGGGGCTGGCTCGCCCTCCGCAGCACCACCCCCTCTGTGGGAGGGGGAGAGGCAGGCGACTGGACAGTGCGAAACCCTGAGAGAGAGAGAGAGGACTTAGAAAGCTTAACTTCAGACAATACTCTGAAGAGAGCAGTAATGGTCACGGGTTGTGGGTTCAAATCCCTGGCCAATGCAGACCCTTGAAGGCTAGCAGATTTCCCATCTCTCCCTATATCTCTGAACTGACGGAAGGGGATATGTTGGTTCAACTTAAACTGCTCCTCTGTTCTGCCTGAATAGCGTCCTTCAGCTGAATTGCACCAGTCAAAGGATGGGTGATGCTTAAAACAGTAAACAACATGTGTTGCATAGCTAAAGAGAGAGTAGGGTTATCAGGAAAGTACCAGTGAATGTATTATGAGAGTGGGGAGTTAGTACTGTATATGAAGGCTTTGTATTAAATGTCATTACCGGACGATGAAAGTCAAACAAACATTGTGTGCTTTACCTGAACTATCCTGGGTCGTGTCACAGGGCTCATGGTCCAATGACAGGCCTCTCATTTTGCGTAAGCCCGCCCCTCCCCATTGTCTGGTTGTGCTCAGCCGCCGCTCTTTCCTGTGATTGGCTGGTCGGCTGGTCCGTGTGGGGCTGGCCTGGGGAGAGGGCTGCGTCATCAGCCAATCATCTCCGTGCTCGTGGAGGTAGAGCGGGTTGATGACACAGAGCGCCCCATTGGCTGAGGTTACCTGTGAATGACCAAAGTGGGTGGAGTCCCAGCAGATGGATGTGAGAGAAACCTTGCATTGGAGGGCACTCCTAGCATGAATGAAAGAGTTGTACTATGCTATGAGCGAAACACTTTACCTGGATGGAGCACATAGTGAGGCCCGTGGACGTCATGGTCATGTGATCTAGCTGTGGGTTGGGGGCAGAGCACAGCCAGAACTCTGACAAACAGACAGACGGACAAAGAGACAGCTGAGATTAAGGAGGGAGATAAAGCAGTGGACACAGCACAGCGGTGAAGCAGACAAGAAAGCAGCACTGAAAGAGATCTCACACGCCATTCCATTTGATTTATTGCATTCGATCACATTTCAGACAATTGCATTTACTGTGCACAATGTCAGCCTATTTCACTGTTGTAGAGGAGGAGAATCTTCCAGTAAACACCTTAGCTAAGCTAATGTCTCTGTCCTGCCAACAAAGAGTCTTATTTGATTTCATGAGTGATGGAGACAGGGGCAGAGAGAGTCTCACGATGAAGGAGATAAGATACAGAGAGATGAGGAGGGTTAGAAAGAGAGAGAAAACGGAGTGTAAAGCTGCGTTTTAACCAAACGCAAAGCAGAATTTCGCTTCGCTTTCCTCGCGCGGGTTTTATCACTTGCCTGAAAAATGAACACGCGAATTTCGCGCCACGTCACAGCAAGCATTTTTGATTACACCAACGGTGCTGGCAAGTTTGATTCGAGATTTCTGGAAAGGGGGAGCGGCTTCTAGCCCTACTTGAAGCTGACTGGCTTTCGCCAGGCGAAATTTTTGCTCAAGTTGAACATTTGAACAGTTGAACCACTCAAGCGAACGCTCATTTTGCCCAATTTGCGTTGCTTGCAGTTTCGCCGCGATTAACTCCACCCATTCGCCTCCTGCCATGCATTCGTGTCGCTCGTAAATTTCGTGTCGCGTTCGTGACAGAGTGCTGTCACTAAGGTTGAGTATGCGCTCTGACTGCCATACCAATGAGCCTGGCTCTTTGGCGTCATGGTCAAAGCTGCAGTTTGGTACCCCGTAGACCCAGGTTTGAGGCTGGGTTCAGTTAAAACACACCTTAAGAAAAAGAAAGATTAACAGACGGAGTAGGGTTTGGCAGAAACTGAGGGAATGATAGAGGGAGACTCACTGGGGCCCAGGTGAGACAGAGCCCGGTCCGACTGGTCTGTGAGGCTGAACACGCCGGGGGGGATGTACAGACAGGCTGGCAGCACGTCTCTGGCGGTGGGGTGGGGGTGGATAGGATGAGCGACAAATTATACTTACAAAAATAAGGGCACCATAAACATTGGAACAGAAGATAATGGTAAACAACATATAATGATAATAATGGAGTTCTCCATCACTACATTACAGCAGATATAAAGACAGGCTGGGCTTACTGACTCTCACCTGCTCAGACTGTAGAAGGCTACCAGTTGGACCAGGTCTGAGAAGCCCAGGTGAGACTCTGGCAGGTGAAACACTTAATGATTGAGAGAGAGGGGGAGAGGGATTGAGAGAGAGGGAGAGAGAGAGGAAGCATAAGTATAGATGTATTTCATGCCATCTCAACACTTTGAACTGAAACACAATGAAAACTTAGAAAGGTAAATGGAAGAACCAAAAGGCATGACTGATGAACTGCAACGTGTGCTTAAAAAAGCGTGTGCGTAAAAGCGTGTCAAAAAGGAAGCAGAAGTCATTTGCAAATCAAATGAAGAGCCCCCCGCGTGTCTGTGCCTGTGTGATTGTGAGCTCGCATGTTTACTCCTCTGCATGCGTGTACGAGTGTGTCAGAGTTTGCGTGCCTGTGGGCAGTGTCTACCTGCACCGGAGCGTTGGATGGGGAATTCTCTCACTGGCTCGTCACTGTTCCCCACCGTCATGCACAGGAGTTGCGGCTGCGCGGATGTGTCACCCAGCACAAGGAAACTCTAGATGGAAGGGGGACAGGTGCATGTCACGGTGATAGAAGCTGAAATGACTTAATCCTCTTTATGCCCAGGCATCTGGAAAGGGTTAGTGTTAAGGGGTAAGGGGTAAGGGATAGGGATAGGGCTAGGGCTAGGGCTAGGGCTATGGTCAGGGCTAGGGTTATGGTTAGAGTTAGGGCTTGTGGGTTACCAGTTGTACCTGGTTGTGACCGATTGTGACCGGTTGGGGTTACCGGTTGTGACTGGTTGCGACCAGTTGTGACTGTTTAGAGTTAGGGTTAGGATAGGGTTAGGGTTTGGGTTAGGGTTGTGACCGGTTGCGACCAGTTGTGACCAGTTAGGGTTAGGGTTACTGGTAGTAACTGGTTGTGACCAGTTGTGACTAGTTAGGGTTACCAGTTGTGACCAGGTGGCCCTTTTGTTCGGCCCTTGCACTTGGAAGAATACTGGGAGGAGGGTTTAGGGTTAGGGGTCAAATCTCAGATTAAGGCCCTTAATTGGCCCAAACTGGTAGTAGGAATGAACAACTTTGCCTGAGAGTGGATTGAGTCATCCCTGTCTTTTGATAGGCCTGAGCAAACCTGACTCCATACCAGACACCCATTCACACAAACACAGACACGCACACACACGCACAAACACAGACACACACACACACACAGTTCCACCCCATAAAAATATTCAGAGATGCCAAGCTTATACTAACCAATAGCGGTTATACCACATGGTAATATGACCACATGCCATTTGTACCCAATCGGGTTTCACAGTCTTTGAAGGCATTAGACTGTCATTTGTCAGCATTAATCTCAAGATTAGCCAAAGCGTTCGGCAGCGGGAGCAACAATGAACGATCCAAACGGCTGCTGCTGCCGCAGTTTTTTCCTTCTCTCTTTCTGTCATGCAGAGACATAGACAAAAACATACACACGCATGCATGCAAACACAAGCACGCACACACTGCGAATCACCCAGAGGCTACAGGAAGTCAGAGCTATAAGCGTGAATTTGACTCAGAACAAGCTAAAAAAGACCAGCACGTTTGTAATACCGAAAGACACTCTCAGAAGGTTCACTATAAGTCAAAAGACACGGGAAAGACTATCTTGTGGAGAGAGAAGCAGAGGGCATGAATGTTCATTCGGTTGGAGAAAAATATTACAGCTACTATGTTCTCCATAATGCAGATGCTACCATTCAAGCTTGTTCTCTGTAACAGTAAACTGTTGTTTGGCAGGCTTACTTAAGGAAGTATAATCTTACTGCCCTGGTCATTCTGACACAGGTACAAACAGGTGTGATTTAAAGAAATTCACTTCCAATCTTTGAAGCCCGCATTCAAATTACCTGTGATTCTATTTCACAAAATTTAGTTAAAATAACTACTCCACCACATCTTTAGAATGCACTTCACTCTGCAGTACTCTTGACTATATACTATAGACTACTTTTCTATACACTAGTACAATGTACTGAATTTGGTTCTATGTTCTAGTACAGCAGACTGTTCTATACTCTACACAATGCTTTCATATATACTCCCATGTTAAATCGGGACTCTTGCAAACCTACCAGTTCTGTTCTCTGTATCCCACTGCTGGTCACCTCGCAGCCGAAGCTCTGTTGTGGCTTGACGGCACGTTTCTCTGCTCTCTTCTCTTTCTTCCCCTTGGTCGGTACCCTCTTCACCCTCTCTCTCTCTCTCTCTCTCTCTCTCTCTTTCTCTCTTCCCCTCTCTCTAGCTATATCTGCTTTCAGATCAGCAACTTCTGCAACAGCCCATGAAGTGATGCACTGTCTGTTCGCCAAAACGCTTGAGAGGGAAGGGAACTGAACGAGCAAACACCCAAATGGGCGAGAGAGATAGCCGACTTCCACATTTAGCTGCCCCGCTGCATCACGGCGGACGCGCCTAACGCAGCGCTCTCTGCGGCTGAGGTCAGCCACGGGGACGGAGTTTACAGCAGAGCAGAGCCGCTCCGTCTCTGTTCGGAACAAGGCCGTGGCGACGTCCTGCCTGATGCCCTCGGTGGACTCCCCCCCATCTCTGCTGAGGAACAGCATGCTGGAACACGGCTACTCTGAGCCTCTCAGCCCTTGGTTCTGTAACAGCTCCCATGTGGACTGGCACCAAAGAGAAAGTAGCCTCCTGTCTATCTATCTATCTATCTATCTATCTAACTACCTCTCTCTCTCATATATAAACAGCACTGTCCCATCCACAGATATGGTCAACATCCCTATGATCACAATACTTGTGTAACATGTTTGAGTTTGCTTCAGACAATGATGATCCCCTTAAGGACCTAATATGGACAGACAGTCCTATCAGTAAAAAAACTGGACGACAGCAACAACTTTGTTTTATCATCTCTTTGTGACCTATTTATTCTCTTTTCTCTCATCTCTTTTTTGACTTATTTATTACAAGAGAAACCATTTCAAGCCTCATGCAAATCCACTAAACGACTAAGTTTAAACCCCAGTAACACTGTCAGCGCCTGAAAATGCTGAGCAGGACATTCGACAAGGGAACAGAATTGTAGAGGAATGCAAATTGTGCCCAATGTGGTAATAAAATTGTATGCAATGTTTCAAAAGACATTTTTTACGCTGAATGCCTCTGCCAACAGTGTTTGATGTCCTCCAAAAACTGTAATTTGGCCCAGGGCAAAACAGACTGCAGAATAAGATTTTGAGCAGAAGACATTCATATTGTGAGGGGAATTATAAGTGGACACTTTCTCTAAGGTGACATACAATATCAATTTAAGTGTACAATACATTTTAGTAAGAGACGAGTGCAAGTCTTGGGTCATCTGCAAAACACGGCATGCTTCAGTTGACCTCATATTGATATCAGTGCCTTTCACTGTAAGATCCTTTTGATTCCATTATCAACCTCCTACAGAAGGCAAAGCTTTGAAAATCGAAAAGTTTCCCACAACAAGTCTACCTTTCTTGGGCTAAAAGGAAACTATTTTATTGTGTTCTATTCTATAATATAATTGGTCTGACTGGTGCAAAAACACAGCATGCGCCAGGTCAGGTATTTTTGGTACCTTGACGTCAGTGCCGTGCGAAAAAAAAAAATCAATATTAGAATAAAATCCCCAAACAAAATAAATTTGGGTATTTCCTGACCACCTGCTGTCCTGCTTTACATGAAGTTGCGTCCTCCTCAGCCCAGCACATGTACAGACACGCTTTCCTTTGATATCCAGCACGCAGGTGTCTCCAAAATGTCCGCGACTGTACATCTGTCCACAATGTACAGTCGCATATCACTGTGCAATCATATGCCTTTTATAAAATACTAGACATTCCATAACTGGCTCATTCATTTTTGTCTTTCCTATGTTGCTGTCTTTTTCTCCATCTGGTGAGGAGCTTCGGGGGGGGGGGGGGGGGGCATTTGATGGAGGGAAGGAGGAGGCAGAAGGAGTCAGACATTAATCTCCCCTCGTGTGCTACGGTCATGGTGAGGCCTTTTTTTTGCGGTTGCCATGATTCGTTTATGCCATTGGGCAGTGGCACTAGCATGTTCGCACCTTTAAAGGTGATGTGGCATACATCTCGACTGGCTAAAAGGTGGCCAACCCCCTTCAAAACTCCAACCCGTCAAAAATGTTTTCACCACCCACTTCTCACTTGCGCTCCTGTCTGCGGCAGGCTTTCTACATTGCCACAATGCCGCCGTTACGCCTGGCCCCTCCTCTTTCACTATGTATATGACCACTGTGTCTCAGTTAGGCAACTGCATCTCAACCACAGGGTTCCTATAAATTATCCACACAAGATTTGTATTCAGACACACGTTGGCTGTATCCACTCGACGCATACTGTTTTCACAACATTGTAGCAACAATAGGACATTTCTATATTGCCACAGTAATGCTGAGAGTGTAGTGTGCTTGGGAGGTATACAGCAAGGGGGGCTATAGAGGTGCTGAAAAGCGCATTAGAAGCACAGATGTAAGACTAGGGCACAGCTGCATATGTGAACGGTATGTTATTGGCAGTTAAGAGTGGGCTGGCGCCTGCAGAAGCAGCTCACCCCTATTGGTCGTCCCCACAAGGCGGCAAAGGCCCCCTCACGGTCCCAGGGGCTCCCTGGGGCCCAGGCAGCCTGGCACAGCCTCAGCCTGTCCAGAAGGGTGAGGGGCTTTCCTGGGTCAAGGCCTCTGCCATTTGTCACCTTGACAGGTGGCCTCACTGACCTACAGATGTAGAAATAGAAACAACCAGACTGGGCAAAAGTTCTATTACAATTTGAAACAGGCCACTCCAGATCCACATCATCATGTGTAGATACAGAATCCTGTATGAATTTGAACAAAGATCTGACAGGATCACTTGAATGGTTTTATTCACTTTAATGATACAAAGCAGTATAATGTCGAAAATGTGTTTTTATGACAAGAGCCACAGAACTATGTCTGGTATTGCTGTCTTTCTTAACCCTTCTGATCAAACATTCCCAGATATCTTGTGGCACAGTGCAGAACATAGACAGAAGGGACCTGCATATGATCACAAAATGCCTCTCTCTCATCCTTCACAGATACTCTACCATGATGTCACTCTCCCTTCCGTTTCACACTTAAATGGCAGGTGGAGTTTTGCCAAAAAAGCTTTCATTCTCTTCATTCCATAGATCACACATTGAGACGGATTGCACAGGAAACACAAACATCTCTCTCTTTTTTGATTGGCCCAGCATTCACAAAGTGGATGAGGGTGACACCGCTCCTCACCTGTCAGAGCTGTCTTCATGGTCCTCCAATCCTCTCATCATGGCCGCTTTTTGTGGACGGGCTACGTCAAGCTCAAAGAGTCGGCCTGGGTCACGTCAACCGGCAACAGTTCTCCATTGTAAGCTGCTGGCATCAATCAGGGGCGAGAGGGACGACAGAAGTTAGCAGAGCACGAGGGTGATGATGTCATCATTTCCTGCTTCCGACACCTCTACCCTCGCCACCACCCTCCCTCCTTCTCACCAGCTTTTCAGCAGCATGGTGCAATGCCAATATCTATCACAATCTAGCCAGACTGCTCACTTTTCAATGTCTGCTGAACATCCAACTACAATCAGTGTTTACACCCAAAGCAGAAGGGACCAGTGCTTTTCCTTCACACACAGAACACCAACAGGACACTCTGGTTCAAATGATGCAGCTAAACTCTTAGCAATCTCCTGGGACATCTGGCATGTCTGCTATAATGATGTGTTATTCATGTGTAATTATAATAAATCACTCGATTCATCCCCCCAAAAAACTTAGATCAATAGTGTGTTATGTGTTATATTAGGATCAACTGACTTTCACTTAAAATCTCTATCCATATCGATGGATCCAGATAATTGTCCAAAAAATGCAAAGGAACAGCTTACAGCACATCTTAATCAGTATTTACTGCATTGAGCTTCCTTTAATTTGGAGTCCAAACCAAGCACTGATCCAGGATCAGCTGACTGCCCTTCACATTCACCTCAACAATTTTGTTCAAACAACCTGAAGCTTATCTAGCATCAGTGTTCAGGGGCACAATCTCTCTGCACAGTGTGGACAAGCCACAGAGCTGAAATGTGTTTCATTTGCATTTGTGTTGAGCTGTTCATTAAGCGACTGTATGAGAACAGCCTCTGCATACTGTATAACCTGAGAAATGGGAGACGCAAAGAGGACTGCCACCCCTGGAATGGTTCAGTCCTGGCCTTGGCGATGGTGACCGATCTGCTGCGATGCAGGTCCAGCAGCTTCAGTTGAAATTGTGTAATCTGCCATGAATAAGATCTGACGAAAGGAAGAGAGAGGTACAGAGAGGAAACACGGCAAGAGTAGCCTTTCACACTTGCTGCTTTGGTAACATGATGGCTAAAAACGCAAGTGTGAAAACGTCTTTCTGACAGCGTCGTGCTGAGAAGACAAATGCACACAGAACGCGGACGTACACACAGGACAAGCCTGTCATGTAAAAATAGTTTGAAACAGTGACGTAAAAACAAACTGCAGATTAGCACAGAGATAGTTCCAAGCAGGAGTTACGAGGTAAGTGCACCTATAATGGTGCTGGCCAATACACCACACACCAACAAGAAAAAGAATAATTGATTTTTGTGAAACGACTGTCTATAGAAATAAATGTAGTTGGATTTTTTTCCCCCATGCAAACTGCTTTTAAACTTAAGTTTAAGAGGATCAGTTTTTGATTAGTTTTTAATTTATGCTTTATTTTTCCAAGAGGTCCTGAGATTAATATCCATTTCCCAAGGAGGACCTGGCCTAAGGACATCAACACAGGCATCAATACAGTACTTTGAAAAAGTGTGCAAAAGTCATTATTAAACCTGACGGATAACAGTAACACTACTACTTAAGAGACACTAAATACTTATATTTCAAGTTCAGTACAAGGACGGGACATTTTTAAAAGCAGCCATTTGCTTGAACAGAGTCAATAGTTTTTGAGTTCCAAGACAGGAGCAGACAGGTCCTTAGTTTTCCTACAGTTGCCCTATAAATAAAAAATACTGATTAATTCATCTGCAGTGACGCAACCCTATCTTTTCATAAAAGACATAAAAATGACCTCAGGGCAGAACTCATCGTGGAACTCATTTAGTGATCTCCACAGAGCTAGACTTTTCATCATCAACATCAACACACTGGGTAGTTGTGGTAGTTTTGTGGTAAACTAACCAGTGGCCTTTATGCTTAGTCCAATGTTCCTCACTCTTTCAATCAAAAGAACGTGATCTACAATATAGAAAGCCTTACAGAGATCCAGAGGCAGCAAAACATAGATTATCGTCTTGGTACTATGGCCCAACCTAAGTTGTGATTTAGTACCATTCTAGAATATTGTTATCATATAGGACTTTTTAACTGTGATTTCCCCTTGGATTCTGTAGCCTGCAAAGACAGAAATCCTAGAAATGGGATGAGAGATATTAATAACAGTATGGTCACTACCCTTTTAGAAAGGCTGTTGTCCATGGTCTTGAGACTGAGTTAGATAAAAGAGTATGTTTAAAAACATAGATCAGAGGTTCAGCAGTTGAACCTGCAGCCAACATTGAAAGGCATGGGTCATTAGTTATCAGGACTAGCAGGTGTCCTAGGGTCAATACCTTTCCAGGCCTTACTAACTTCTACAGCGAGAATGTGGTGAACACAAGCCCCATTATTTACTGTTGACAACAGTGGATTTGACACTTTTGTCAGTACTTGGGTAAACATCCTTAAAGACTAATATAAAATGTTAATTAAAGAGATTTACAGGATAGCATTTATCTTTTACCAATTATTTGAATATTGGAATCAAAAAACATAATAATTAATAATAATAATACTAAAGCAAATCCATGCAATGCATTCTTACCGTTAAATCAGTCATAATTTGACATTTTAAATAATTGATAACAAAAAAAAGGGATAAAGAGAAAGAAGTTGCCAAAGAATGGTTTGACAGAAAAAGAGCGTCCAGTACCATTAAGCAGAAATAACATTAAAAATTAAATTTTGGCTTTAAATTTTTTTAATCAACATGAAACCTATGGGTCTATATGGCAGCGCAGAATGGGGTCCCCTTAAAGAACAACAGTGACAAACGAAAGCCTGCATACAGAATTTAGAGAAATATGCTACGTGTACTGTTGTAACCCCCGCACATCGCATGCACGTAAGCAGATATCCGTCATTAATTAAGCACTTGGTGCACTGCGCTAACACCCTCTAACACTAAGCGGCCTCAGGAGAGCGCCTTTCAAACATCAAATAACGCAAAAAAGCAAACCTCCTTCAGAAACGAATACAAAGTCAAGGGTTATTTGGCCCAGTGCACAGCACAGCAAGGACGGCCGTTTGATCCCAGTCACTGATAAAAAGCTGATGGGAAACAGGGTCTGAGATCGAGCCCAGGCCAGCACTGAGACGGGCCGATTTGGCTCGGCTTGGCTCCCTGCGCAGAGCAGTCACATGCAGCACATGCTCGTGCTTCAACCAACAGGACGCTGACACATTGACCTGCGCTCCGTCTCAGATCGGGTAAAACACAAAGATTGAAAGAAAACTGACCCCACTGCAGTTACTCAAAAGCACCCAGACTTTCTCACGCTGCAGGACTCAATGCCTCCTTGGGGGAAAAGGTACATCGCACAGGCACAGTACTGGCGGAAAAGTATAGTTTCCTGTCACAACCACAGGGACCGAGAGGAGCACGCATAAGCCCAACGCACAGTCTGATTTTGTGCCTTTATTATACAGTCACATTCAGTAGTTTTATTGTTAATTATATATTCATATGATTATCGATGGATTTACGTATTATCTATGAATTTACGTACTTTCTGTCTTAAAATGCTTTTTTTTCTTTTTACCTTATATCATAAATTTATATCAGTTTGGCAATGTCGGCGTCAAAGGCGCTTGTGCTATGGCAAAAGAAATGTTTCTTTGCTCTGCCAAAAAAGCCAACTGAACTTAGAGGGAAATGTAGAGAAAATGAGAAAAGCGTTAAACAGGTACACTTACGTTTGACGTTTGCGCTGCCGTTATTCTGAGGAGTCGTCAGTTTCGTGCTCCCTATATGTCATGAGGATGTCTCTTCGTGTCACACCCCTTTTCTCTTGCAATCCACTTTTCAAACTCAACGTCCCCTCTCTCCCTCTCAGTCTTTCACAATATCTCCAGCACACGACGGTGTGTTTCACGGGCCGCTGTGCAGAATTCTGAAAAAACGAACTCTCTCCAGACTTACATTTTTTTGTCTCTCCCGTCGCTCACCGTCGTCGGCTGCTGTAGCTTCCCCTCACATTTGATGTTGTACTTTCTATTTGCTTCTGCGGTGTTCTCTCTCTCTCTCTCTCCGTGCCTCACTCTCTCCCTCGCCCTGGGTTTGGTGTGGTTAACCTCACATGTCAGCTAGCACAGAGAACTGAACAGGGGAAGGCGAAGTTAACTTTCGTACACGCAAACTTCAGACACCATCTGGCTGTTCACAGAGAAATATGCCCACATTAGGCCTTTGTCTTGTGTTGAAAGACTGCACTACAAAGTACAGCAAAGCTCGTGCGAACATTCAAAACACAGGTGTAAAATTCAAACAGAAAAACACTTGCCCAGATGATGCACAACCATCATAAAAGACACTCTCTTACTTGCACTAACATAGGCACAGATTTGTTAATGACCACACACAGACATATCCATACATCTGAATGCAATTGCATCAAGCTATGTAGACTCCACGGCGTACTTTCATAATAAAATGCTCAGGGCTAACTTCTTTAGAACAAATAAGTCTTAGTACTTTCTCCTCCATTCACAGCTTCACATGCAGTTTGACCCACAACACACCACATCTCCAATTCATGCAACGCACAAGAAGGCTCTTGCACAGTGAGTTGACCCTTCACATTTCATGCATGGATTAGCTCCACTAACAAGAATGGTGGAGCTGCCTTTGAGTGAGCAGACATCTTCTATTGACTAATTTAAACACCACAATTAGTAATGTAGTGTCTAGTTGACAATTTAACCCACTGCAGTGTATGACCTTGGAACATCATTCCAGCCCTCCTTCAAAATAGAGGCAAGTCCCTTTCCAAGTATTGCCACTCACAGCCCTGACACCAAACTGGGGGCACTCAATAAACGTTATGAACAGAGTGGCTAGCCTTATTGAAGGTAAAGGTTGAATGCTTGAAAGAAAACAAGTTATATCAGAGAGTACTGAACTAAAACTACATTGAAGATCAAGTGTAAATCTGTCACATCAGTGGCTATTGTTTATTATTGCTATAATATGCCACGTAGATGTATGTGGAATAAATACAAACACCAGAGAGAGAAACAGTGTGTAGCGCAGAGCCGTATGAAAGGAAGTCATGGAAGGGGTGTGTGTGGGTGTGTGTATGTGTTAATGAGTGGACAGTTCTGTAGAACAACCCTCTGCCCTCATCTTTTTCAGTTGTTCTGTGAACTCTGCATCATTGAGGTGTTTGCTGGGATGATCGTTTCACAACCTTACAAACACGTGCCTATGTACACACACACATACATGCCCAAAGTGTGTGTAGACATGCATGTGCATGCACACACACACACACACCCAAGCACGCATATGCACGCACACACACACGCGCACACACGCACACGCACACGCACACGCGCACACACACACACACACACACACACACACACACACACACACACACACACACACACACACACACACACACACACACAAACGCTACAAAATATCAAAGAGTTCTTCATATTTTGTTCCTGTTGACCATATTCTCTTTGGATGAACTTCCCTTCAGGTTTTTTCAAACATTACCCCAAATTAATGACCAATATACCCATCCTAAATTAACTTACATTTTACGTTACCATTAAAGGTTGACTCTCCAAAGAAAAGACTTGAGGACAATGTAAAGTTTGCAACTGATCGCTGAAGCCACTGTACGTGTGTGCATGTATATGTTGCAACATATGCGCACAAAAAAAATCTGTAATCTTAAAATCTTGGAACTTGTTTATTTTCACCATTGCTACTTGCGTCACACATGAGTGTTGCTCAGATTGTGCAGAGTCTCCACCCACAGGCCATGAGGGTGAACTGCAACAACATTTCCATGCAATATTCTTCAACAGCTAATTCAATCTGGCCTCCTTAGCATCCATTCCGCAGAAACAGGACCCATACATGTCAATATTAACATACAAATAAAATCAGACAAAGTGTGTCAGTAGCGTTTAGTAAATTATCTATATTTTTAAGAGAAATTATATTAAAATCATTCTTATAAAACATTCAAATCATTACATAAAGTTATTATTGGTAGCCATAGTTGAAAGAAGCAATTATTGGTACTAAGAAAAGAAGAGACCGCTTCATCAGTACATGTTTGTATTTACATCACTTGTAAGATTAAGCCTCTGATAAACCATTCTGAATAAACCAGCCAGTCAGTGTCCAGCTCTGTGTCACTTCCCCTTCCTGTTGGTTTGACCCAATTCAATTTCCAGACTTAAATGGCCTTGTTGTCAAGTCTCTGTCCGTCTCAGATGCTGTCTTTCTACCCCTCCCATAATTATATATTCCTGGCTGAGATTGTGTCTATTGCTTGTCAGCCAAAGGAGTAGAGGAACTAGAGTGGACAGGGAGAGGACAAAGACAGCAGTTAAAAAGTGAATGAGAGAGCAACCGACACAAAATTAGTCTAATTTGCATCACTTGGCTGCCTGAGGCAGACTTGGATTGTCTAACCATCAGTCCTGATCTGAGCTGTCCTCTCGCTTGCTACTCGGTCTTGTCACTCTTCCCCGTCTCCGCCCCAGAGGTGGTCTTCTCTTCAGCCGCAGAGCTCTGATTGGCCTGCTTGGCTTTGTCCTGTTTGTCTTTGCTATCAATCAGAGCATGCTCCCGCTTCACCATCTCCTCCAGCTCAGCCTTAGAGAAAGAGAGAGTGAAAGAGACGGGAGGGGGAAGAGGGGCAGAGAGTTCAGAGTGGCAGCATAAATGTGATTTGCTGTTTGCAAACATGTCAGGAAACATTCGGATTTGAATCAGTGTCCGTCTGTCTGTTCATTCCGCTGTATTTACCTTCCAGCCCAGCAGCTCTGCCAGTGCCAAGCAGCCATCATCGCAGGTGCTGATGTATGCCACATCCCTGAGGGAGTCACCATCATCATCATTATCATCATCATCATCATCATCATTACAGTCATAATCATTATTCATACAGTATTCACGTCACCCATACAGGGTGGGTCCAACATGCCAGCACTACCACTGTCAAACCTGCAACTGTCCCAGCAGGTGTGTGAAGGTGGGCAGGTATGTCTGCCTGAGTCTAACTGTGTGATGGTAGAAGCAGCTGCCTGCGGGTCCGCGAGGATTGTGGGATTTTCTCACCTGTAGGCTTTCTCTGAGTCGAAGTCCATACCCCCTCCGAAACCAAGCATCCCCATCAGGGCATCGGACTGCCGAGGCAGGGCAGGAGAAATCGGGAGGAGGGAAAGAGATACAAACATGAAGGAACCATTTAGCCCCCCTAAAAAAAACACACTACCCATGTTTGCTCGTATCAACCCATCTGTAACATATTTCAAATCTAACTCTGAACACAGGGAATCTGAGCATTAAGCATAGCCCAAAGGGCATTGTGACCATGACAAACCTTTCCAGTGCTTTTATAATTTTCCATTTCCATGAAGAGAAGAAGGAATATGCTTTTGTAGGCACATCCATCCAATATTACACTTGCACTGTGATAACTCTTCATTTCTTCTGATGTATGAATAACTTGAAATTTTGGGCAATATGTCCAGAAATGTCATCCGGATATTCAGCAAATTTGAATTAGACAGAGAGAGAGAGAGAGAGAGAGAGACAGAGGGACAGAGAGCAAAGAGAGAGAGACAAAGAGAGGAGACTGATATAGATAGGAGGAGAGAGAGACAGAGACAGAGACAGAGCAAGCGAGCGATAGAGCGAGTGAGGGAGAAGGAGAGAGGGCTCACCTGTCCTGTCTTCTCCATGTTGATGAGCAGCCTAGGGGTGCTTTTTGAGACTCTGCAGATGAACAGAGCGATTCAAATGGAGTAACAGACAAGAGTAACAGAAAGACTTGCACAGCATACAGACTGGCAGGCACACGGACGGATAGACGGACGGACGGACTCACCGGCTCACCAGCGAGGCGAAGGGCTGGACTTGCAGAGATGTCCCCATGATGATGAGGAGGTCGCAGCGAGGGAAGTCCTGTGAGGGAGGGGAGGTGGGGGAGAGACCACACACAGTGAGGCCACACAGATACAGCCAACACACACGCTCAGACCAGCACATGCACGCCCTCTTGGGCCCTCTCTCTTACCATTTTCATTGAGGTAAAGAAGCGGGCCGGAAGGTTCTCACCGAAGAATACAATGTCTGACCCCAGAGAACGAGACACAGAGAGAGAGAGGCATGGTTTAGACACCCCTAGTGACACGTCAAAGCAAGGTGTACGGGAGTGAGCAATAAAAAATGATTAAAAAAATGATAAACACACTACTCTTACTGAGAAAAAGGGATGGATGGAAGATAATGATGGATGGATGAAGGGAATGACAGAGGGGTGGCAGAATGATGGAGGGAGTGATGGAATGATAGAGGGATGGGGGAGTGATGGAGGTATGGATGGCCACGGGGACTCACCTGGCTTCACCAGGCCGCTGCATTTTTCACACTTGGGAATCTCATCGGAGAAGATTTTCTCTGTAGACCACAAGTCAGCAAGATTGACTCAGGCGACACAATTAACAAGAACAACATAATGAGCACCAGACTTTACAGTCTTAGTACCGATTCGCTACAGCCGAGCTGTAAGCATAGCCAGTAACCTCGTCAGTAAGACAGCTCTGAGTACAGGCTGAGAGTAAGCAATGCACATTGTGAATGGAAAACTACAGGTAAACAATAGGAAGTAATGAAACAAGCACAAGGTCAAACAGAATGCCAGTTCCTCATTTTCAAGCCAATGCACTCCCGCTGGTATCACATTAATCATCAGTGAATAGAATGGCATTACGCTCCAGTTCCTCACAGCCACTGTCACTGTTCCTAAGCGTGGTGACAATCGCTCCAGTCCTGTGAAAGACTTCACCGAGCGAGGGCAGGTCTCAACTCCAGAGCGTTTGTGTGGGTGTTTCTATCTCCTCTCTCACCTTTCATCCAGTCTAGGGTGTACTCCTTCCGACACATGAAGCTGACACAGTGGGAGGTGTAGAAGGTGCCGTGGGCTTCGATCAGGTCGTCTGCCTGCAGTCCAGCCACTCGCTCCAAGGTGTCAATGTTCTGCCCCACCAATCAGACAGCAGACTGACTTTTCAGACCAAATACGGGGTGGCAGGACCTCTCAGTGTCTAATGAGTCTGATGCTGTTTCCCAATGAGTCAAACCAACTTTGTGTCCTGAGGGACACAACAGACTGCCATTTCACCAGGACATATTAACATTTTAGTATCATTCAGAATGGGCGTATTATATCTGGCCAATAAGTTCAGAGGCATCCTCTGATCCTCCACTGATCAGGGATGGGAAGAACAAAACTAAAACTCTGGAGCAGTTGGACTTGTTGTTGATCTTGATTTGTCAATGATTGCCTCCTTTCATTTTTGAATAGCAGACCAAGATTTGCAATTCTGTGCAATTAAATTCTATTTTGTTTCAGTGTGTAACATGGAGGTCGACTGACCTGTGAGTAGCAGCGTTGGAGCAGCCCCTTGTCCTTCAGCAATTTGATGAAGTAGTGACACACTGTGGGCTGGACACAGACAGTGAGACACCGTTAGCAGGGTCCAGTCAGATACATGGCACACAGGGCTAACACAATGACGCAGGCTACAACAGCCCCAAACAATGTACAGAACATTATTACACACACTAAATACACAACACACACACACACACACATAATACACCTCAGCACAGAGTGTCCTTTACCTTGAACTGCCCAGGATACAGCTCCTTGGCTAGGGCAAAGAAAGGCTCAGGATGTTTCTGTGAGAGTAAGAAAGGGAAAAAAGAAGAGGTACAAGGGGAAGCGAGGAATGAACAGACAATAGATGTATTACTTTCAGAGAGTCAAACAAGGTGTATTTTGTATATTCTGTGTATAATGAATCGGCAAGGGGGAACAGATGAGTGGCTGGGCCCAGAGGCAGACCTTGAAGTAGTCGATCTGAAAGATGGCCTCTGGGTAAGGCAGATTGTACTTCTGCAGGTTGGCATAGAGACCGGTGCCAGGAGAGCGGAAATCGGGGATTCCCGCAGCTGAGGGAGAGACGTCGGAGAGGCATGTCTCACGTAATGATGTAGCATCAGTGTTCAATAGCTAGATTTCTTTCTCTGGCATATTTTTTAAATGCACTATATATATAAACCTTCTCTAAACCATAAAGCAATATTTCCATCATAAAGTTGTTTAATTTATAGCAGAAGACAATGAACATGAGAGATGAGGAGAAGAGTTTGGGAACAGCATCTTTCTGGTTTCTTTAATTCCCTGTATATAAAGGCAGAGATGAGATGCTCACATGTGGATATCCCTGCTCCAACCATACAGATGATGTTTTTACCTGTGGGGAGAGAGAGGCACACAGTCACTTCTTGGACTTTGCCTATTGGAGAGTTTTTGCGAGTCAGCTGCACATGATGTATTGATCTTGCTTAACTCACATTTGCCACTTTGTATGTACCGCGCCACGCCTTCCAGGGTTAGCTCATCCAGAACCTTCTCCCCAGCACCCAACCCCAGGGTACGGGAGAAGAGATTGCGGAGGAAATCCACTGGGACATGTGGTAAAGTGGAACGAGGGGAAGAAAGGAAGAGACAAAGGCAAATGTCACTGTCTAATGTTCACTGTTGCCAAGTTTCAACCAGCAATAATCATGCCTTGGACAAACGTCACAGGTTACAATTCCGCCACTGTGCAAAGCTGGTCACCACTGCCCTCCCTTTCTGTTCCCCCAAGAGGTCAATCCCACCTCCCCACCAGACCATCTCTCCAGGCTGTCACTCACTCTCTTCCTCCCCAGTGGCCCCGCCCTCGTCGCTGCTGTCGTCTGACTCGTCCTCCTGTTGATTACAAGGTTGCGAAACATCGATTGTTCAATAACAATGGCAATTTTGTAGCTAGCGAGCTGGCTGTGTTACCAAGACCAGCAATGACATCAGTTGTCATACGCTACATTGCTGCTACCCCCTATATTATCATGCACATTTTTTCAACAAACTGCATGCTATCGCGGTGGAAATGTTTTGCATTTGTTAGCTAACGTCAAAGCGCTCTACAAGTTCATAGAAAATAAACGTACTGTAGCTACCTATAGTTAAGCCCACCCGTCGCTCAGTTTCTCCATTACATTTTTCTGTTGCTTACCTCAGGTTCAGGGATGTTGGCCTCCTCTTCCTTTTTATCAGACGATTCTAATAAAGGAAATGCAATGTTAGTAAAGCTGCCAAATGACAGCTATCAGTAACGCAAGCACCAGGACACCGAAGACTTGAGATCACTTTTTACTCTAACGTTAGTAAGCACACAATTCACGAGTGACAGTGTCATGGAAATTAATACTGCATCCAGTGTAAAAATATAACTGCATTACAGTGCCGACAGGAAACGCCAGCAGTGGAAACGAATGTCAACGGGATCCAGCTAGACTAGCTAGCAACTGCGGGGTCCCAGGCGACCGTTTAGCCTACCTGGTGCATCAGACATCTATCCGTCTTGTCTTATCCACCACAGCAGCAGAATTGTAATAACGATCTATGTTTCGTTTCTCTCTTTTTTGCAGGGATTACTGTTCACTCTTTTTTCAATTGCGGACGATTTGGTTTGTTTTCGTCCGCCGCGAATTCTTTCCGTAATGCCATCGAACTGGTACTTTGCAACAATAAATTTCCTCCGGGTAGGAAACTAAGAAGCAAAGCATGCTGAAATGCAACAAAAGCAGTGCACCCAAGACTTTTAAACAGCTTAACTTGAACAATACGATCTATTTATTCTGGAGTTATACAATAACTTAACCTCCCCAAAAACTGTGCACATTTGCATAAACAAGAGGCATGTTATCATTCAATAAGTCTTATTTCATATAATTTTTTATATAAGTGAGGGTTATTTTAGTGATCTGTGTTAGCAGTTTAAGTATCAATTTTAATTTCCATTTCAAATTCAATTCACATTTTTGTTTTTCTTTAGCATTCAGACTCGTGAGTATGGAGATGGGAGTATATTTTATAGTATAGTATAGGAGTATATATCTGCAGGCATGCCAGTAGAACTTGCTGTCCTATGGGTTTGAAGATGTAAAGTTTGAGTTACCTTACCTGTCTGTCCAGACCATTCTCTTTATTTCATTCCGTATCCCTTTCCGTTTCCCCCGAGAAGTTGTTTTTGGCACCATTGGGATGTACCAAACCTTTCAGTCTCACTCTCACTCAAAGGATTATGGGGTTTACGTTAGTCTGTTAATAAGATTTGACACCTGTTTCAAAATCCAATCCACACATTCACCTCTCCATGTTTCTCTGGTCTCTTACATCAACCCCAGTTTTTGATATGAACAATGCCAGACACATTTAGGGAACAATGCAATTCTTTCATTACAGTTTTTACATTACATATCTGTGTTATAATACATACAGCTGTTTATGTCAACTTCCCTCAAAAATGCATTTTATGAGGAAAACTTTTGAATTTAAAGTTTAAAGATAAATAACCTGCCAATAGTAGTGTAGTAGGGAGTGAGGGACAACATCTTCCACTGGGACACCATGTCATCTCACTCCCTTCTAGTCTGATCCATCATCTAACATTCAGGGTGAGGATTTCAACGGGAATCCCACAGAGCCCCAAACTGTGGGAGATGGTGTCACCTAAGTCTTTTTAAAGTTAATGCACAGCGTCATTGTACCTCAGAACACCTGTGTGATGCATATCTTCAATGTGACTGTGGTAACTCCTGCCGTCTGGAGTGGTGTGCTGCCCGCAGCACGTTTAGTGGTAGGAGCCCCTCCTAAGAGATAATGGCCAGCAAATGGAGTGGCTCCAGCAGGCACCTCTTAGCTTTCATACAAAAAATCCCGAATTTTGGTAAACAAAATTAAAAATATCTCCCTGAATATGTATTGCATCTACGGTCATTCTTGTGAAAATACACTATACTCTACCAAAGCCCTCAGGGTTGATTAAGGTTAAGAATTGGGATTGGCTGTTACAGCATGTATTAGTCCGTAAGATTGGTCTTTACTCCAGTGTAACAGAGTGGGCATGGCCAATGCTCTCAGACCAGTAGGTGACATACATTAAACCAGTCCTAAAAGTTCCACCCATACTTGCTAAATGGGAAGGAGACATATATATCACATGACACATCACACCATTTATCCAATCAACATGGCCTGTGGTAATTTATAACACTAAAAATCACATATTGATTTTTTTCAGTATACATACTTCAGAATTCAAAAGTCTTATTATAAAGCATAAAACAAAAATCGATACATCATTATTTGTAAATACAGAATTTATTTATTGCCATTTTGCACAGTCTCAAGGCAACAAACTATAGCTCAAATACACATATTTACATACAGTATTTTGAATTTAATGACAGCCATGACTTTTCTTTTAGTCAGAAACTTAAAATAATAAATAGGTTTAAATGAATCGCAGTATTGATTGATTATCATCCAAACTACTAGCATTTTTGGCATAAATTCACAACTGGTTACACACGGCCTTGTAAGGAACCAATAGCCCATGCTGAACCCCTTTATAAAGGCTCATGATTCATTCCACACACAGTGTGTAAGCACAAACCGGCTTCTTGGTGGATACCGGAGGGTTAGCTTCATTGAACACAGCGTGTGTTATGCTTTACAGAAAATGCCAATGTTGTGAGTCTTCATGTCTTATTATATACATTATTAACAGAAGCCCTCATCCAGTATACATTTCACATTCTTGTGTAAAGCAAGATATTTACTGCAACAATGTGGGTTTAGTACCTTGCTCGAGGGCAGAACAGTGGCCCACCTGGAATTTAAATGAGGTTCTTTTTACAAGCACCCAAACCACTATATTATAATGCCATCTCATTGCTGTGTCTGTCTTTCCCCTGCATTTATGTTTGTGTTCACCTTAACTGTGACAATGCGTATCTGTGAGAACTGCCTTCTTGTTCGTTTGGAGGTGTGTGTGCTGGATAAGTCACTATATCATTGTCTCTGTGAAAATCTTGTGTGTGTGTTGGATCAGTACTGTGTCAGTGTCTGCCTGTGATCAAAAGCACACTTGTGCTTGTACATATGTATGTATGCATGATCACTGTGGGCTCTTGTGTGTGGGTGTCAGTACCAGTGCCTCTGTGACCCTGAGCGTGCGTGAGTGTGAGTGTGTGTGTGTGTCAGTGTGCCAGTGTCTCCCTGTGTGCCTGCACCCGTGCGGTCTCCTCGGTGACAGGGTCCATCTTGTGCTCGGGCTGCAGGCCCTGGCTGTACTCCACCCCGGTGATGTGGCAGTGCGGCAGCACCTCCTCCAGCAGGATGCGCACCAACCCCGGGTTCTGCACCCGCGGGAGGAAGGACAAGTCCAGCCTCCGCAGCCTCCTAATTCACAGAGAGAGGGAGGAGTCAGAGGAGGGCAGGAAGAGACAGAGGATCGCGCATGGTAAAACACAGAGCATTACCAACACTGTCATTCAAATGGGGTGCTAGAACCAGCGTATCTGCCACTGTGCAGACATGTTTTGGAGACTGCTATAGAATAAGCAGGGATGAGTTACTTCAGCACGGTAGACTGGTGTCACATTATACAAGCGCACAGCAGTACACTAGTAAATATAAGTATTTTAACAACGCAGCCATTGATTTGTTGTAATTCACACCACTCTCTAAAGGGGACAGGGATTAGTGTTTAGTCCCAGTAATAATTTATGTAGCGCAAACCACTTTTCCTTCATTCACTTATACCGTATGACCACTCATAAGAGGGAAGACACAGTAATGACATTTTGTCTGAGGGCTGAGCAATATGAGAGTCAAGGCCTTCAGTTAGTTCAGGTAAAGCAAATATAAAGAATTACTGAATATGCTTAAAGTTAGTTTTCATTTTTATGAAACTATCCTATCTAATATGGTGTGGCGAGTAGAAAGACACACAGGGCATGCCTGTCTCACATACAACACGCATAGCATTTCCTAGCATAAATGAAGAATCATTTCAGTACCATCACCTAACATTTGCATACATCCAGATATTGCTTCTAATGGGTAGAATTATTCTCCAAATTTTATTTCTATGGTCCTAACAAAGGTCCAGACCAGCACAATAGAGAGGGAGTAGAATGGTGAGGTACCTCAGGTGATGGAGGGCTGCCAGACCCCCCACAGTGATGCGGGGACAGTGGGATAAGTTCAACTCCTCCAGGCTGTCCTTGAACACGTGGAGGCGGGACAGGAAGCAGTCGTCCACCTCCGGACAGCCCTGCAGTGAGAGAGTGCGCAGCCCCCTCTGACACACTGGGGGGGTGGGGTAAGAAGGGAGAGAGGGAAAAAAAGGAAGAGAGAGTAGGTGAGACAGAGAGGTGAGTGTTTCAGTGCAAAAATATTTTTTTCCAGCATGTGACCATTAAATATGAGAGAATGTGTGTGTGTCTGCAAGATAAAAAAACCAAAGACACCAACCACCAAGCTGAGAGCTGGCCCAGACTGTCATTTATCAGTCTTCCTCCTTACTCACTTCCAAAACTGTGGGCAAACTTTAAGGTAAAATGATGTTCAGTAGTGGGTCACTATGTTCAGATCTGGTTCTGGTGTTGCTGCTTTAGAACCCCCTTACTGATGATCAGTGTCTAGGACTGACGCCTGCGCTGCCACGTATCCCTGCTGCTGATCTGTCTTTATTGAACCATGTAACCAAGTGTACGAAGTAGAGCTACCAGTAGAAGTGTGTGTGTGTGTGTGAGTGTGTGTGTGTGTGTGTGTGTGTGTGTGTGTGTGTGTATGTGTTTAACAATCACAGACTTGGGGCTCCTGGGTATTTCAGTCAGCAGAGGTGCTCTCTCCAGATGCAGGCTCCACCCTAGAACCCTGGCAGCTCACTAGTTTTGGGGGAAATCATTAGATGACTGTGACTGGGGGCCCGCTGTGGCAGGGTTCCTCGGTTTTCTGCAGTAGCAGTGGCTCCTAGAATCCTAACAAGCACCTACAAGTTCCAAGGGTGTTGTCAGTGAGAGATGCTCTACCCTTCCAATCAGTGGTAACTGTCCTGTAGTTACACCACTGGCATTGTGGGTGAGTATATCAGGGGAGTGCATGCACTCTGCTGCTTGTGCTTCCTGCATGGGTGCAGCAGGCAGAGCGCTGAGTCAGCAAGTGACTCCAAATTCAAGCTGAAAAGGGGGGGGAATTTAATAAGCACACTTTTACAAACCGGTACAATACGTGCAAATGGTGTAGTGAGTGAGAGAATATGAATGGCAAACACATGCAGAGACCAAGCAGTGCTCCTGGGTCAGTATCAGCTTTGTTTCACTTTATGGCTGGAATAAAGGCTGGAGCTGATCAAGCTTATCCTGGATCGATGACTTGCGGAAGAGAGCACCACAAGACATGGCAGTACCTAGGTTGTCCAGTCCTGCGTAGTTTATGAGCGTCCTGCTCAAGTCCGCCTCTTCGAGCGGGACGTCACGGAAATTGACAAAGTCCCAGCTGAACTTTCCTCTGGAGTCGGGCCGGAACCATTCTGACTGCCCTGCAAACCTGGGGGTCCAGTAAAAGGAGGAGACAGTATTGTGAGTCATGGACAGACACACAGACCCCCCCCCCCCCCCCCCCCCCATGACAGACAGACAGACAGACAGACAGACAGACAGACACACTCGCAGATGCTACATGTGATGCGACTGACTGACCTGAATGCTCCCCTCATGCTCAGGATGTAGAAGGCCGTGGCTACGTTTTCACCATACTGCCGCTGTGTGTAGCCATAGTACCTGCAGGGTTAAGAAGAGGAGGAACGTATTCAGACACAGTAATTGAAAACGCAAGCAGGCTGTGCAGCATTCAGACTGAACCCTCTATATGACATATGCGCCAAGGACATGCAGGTAAGTGAGTTATACGATAAACCTATAGGCTGGTCAACAGAGACACAGCACTGGTTTTCATTACAGTCCAGGGATGAATTAATTTCATATATTATGACATCATAATGCAAAAGGCTCATCTGTTCCAGCCTTAAAAGCATCAGCAGATTAATTATACCAATAACCCCCAACAGTTGAGAAGAGCCACCACTGCTGAAGCTGCTTATGTTTTTTTGTGTCATAAAGTGAGCTTCACTCACCGTATGTTGAAAATACAGGGAGTGCGTTTGGGGGCTGTGACCATACCTGTTCTTTCGCTGCACCACCCAGCCCTTTAGCCTGGAGCTCCATGCGACGAGCTGCTCCACATCATGGAACCGTTGACACAGGTAGAGGAGGAAGTTAGACTGCAGTTTGGAAAGGCCGGCCGGTGCAGGGCCAGAGCTGAAGAGGCGCCTGGCAACAGACAGACATGTCCACCCGCTGCCTCTCGACCTCATCTGAATCCCAAAAAGGCAGAACACATTGGGAAAGAAAGAATATCGCTTTAGAGGAATGTCTGTTCATGGGTTCACAATATATAGTCTCTCAGACCAAACTCTCTTCTGCTTACGCCATTTTTGGTTCAGCTTCACTGTCTGGCCCATTTCTTTCCCCTCCTATGACAGAAATCTCAAAGCCCTTCTTAAAAGTCCATGCGGTTTATCAAGTTATTTTATATTGCCATTATCAACCCTTTATCGTGATTATCACAATTACTGGTTATGGTAACTAAGAATTATGATGACATTGATTTTGGTGACCTGGGGGTTTGTTACGTATGACAGCATCTAAGTCAAAATCGCTTCAGTCACACAGACAAGTCTGCATGTGCCTACCTGGTTTTATAAGTTTTTGTAACATCAAAGTGAAGTTGTGCTAAGCTTTTTCCAATACTGATATCATGCAGCTTTTTAATTTTTATCTAGTTAGTCACATTTAGCATGTAAATATAATATAATATTCTCCAATGACTGCTCCACTGCTGTTAGCAGATTAATTTCATTTCTGAGTTATTTCTAATGGCAGAAGTTTTGTTTCAGCTCTATTCGGATAACGAAGCGGCATCTTGCTGTGGGGTTGATGTGTGGGTTGACAGCAAGCCAACGCTGTCCAGTTAATTCTTGAGAGCTGGCGCAATTATCTTTTATAAACACCTTGTAACTGTGTACTACCATGCAAAACAGCATTAAAATCATTCACGATTCGTGTAGACAACCTAGATAACTAGTTACATTGTAATTTACCCATTACAAATGTGAAATATTCTTACCGGCTCACTAAAACTGAGATTACCACCTGACGTACTCTTTACTCCAGCAGGTTTGCAACTCGTTTCTGATCAGTAATGGCGTCAAAACTTAAAATACAAAATACCACTTTATAAAATCTGTATCGGATAAAAAAAAATCGAATCGACACAATGTCTTCAGACAGCTGTAGATAAGACAGCCGTATCAATAATACCATGTTCTGAAACATTCATAAAGCGAATCACACATGAAGTACTTAGCTAAATTACTACGAATCTGCTTAGACTAAAGGCATAACGCCAACGTTTATTTGCTTCTACGTATAATACATTCAGTAGATAACGTGGTCGGTGCTGAAGGATAAACTTACCAGCATGGAGGCAGCCATGTTGGGTGTAATCATGTGACCTACGCGCGACAGTAGATTGTAGTCACATCTAACGAGCCATTTCTTTATTTAATTGACGTGTAGCACCACCTGTGGGTCACGATTGTGAGCGCACACAAATGGACACCTGGAGGAGCACGAACATTACAATTCAATGTCGCCGCGCTATAATTGGTTAGTACACTGTGGTTTAACAGCAATGATTTAGCCAGATGTACCAATGCATTCCAAGTTTAATTTGACATAGTTGAGTCTAGGTTGTCGATGCATTCTAAACCAACAAAGAACGATAGCTCTGTTTGAACAATTCATTTACTGCTGTATCTTATAAAAATGACACATGAATACATAATGCATGTGCTCTCAGGTGTTGCGCCATTGGTATTGGAGAGCAGGAAAGCACCGCGTGCTCACCTCTAGAGGGCAGTAAATGACCGTCAGTCGGACTCCATTGTCTCTAAAATTATTGAGTGATTTGGTCAGCGTTTCTCACCCTGGGGACGCAGAGTGGATGCCGGATTATTTTTTTTTCCATCTGAATTCTTAATGAGTTAGGTCTGACTGAGCTATTAATGCGGAGCTAGACTGGATATGCACTGTTAGTCCTATATGGAAGAAAGTGTTTTATGAACAATAAAAACAGGCAACTCAGTTATGGTTATGGTGATTTTACCCCTGTCAGCTAACTATAACTATCAGGTGACATGAACACAGAAAAACAGTTAAACACAGAAAACTAGTGGGTTCCCAAGATCAGGGCTTGGAAAGAGTAGAGTAGGTCTTTAGCAGACCTTAAGTCTGCTAACACGGAGCCACAGTCAGTACTGATAGTTAACCTTATACAGTACTCAACTCCAGAGTTTTTAGAGTGTGAGTAAAGCTCTGATTGTGACTGTTGAAAATCAGGCTTCTGTCAGACTGTTGCCGCTGACACAGGCTTCATGATTGTGTTCTGATATTATTATGCTGATGATGATTATGATTATTCCCACCATTTTACTCTAGTTTACGTAGATTGCATGTGAATGCTGGGCCATTTTGTACTGGTCCTGCACTAACTGAAACGAGGGCAACTGCTTGAAAGAGATGGAGTCTTAGAAGGGTTATATTTCAGGATGCAGGTGGATATTTTGAGTATAAATTAAAATGTTTCCCATAGAGAAAATACTGGACACCCAAAAGGACTAAACTGCAAGCTTTGGGACTGTTACAGACAAAAACTACAACACTAGCCTAGCTGATTGCTTTCATATATTCATTGTGTGTTTGTGCGTTTGTGTTATGACCCATAATTAGAATTAAACCGACATAACATAAATCCACTCGGATAGTTTTCATCAGAAATTGTGCAGTTTTTCTTTTCCAGCATTTAACTAATGTTTTGGCCCGTCTGGTATATTTCTTGGCTTCATTTAAATCACACACTAAAACAATGCTGTAAGGACGCGGAAGAGCTCAGATGAGGTCAAGTCTGTCCAGTTGGCCTTGTCAATTGGACTCGGTGAAGAATAGCCGTTGCCCCCTGTAGTGTTACCTGTGACCGGGATGTGTATCAGTGGTGTATGGTGAGCTACAAACGGGGCAGCTGAAAAACTTCCTTTTATTTAATGGCTGTTTGGATCATTGTTTTGCAATGTACAAGTCAGCCAGATTAAATAAGGATCACCCCATTGGCATCTTTTTTCTTCCTTTTACTTAATTTCATTTGTGATAGCATTCCCTTTGTGTTATTTACTTGCAATAATTAATCATGACAGAAATGACCATAAGAGAAATTTTAGGTTAAAAACTAATCACTTCTGATTTCTTTGCTGTGCTCAGAAATATTTTGTGTAACTCAATCATTTCTCACAATTAAAACTAGTTAATAAAAAGTGCACAAAGGCACTGCAGCATTATACACAATTAAGCCAAAAGGAATTGGCTGCGCATTGGCAATCCTTACTTAAATCAACAAGTTCGTTAATTATGAAAAATATCAAAAATAAGGCTTAACAATAAACAATAATCAGTTTAAGGTAGTTGTATAATTTCATAAATGAAATATGGCTAGGTTCTCTGTTCCCCCTCTGTGTAACTTTCCAGGTTCATGTGGTCGATGGTTATGTGTCAGGTGTATCAGGCCTCAGAATGCCCAGACCTAGATGGAGTGGCCTTTATGCACAAACAGTGATGCTTTGTGAAGTGAAACAAACTTAAACACAGAACACAGAGATTTTTATTGTGTTGTCTGAGATTGTAACATTCATGTTTCTCCTCTCAGCCAGTGGTGTTTTGTTTTCAGCCTAAAATCCATTTTCAGCCTTTCCTCAGACATCATGGTCCCCAGACTTCATGTCGGTGAGGGACTCTGAAAGCTCTGTGAGTTAGTCCAGGGTTGCTGTGTGTGCGTGTGTGTGTCTGTGTGTGTCTGTGGATGTGAGCAGGTTGTTTTTGAGGATGGGAGTATGTAAGTACACATGGAGTGTGTGTAAACAGGGGTGGACGGATGTACTGTACGTGCATACGCGAGGCTGGAGGTGTGTGAGTGCCCAGTTCAGAGAGTCTGCACAGGAAGAACAGACAGTGGCTATTCCAACTCGTCCGTATTTTTACCTGCTCAAGAATAGCTTGTGCTTCCCTCCCAATTTCCACCTACACTGACCTTCTAATCTCTGGACTGGATGAGTGTCCACTTCAATTACCACACCATTGTTGCCTCATCTGACTCCGCCCCCACATACACACACATACCCCCAGATACTCACGTACATACATGCATACACACACACACACACACACACACACACACACACACACAAGCAAACACCTACACATACTCACACACAAACACATACTCATCCATATAGTACTGCATGTATTACCATCATTACATCAACGCTGGTGACAGAAGACAAAAGCATGTCCCCACACAAAGATTTGACATATTAGTTTCTTATTTGCTTAAACACATTCGTCCACTCTGACGTCACATTTTCAAAACAATTAACACACAGGCTGAAACAGAAGCTGACTGGCCAAAATGACTAATTTAACACTTACAAAACATTAAAAACATGCAACAAAAGCAAATATTTCCCTCAAACACCACAACTTGTGGTCAAATTAATATATTCTTTTAATCCATTACACAATGGACAACAAAATACAAAATACAGCTGTCAACATGAACCGATTCAACCTTAATTTAAGATATTTGCCTGTGCCATTTGTTGATACTTTACATAATTATAGTATGTGCCAAAAAAGGCAAGCAAGGCATATCACAGCATGAATTGAATTCTTTTCTCCCAAGATGATTTTATTAGAGATAACAAACCCCGCTGCACTCTGCACCTGCACTTTATACTTGAGATTCCCTGTTGAAAAAATGACATTTTCTAAGAAAATTTTCTTCATTCATTTTATTCTTGTGTGCAGGTCATTCCATGCCCATGAACTGTCATTGACATGTAAGACCTACAGTAAGCACCTAGACTAGACAAATTCAATATGGTAGCTTTTGTGCTGCATTCTTTCTTCACCAAAGAACCAATAAAGAATTTCACCCAAAATCAAAAATACTCAGAAACAAAAATTTATTGTATTGCATCAGATTTTTCCTTGTCATTCTTTTTTCCATACTTTTCAAACTCAGAAATGCTGAATACTGTAAATAAAAATAAAACAAAAGAAACCAAAGGAAACTTGGGTGGAAATGTCCAAAAAACAAAATGAAGAGTTGAAATACTCAGAACTTCACATTTAGTCCATTTGTTCCTGACGATTTAACACAGTTAATCCAGCAGAGTTTTGGGTATTTCTATGAGATCTGTGTTAACTGTTTTGAAAAAGGGTGTAAAAAATGTGTGAAACCGATGAAAAAGTGTTAACACATTTGCAAGAGAAGACTTCTGCTGTTCTAAGAAGGTGATGATGAAGATCAAGTAGATCCCAGTTTCATTAAGAGTGTATTAGCAATCAAGAAAAACTGTAAGATACTAGGAAAAGAATAAAAAATAAAACAATCCGCTAAAAGAAATTGAATGAAACCAGCTTTATTGGAAGCAGAACATTTTAAACAGAACGCACACGTTTACTTATTAGTGTCCAATTTACAGTAGAGTAACTTACCACAGAAAAAGCAAATAACAATGTGACAACATATATGACATTTCATTTTAATCCATTTCATTTTTGCCAGGTATGTACATACAGTGGGCAGTGTACAAAGTTGGACAAAGTTCATCTTTTTCGATTTTTTTACTGTGAAGTTTCCACAAAGAATAAGCGACATGCATTGTGCGATAAGGGAAAGAAATGTTTTGTTGAAGGTGTTCACAAAATGCAGGCCATATTATGCCCAGATAACAGATCTTTTTGCATTACCTTACCTTAGTATAACAACCTCCAGTACACAGTCCGCTTTGGTAAGAGGTGACAGCATGGTTCAAATATAAAGCGCATCAACATTCCAGGATAATGTGTGCAATATAACAGGACTTCAGGGATACATTAAAACTAAAACGCGTGTTCAAACGGATGTCCTTGTTGATGCTCCTACATGTGGACATGTTATTAGCCTGCGCACAGATACATGCATATTTATATCTCCGCATGCCATAGTGTTTCAGGTAATCAGACAGGGACATCATTTTTACCTTTATAATTTGGATGAATGCAAATGCAGCCTCACCTCAGTAACCAGGGTCAATGTGTATGTCATCAAAACTCAAAGCATGTCATCATAACTCAACATCTACATTATGAAAGCTGTTGTCGCCATGGTGCTGTTGTTATGAATGGAACAAACAGTGGAGGTGTTTTAATCTGATGGGGTCTGCAGTTTGTGTGGTGGATGGGATACTGGAGGCTATTGTAATGAAGGACCTATCGGCATGGCACATTGCATGCCTGTGAAAATGTGGTGGGGCAATGTAGTCACACTGTTAACCATACTGGTAACCACTTGTACCACCCGAGCACCTGGCCTGACCGAGGAACAACTGTCAGGCAACAACTGTCCTCACACTACAATGCATTGTCGTTTAGCAGACACTCTTACCCAGAGTGACTTTCAAAGAAAGAGAACACAGTGCATCTCGCAAAGCATGAAAGCTGGAGTGAAAAGGAGAAGGCTTTTTACTAAGCCAATCATCATGTCGGAGGCATTTCTCTTCATATACCATGTGAGTCCTCCCCATTGTCCACACATAATAAAATTCACACTGTTATCTCAGCCAAGCCAATGCATACTGCCAGGAGTGCATGAAGCAGGCTGAACAGGCAGGACTGACACATGGCTGGTAAGTGAGGCTACCTACCTTTGCCCTAATTCCAACACTAGTCCCCGGACGTCTTGGCTTAGCGCTCATTGCATTGCTTATTTGCCTACCAGATTCCTTTCGCATATGGGCAACGTTTACAGAACTTGAATTTTACCATTATGACTTATGGCTTCTGGGTGTCCCAACCAGGAATCGAGCCTGTTAGCAGACCTGCAGTCAAAAACAAATGCATTTCCTAGATAAGTGAAACACACAAATAATGACAGATTAGTACTTGTTAAGGTATTCAAATATTACTTTGTATTTACCTTTGCTCATTCAAAATCACAAGTGTGCATTTATGTCTGTATTTAGACTATAGTTGTAATTTATATTTACACATTTTTAACAATAAAGCAGACTTGAAATTCATTCTTTAGAACTATTGGGCCCCATGGATTTCTTCAGATTAGTTTCAGTTCTCTAAACACTAAATTGTAAATTGTAACAGTAAATGTGAATGTTAACATTACCAAACTCTGCTGTACCAAACATTACCACACGCCACAGTGCAAAATATTACTGCACACTGCTGTACCAAGCATTACTTTACACTGCTCTGCAAAACACTACTGTATAATATTGTGTCAAACATTATGCCACACCACTGTATTTAATTTTACCACACAATGCTGTGCCAAATATTACCACACACCTCTGTGCCAAACTTTCCTGACCAACACTGGGTCAAACGTTACCATACATCACTGTATCAAACATTTCTGCACTCCACTGCACAGACTATTACTGCATATCCCTGTGCCAACCATTGCCACACTGCGTTGTGCCCCAACATTATCGCATATGACTGTACCAAACATTACTACATAACGCTGTGCCCAACATTACTGCATATCACTGTACCAAGCACTGCCACACCGTGCAGTGCCCAGTGTTACTGCATATTACTGGGCCAAGGCCACACAGTGCAGTGCCCCACCAGGCCCAGACCTGCAGATCAGCTCTGTTCCAGCCAGTGGCAGCCTGCCTCCGCCGCCCGTGACACCCAGCGGGAGGGACAGTCCCGGGGCCGGGACGTCCAGCAGCAGGCCCGGCGCATCGCGGTGGGGCAGTGTGTGTCAGGTCACCGGGTGGGGGATTAGGCGTTTGAGTGATTGGGGGTGACAGCAGTCTCTGTATTACAGACCCTGCAGCAGATTTCTCAGGCCCGTTTTAGACGCACTAATCTGGATTTGCAGCAGCAGTGTGTCAGCAGTGATGCCGCCCGGGCCTCCTTCAACCCCCCTACACCCCCCGCCTTGACCCCTGTCCCTCCGCCCCTCCAACGCACTCCCTCCGTCTTTCTGTTTTTCATTCCTCCGTCAGTTCTCTCCATCTCCCCTCTGTTCCGTTTGCCTATCCATCCACCTGTTACACTCCCACCTCCTTGCTCACCCTGCTTCCCTGCGCACTAAGCCCTCCTCTTTCTCAATGCAGCAGATAAGTGTCTTTTTCTTAGTCCAGCACATTTTTCCATGTGACATTTTTGTTCCACACCACCTCTTACACCAACTCTGTCCCTCTCACTCCATCCAACCCTTAAGTGGTTTATCTGCAGTACACACATCTATAACTGAGGAAACTCAAGATGAGTGCGTTTTAGACATTCTGTAATTTATATAGTGTCTTCACTGGAGTGCCACAGGCGAAGTACCTCAATGGCACAACAGAACTGCCATCCCCTCAGTCTGAGACTGTTAAAGAGACATCCCAAAAGCTCTCTGTACATGTGCCTCAGTGTTCTGCTACTGCTCCAGGTGCCGGAAGACCTGGGTGTGGGTCGTTGTGTTGAGCCCTCCGTTGAGGTCTCACTGGGGCCTGTGTCTGGGCCTTGTTCAAGCTATCATCAGAGTCTTCCATGGAGTTTGGTGTTGGGGCTTGCACTGCGGCCTTCGAGCAATACGGGTGCAGCTCAGACCAGTTCACTCTAGAGATGAGAGTGTGTGTGTGTGTGTGTGTGTGTGTGTGTGTGTAACAGAGGGTAAAAGATTTGTCTGCCTCCATGTGTGTGTGAGACGGAGTGACACATTGTTTGGCGGTGTGTTTTAGTGTGTGCGGTTGGAGATTGCCATTACAGCCCCTCCATTGTAGTGCTGCAGATTGTGTAAGATCCCAAACCACCACTCTGTGCTAATTAGCAGCATTCCTAGGGATTAAACTGCCAATTATTAATGAGAGAGCCATTGTGAGGGTGTGCATGTGCGTCACAAAAAATGGGGTTTTGTGTGTGTGTGTGTGGGTGGGTGGGGGTGTGAGTGTGTCTACAGCCTGAGTCTGAAAATGGCAATATTTGTTCTAATAAGCATTTGGCTGCTACATTAAGCCACTTTTTTGTGGTGTCAGTCTAGGACAATGTTTACATGGTTTTCAGCAGTGGCAGAGAGAGTGTCTGTCTTTTTTGAGCATTGTATGTGTGAGTCTATGTGGTGCAATGTGTGTGACATTGTGTGTGTTCAACACAGTGAATAATAGCTGTGCGGCAATCCTTTTAGGAGAGGCAGTGGACCAAAATAGCCACAGGATATATATTTAAACACAATAATTATTGATGCATGACTGATGATTTACATATCTATTGTATGCCTTTTTACCATCTTCATTTACGTAATTTACGTTCATATGTGTATTCGTTTGCATTTAGCTATGACCTTTGGCATGTTTTCACCATATCAAGTACGTTTATCTCCTACTATTGTTCTGTATATAAACAGTTTGGAAAAATACATGTATATTGTCCTGTCAGCTTTGTGTATGTCTTTTATCTCTGTCTATGAGCATGGGTGAGACTGTGTCTGCTGGTAGTGTTGTGTGTATATGTGTGAGAAACAGTGTGTTTCTCTCATTATTAGTGTATGGGACAGTGTATGTGTGTGTATGAGTGTGTGAGAGAGGTAAAGTGTGTGTTTCTCAGTGTCAGCAGCTGGGACAGTGTCTCTGTGTGTGATAGAGTGTGTTTCTCAGTATCAGTTTGTGAATGTGTGTGTGTGAGACAGTGTTTGTCTCTCAGTATCTGTGTGTGTGTGTGTGTGTGTGTGTCAGAGAGAGACAGTGTGTGTCCCTCTGTGTCAGCGTGTGCGTCAGTGTGGCACGTGTCAGCGCGTGGCTGGGGATTACCAGGGCTCAGGCCTGTTGCTCCACTTCCTTGATTACTCTTGATTATTCCTGGGTCCGCACTGCTGTCTGCTGCCATATGGGCTGCCAGGGCCCCACGCACTTTGCCCCCCTCCCCCTCCCCCTGCTTCTAACCCGCAGCCCACCCCCCGAGCCCACCAGCGCAGCAGCACGCATTCTGTCACCCCCCAACACACACACACACACACACACAGACAGCAGCACACGCGTCCCGTCAGACCCACCCTGACACACGCAATCACATCTGAATCACAAAATGCAGGCCGATATGTGCGCTCATGCGTGCCCTCATCCCCTCTAATGGGGTGTGAACACATTTGCGCTGGACCCAGGACACCTGTGCGATGAGTCTCCATCAGCTGACTCGACATATAATGGATTTCTGAAGGGCAGCTTTGTGGGTTGCATCCTGCTCATATTCCAAGCCCATTACTGAATATATGATGATGAATCTGATGCTTCCCAGAGCAGTTTTACTGCTGACCCCATATCCTAACAGTATACAGTAGCTTTTTGCAAAGTCTTCCAAAAATATATCAATACCCCTTACGCTAAAAGTGACATCCAAAACAGGTGTGTTGACATGCACTCAGAATTCAAGCAAACTGGAAATACATGGATACCTGCACTCTGTTGGCAGGGAAATTAGAAATAACAACAGATAAACCCCCCACCCCCTTTTATCTAAGTATAATAAAAAGGAAAATATGCTGAATATGTCTCTGTCAGCATCACTTGTTATGTTTTCATAAAATAAAGAAATGTAATAATATAAATAAAAGAACTAAAAGACAAAATATTCCCAATTTCCAGTAGAAACTTTTTAAAAATCTTGATAGGTTGTAAGTATCAAGTCTGTTTATTTTTGAAAGTACAGAGATCACTTTTCTAGGTGGCCTTGCTTCATCGGTTTTTAAACTGGTAGCCAGAGGCAGTAGTGTATTGGTGGGCTTATTGTTCCTGTTGTGTATGTGTTAGTATGGTTTATGCCTTACTGGGCAGTGCCTACACTCCAAAGACTCCTTTTTACTTTTTTTTCCAGAAACAAAGTACAAGGATTAAGATACTAACACATACGGGCACAGCAACAATATACTGTATGTACTATGAAGTTTCACTACACAGTTTCTGAATTATCATCCCACCATCCACCTTTAAAACTGCTTCTTCCATCTGCACTACAACAACTATGTGACATAAAATATCTCAAGCCATCCGTCCTCTAACCATCTTGTGGCAAAGTAAATTACAAAAATTTTGATGTTAAAATGTTAAATCAACCTTTTGTGACGGAAATGTGGTGATATACTCTGCTGCTGGAGGCTAATCTCCTTTATTTCTCACCTTAAACCATTTTAGCAGCTTTCCAGAAATGTGCATTTATTACATATATGTGTGAATGACCATCGGTAAATGTGACTACGTTCGGTAATGTTTTTTTTTTATTTAAATCTGCTGTTACAGATCAGATATTGAATACAGAAATGAAATATTTAATTTATGATATTAATACTTCAGGTGGTCTTTCATATAACAGGTTTGCTCTGATGTGTAACATTAGTATCTCAGCAATTCTTTAATACAGCAGATTTGTTTCAATATATAATATTAGTATATCAGCAGTTCCTTCATATAGCAGATTTGTTCTGATGTGTAACACAAGTACCTCAGATTTCTTGCTGTTCAGACAGCGTGTCTCATTGTATTGATCTCCATATTGTTATTGATTTCCGTCCCCATAGTCAATGCAGCTTGTATACAGCTTACTGTACATCTGGGCATATGCTTCCAATATTGCATCTACACTGTAACAAGATCGGCAAACATCATGGCACGAAACTGATAAGGGTGCAATCCACAAAATATGGTGGATACAGAATATATCTGAACTGTACTGCAATCACAATTGCAGCAAATTCTGGTCATTCTGTGTGACATTTGCAAAATCAATCTAGCTCTATTAAGATGAGAACATAGTATCTGGTGACCCCTCTGATTAGAGGCATGAACAGGTGGCAACCTGTCCAATCCCAGGGCAGCGGCACTCCGAGTGTCTGAACGGCACACGTCGGCATTTAACCCGCGTCGCTGACACGCTGAGACCCCCACCTGCTGCCGTCTGCAGGCGGGGATTACAGCCCTGTCTGCCGCTGCTGACGAGAACAGCACAGCACAGAGAGACAGGACAGGCTGCAACCTGCGGGCCCTGCCTGAGCACAGCAGGCCCTGGCTGAGCACAGCAGACAATGACTGAACACCCAAGACCCAGACAGGACATTGTGGACCAGGATGTGGAACACTGAAGACCCAGACTGGGTATTATGAACAATACTGAACAATACAGACCCACTGAACACTGACAGCAACATAGAGTGTGTACCTTGAGCCCTCACAGGCAGCAGCAGACTGTACACTGCAGGCAGAGAGAGAACACTGTAGGCCCACTGCAGATGGTCACTGAACACTACAGACCGACTGAACACTAAAGGAAAGACAGTGTGAACCCTGAGCACTTATAGACAGAAACAGAGAAAGAACAAGACATGAGGAGAGATGGAGTGAAATGGGGTGAAAGATAGGAGAGACAATGGAGACTGACCCACAGGGTACATCCCGGTTACTGAATTGTAATGGCTCCCCCCATAATGCACTGCATCAGGAGGAAACAGGAAGAAGCTCTCACAGAAGAAATTCTCGTGGCGTGCCATTTCACTCTCACAGCAGGAACCAGAATGGCAGAGCTCGTGCCATTCGAGCCCACCTGTGACGTCTTCACGACGTCACTCTGCCATTGTCGAAATGTCTTTGTCCATCATAGAGGCCGTGGTGCAGCCAACATGAACCAAAAGCAGCAGCAGTGTAGTGTAACTGTAAGGCTCATTGTAACCAAAAGGTTTCTGCTGGTTTGCTTCCCTGCTGGGGCTGCTGCTGTACCATTGGGAAAGATACTTAACCCACAATTGCCTCTGGATGAAAAATGGATAAACTAACCTATGTAAGTCACTCTAGACAAGTGTCTGCTGATGTAATGTAATGTAATACCTTGCTTTTCACTCTGACATCCCTACATGGGACATCCCACAGAAAGGACACATAGGACATTGAACACAAAATGGAGGATAGGTGTATCTGGCACAATCAGAGCAACTGACAGGTGCCTAATGAGTGCGCTGAGACCAGGAACCTACCCTGGAGGAACAGAGAAAATACAGTTCTGCCCCTATGGACTCCTGGTCACAGTTGGCAAATGACACAGCTCAGGCTCAGACCTTGGTCTGAGCTGTAAGACTCAGAACAAGCATCTTAGCCAACTGAGCCACTCTCGAGGCCTACACAATACATCCTTTACCTATAATCACACCATGGGACTGCATCACACAGCATATACCACTATACCACAAACCCTTCACTGTCATCTGAGGCACATTTCTAAAATCACTGGCAAATACACTGGCCACTTCAAATACACCAGCTGTGTATGAAATAAATTAAAATAAGAGGAGTCAAATATAATTTAGGAATGATCTCATGGTCCTTTTTTCAAATAAAAATAGCAAATAGATTTATATATATATAGATATATGCATATCTGTATATATATATATATATATATATATATATATATATATATATAGAGAGAGAGAGAGAGAGAGAGATATGCATGTTAATTAAGTTAGATACAGATATACAGATATATATGTCAAGCTACAGCCACCAGCAGAGATCATACCAGAAAGCAGGTTTAGATGAAATCCCCTCCTCTCAGGAATTAAGTGTGACACCGGGGCTTAATTGAAGTGTTCCCACTGACATAAATACCATGATAACCAAGGAGGTCAGCGTTAACTCTCCCGTAACAGAGCTGCAGGTGACACCCATTCTAAACAACTACCATACAGTGCTGACACACACACGCACACAGATGCGCGCACACACACACACACACACACATGCAAGCTCATGCACATGCGTACACACCTTCTGAAATAAACAAGTAACACTGTCCAGACAATGCTAAACTCAAGCACAGTCTTGATGTTACCAAGCACGTACACGAAACCACTCATCCGAGGGTCCAATCATTTCCCATGGTGCCCCTGCCTTTCTCTTTTTCCTCTACTTGCTCCCACATTCCTTCCCTCAGTCCTCTCTCCCTTCCGATCAGTGAAACAACAACAGCAGCGCGCCAAAAGACACTTGCCTACACTCCCACCCACCCCTCAGATGGTCAGTCATTCTGTCTGTCTGTCTGTCTGTCACTCTCGGAGTCCCTCATTCTCCACAGCAACGCATTGACCTGCCTCTCTGCTTGAGTCTCCAAGAGCAGGGCCCCTCTGCTGAGAGCATGTGACTCAGTCCCCCTCCTCCGTCCTCCATCTTGCCCCGTCTCTGTACTCCATTCTGTGTGTCCGTCTGAGCGCCGGGCTCCATCCTGCACTCCCTCCAGGGCGAACGGCCCGCTCCCTCCATTCCTCCTCTCCGCAGCCCCACTGATAGCAAACCTCTCTTTCCTCTCTTTATCCCGAGGTAAGATACTTACTTTTCAGATAAAGCATATTATGATAAATCGGCTGAACTCTCTGTGCGTGTGTGAGTGTATCAGTGTCATGCATGCGTGTGTGTGTGTGTGTGTGTGTGCGTGTGTGTGTGTGTGTGTGTGTGTGTGTGTGTGTGTGTGTGTGTGTGTGTGTGTGTGCGTGTGTGTGTTTGTATGCATATTTGTGGTTGTGTGTATGAGTGTTTGTCTTTCATCAGTGTGCATGCAACATGACAGCTTTCAGAATGGTGAGTAAATAGCCCCAATACTGCTGTGTATCACAGTGAGTCCCCTTATTCCTTTGGGCCCTGTTGCCTGCTACCTCAAACACATGCACTGCCTTACACACACACTTCCCTATAGACACATTCCTTCATACACATACACTGCCTTACACACACACACACACACACACACACACACACACACACACACACACACTTCCCTATAGACACATTCTCTCACACACATACACTGCCTTACGCACACACTTCCTTGGAGACACATTCCCTCACACACACACACTGCCTTACACATACACTTCCATGTAGACATATTCTATCACACACATACACTGCCTTACACACATATTCCCACATAGGCACATTCTCTCACACATATACATTTCCTTACACACACACACTTCTATATATACACATTCCCTATCACACATAGACTGCCTTACACACATACACTTCTAATACAGACATTCCATCTCACTTCTGTTCTCAATAGAAACACAACAGGAGAGATGGAGGAAACAACTGCCTCTCATAAACAAGTGCTTCTGCACAGTGACTTTGCTGGACAAAAAGTAAAGTACTGAAAGAGTAACAACTATAAATAGAGTACATATTTACCGCAAAGCCTTAACAACAATCTAAAAAACCCAGTGATTAATTAAACCTGTGAAAAAAACACCCTGCAAAACATGAATATTCATATTCCAGGCCGCTGGGTCTGTGTCCCTTGCCCTCATGTCTCAACTGATACAGCCCCTCATAGCTTTGTAATCAGAGGCCAGGCAAATCAGGAAGCTGGGTCAATGGAGAGCACCAGGTAGCACACAGCATTTGCACAACACTTCTACAATGTTGTGGCAATGTTACTGCATCACAACAGTATCACACTGACATTGTGAGAATGCTTACAGCTGGCTTGAATATTTTTTTCAGTGGAGTGACATGAATTTCAGCAAATGTAACCTGCGACATACTAATAACTACAACATTGAAAGCCAAAAGTGGCTAAAGAACAAGTAATACTGTACATGAAGAGTGATTACTGGCAAAAGCCGGTTGTTTTTTGGGATTGAATGTTGTTTAGTTTGAATATTGAATGTTAACTTTTTTGAGATGATTTTGACAGTGATATTAACTGGGCAGTTTTCTGAATTTGATTTTTTTTTCATGAGCCATCCTGTAGTGTATTACCAAAATCAGCAGCCAAAATGAGACTGAATGGGGCCATTTTTGCATCACCAGAAACAAATAGACTTAATAGAAAAGACTGTGCAAGAGTCATATACAAATACAGAAATGTGTGTGTCTTTGTGTTCGTTGGTTTGTGTGTGTGTGTGTGTGTGTGTGTGGTGTGTGTGTGTGTACGCGTGTGTTAGGCTTTGTGTGTTTGTTATTTTGTGTATGTGTGTGTTAGAGTTTGTGTGTTTGTTAATTTGAGAGTGTGTGTGTGTGCGTGTTTTGGAGTCTGTGAGTGCGTGTATAGATTAGATACAGTAAGCCTCTTATGTGGTGGCCGTGTCCTTGATTTGGAACGATCTCTGGGTCCTAGTGCCACCAGGGTACTCTGCACAGTATCGCTCCTGCTCAAACAAACAAACATTTCTCACCACCCTCACCAGTTAACAATAAACTCAATGCGAAGTGCTTTTGTGTTCCTAACACAGCACCCAATCTCTTATTGTCATTATTTTATGACCCATATACAGCGCACCCATCTGTGTGTTAAGACATGCTGACCAAGGAGGTAATTGTGTGGAAATAATCAACCAGGGAAGACCCTCTGAACCACCTGCTGTGACATAGACTGCATTATTATTATTATTATTATCATTATTATTATTATTATTATGCACTGTATTTTAAGACAAAGGTACTTTTGTAATGAATAAGGTTCTCGTAGTTATTTGATTATTCTGTCTAGTACCCATTTGTTTCAAGAACTTTATAGGCATAGCATATTTTACAGCATTACAACATTTTGGTTGCTGTTGTTATTGGTCCATTAGTGTGATACACCTGACTGTATGATGTCCTGTTGTTTCCTTTCATGGTGGTTATGACCATAAATAACGTTAGGAGATGCTCATAGGTTATGTACCTGCGTCCTGAATATGGTGACGCTAAGGAACAGGTGACAAACACCAGAAATATGCCCGAATTTCTGAAAATAAATTATATAATATTGGTAGGTCTATGATGCTTGAAAAAACTTTTTGTACATATATAACACATCGCACCTAAATGCTGTTTTCATTTGTTCGATGATTTGGTAGATGCCGTATCACCCAATTAATAAAGATGAATGATACTGATTTTAGGACGGCTTTTTATTTATATATTGTAGAAGTAAAAAAAAAAAAACTAGAAGGACTCACAAAACACGCAGTAGCTTTATGACAAACAACATACTCAGGTGGCAGGATTATTAACTAAACTGTTAACCAGATAAAACATATGGAAGGTGTATTTTTGCCAAAGTTTGGCTTTAGTGAAACAATATCGGTAAGTTTGTCCAGATACATGTATCCAGTACAGTACTGTTCAGTGGATGCGATAGGCATATGCAATCGACCTACCATAAGAGAGAAGTCTTCATAACATCAAAACAAACAAATCTGAGTTATCCGTGCTGACAAAGAATATGTATCACTTTTTACTATAGCGCTTCGTGTTTTACCGTAGGGTAATTTTTTATCAATAATAACAAAATATTACGTGTTACGAAACACACGAGGCCAGCTTCATTGAACGAAGCTGTTTTATCACCATGGAATTCATAATTATGCGGCATTTTTTTAAAAATTAGAGATCAATTCAATTGGAAGTAAACGAGTTCACATTTTTTACACAGTAACAATATCACCAAAGACGACAGGTTTCAGAAAACGTAAAAACAAACATGAAAACAAATAAAACGTTTTGTAACTATTAATTCTATCTTATTTTGTAACAAGTGTACCGTAATCGACGTTATGAAAAAGCTGGATAAATTGCTCTGGGACGTTAAAATGTCGTTTCCTTATTACATAGCCTATTTAAAACTATTTGAGTTTGGAGAGGGAAAATGAGTAAAATATTTTCTAAAAAATGTTCTGTAATTATTGCAAGGCATAAATGTTTCAGACTATAGTGGTGATTAAATCGCGGCAAACCTCGAACACCAACAAGCGTTTGGTAAGCATTTAAATGTAATTTCACATGTTTACTCGCTCCAGCTCAGGGGTGAAAACCACCTCAGGAAGAAAGACATAAAGATACACTACAGATGGCCAGACAAACAGGTGTGTGTCTGTGTGTGTTTCTGAGTGTGTGTGTGTGTGTGTGAGTGTGTGTATGTGCGTGTGCACGCGCGTGTGCGCGCGCTATAGTGCGCCTCAGAATGTGGGAATGCCCAGTTTTGAGGTCTCTGCCCATTCGGGATTCATCGCTCTCATCAGTCTTTCTCGTCTCGCACCCTTTTCCCCAAATCCAGAAATATTAAATTCGCCTTTAAAACATAGGTTTGCGGCATAATTAGCACTGCATAAAGAAAAATGTAAAGACCAAAGCCGTACCTCCTTGTTCAGCAGGTGCTGTAGTCGCATGCAACAGGTATTCCGCAGTTTACACACAGGCTACACACAAGCTACTGTACACACCGGCAGACGCCACAGGTAAAGATATTTATTTGAGATTTAAAATGTTCAAATACACGCTGGTATAGTCTCTCTCTCTTTATATCTCCGCTTTGGCTTTACAGATTCAGATAAACCCCTTATACAGTTTGGGCTGTACATGGGTCTGTGTGGATTTTAAACTATAAGAAATCCGATTCAATTAACAAGCGCAGAGAATCGGCTTTAGATACTGTGAAATTGCCTGGCCGTAGGGGTAGCAGCGGACAGTAGTTCAGCCTGATAAGTGGAGTAACCACAACGCATGTAGGTTCATTGCAATTATTAACAAGCACAGTCTCACATAGGCCTTGTTATTAAAAAATGACGATAATTTGGATTTGAAATTCAAAGACAAAAAATGTAGAAATTAGACATACCTTTGTACAGCAACAAAAAGTTTTATTTCGCAAGTTTTTTATTAATACACAGACACAGTTATTAATACAAAAAATAAAAGCAAGACTACTACTCCTACTGAGACTACTATTATGACTAATTATTATTAGGCTATTATTATTATTATTATTAGTAGTAGTAGTGGTAGTAGAAGTAGTAGTAGTAGTAGTATTATTACCACAAGAAGTGTTCTTTAAACTGGTGTTTAAAAGCGTTGGCCAAGAAAAGTATAGACACTGATGATGAACTAAACGTTATAACAATCAATCAAATATTATAACAATCAATAAAATAAAATCAAATCAAGCCTATTACCAACCGTGGTTTCTCTGTTAAACTGCTTAACTGGAATCTATACTAAAGAAATCAAGTATCAGTACCTGCTCTCTGCTTATTGAATATGGTTATGGCTGTCGAAGCAACGCGCATATTGTTTCACCTGTTTGGTCACAGTAATGTACATTTTAATATTGGCAGGAATTTTGTTCGGAGATGGCAGACGTGTACATTCAAAGAACGCACTCTATCACATTTATATCTCAATTTGATAATATTGCACGTTGTTAGGTCGTGTGCAAACAAATGTGTTTATTTCCCTTTGATGCAAACATTATGCTGAACAAAATTGCTACAGCCCTCGCAGGAAATTAAAAAATGTGTCAGACAAGAAAAAAACCTTTATGTAAAAAAACAATACATTTTGGCAAGAATAATACCAGAATAATACCGGAAGGTACAACTGCTGTACAAGATAAACATAACTTACTGGTACAATTAAAGTTTCGATAATAATAATAATAATAATAATAATAATAATAATAATAATAATAAATGGACAGAATGACGGAAGGTGGAAAGGGGAGTGTGTTAGGGATCAGTCGGGGATTTAACTGAGAACAACGCGGTCTTTGTGTCTTTATAATCCCGCACCGACTCCCCCGCCTCCTGCTTCTCGCTCACCCAAACCTCGCCACCCAATTATTTTTGTATTTTGCAAGCCGGATAAAATTCAATGAAGTTTGTTTTTTTTCCAGACCTGAGAAGAAACTCTTATTTGGATGTACCTTTTGCCGTTGCCAACCAATGTATCGTATTTTATCCAGACAACCGCAGAGCCTTATCATAGTGGTGTATATTTGCAACTGTTGGCACGTACTTATTTGATTCCTTAGAATATGTAAAAATACTTGTTAACAGAAATATCAGTGCTCGTTCAATTTCTTTCCATAAATATTTGAACCGCTCCAGTTCTGTGCAGGTTGTCATAGTGAGTGAACTTGAATGTCTAAGTGACTGATATTGTAATCATGTATTTCATATGCGTTCCTTGTGCTTTCTCTATCAAATAAAAGATTCAGTGAGTGAACACCTGCCGATTTCTTTAAAATGACTGAAATGTCACACGTAAACGTATCAAAAATTACAGCGCTTGCATTATTCGTTGCTTAATTTCAGAGTGGGGCGTTTTTGAGGCCTCCGCAGAATCACGCGCAGATTCCTCCTAGCTCAAACACACGGAACACACTAGAAAGGTATGCGGTGTTTCCTCTTGCTTAACGAATTGTATTACTGCTAAAAAAGTTTCGAAGAGATATAGGTAGACCAGTAGTGGGAATCTGGTTAATGTTGTCTACAGTATGCGCAATACTGCGAGTGTCAAAGAGAAAGCACTCCTTGGTTTGGGGCGGTCATTAAACAGAATACAAAAACGGCAAGTAAATTTAGCCAGTGTGAAAATAACGATATTAATAAACATTTTGAAAGAGGGAGAACCATACACTTTTCCCACAGAAAAATCCGAACCCTAAAAAGGCCCAAATACTAACGATGTATATATTGGTGGCAGTATTTAACAGACACGTAGGTCCACAATTAATAACAACAGTTAGAAGCGCCATATCAATCCTTATCGCGCAGAATAAAAACTGCGTGCCCACTGTCTACTATTTTCACAGCGAATCTATGACTTCTCTCTCGTCTTTGAACATGTTACAAAACAGGTGCATTGCTTGTGATCTTTGAAAACGGAATCCTGTTTTGATACTGATTACTTTGTCCTTTATTTTGAGTCCAAGATACAGACTACATGCAAATGAACGAAAAAATGTCAAGTAAGTCAGGAAAAAATATAACTATTTGGCTCAAGAACAAGACTAGCGGATCTGAGAAAGAAACGCGCACAGTTACTGGCGCAATCTCACTGGGGACAGAGAAATAGACGGGGGCGGGGGAGGGAGGAGAAGTGCGCAAAGGCTAACCCTTCGCTAGAAAAAAACGGAGAGAGAGAGGGGGAGGGGTCAGTGTGGCCACTCAGTAAGAACTTCTCTCTAATTAGCCAACCCCTTTCTTGATGCTCTCAGTTAAGTGGTCTCACCCCAACTCAGCAACACTCGCAGAAGGAGACACGTCTTAACCCGCTCCAAGAGACGACAGAGTAGAGTACTGCCGAGGGACCCACGGAGAGCACACGGACGGGAAGGACAAGGCGTCATTTTACCTCTTTGACACCAAGTACCTGAATCGAAAAGCGCATGCCACGACTAGAAAAAAAAATACACGAGCATTTCCAACCAGACAGCAATAGTTGAAAACGATTCTTGGCGTGACACTGCTGGTGTGTATGAAATAGATCGGGTAAATTGAGCAGAATCAGAAATCATTTTGAACACCTGTGCTTGGAAACATCTACAGGTGTCTGTACGGGACAGCGACGAACTGCACCTGCACTCTTGGTGGGGGAGCCCGAGCTCAACTTCAGCCAGTGTGACCTGCGCGTCCGAACCAGGCCGACCGTGACTGAAGAGAAGGAAGGAAACAAAAACAACAAATTTAGAGAGAGAGATAAATAGTGAGACTCCCTCCGGAGAAGAGAAGGAAGACCCGGCCCCTGGCGTGATTGTGTGTGAGAGAGAGAGGGGGAGAGAGAGAGAGCGAGCGTTTAAAGCCGGCACAGGCATGATGTCGTACATTAAGCAGCCTCATTACGCCGTGAACGGGTTAACTCTGTCCGGCCCGGGCATGGACCTGCTACATTCCGCTGTCGGATACCCGAGTAAGTCTTCTTTTTCTTACTAAAATCTGTTAATATCATGACTGGTAGATATAGTAACTATAGTTTCTGTTACAATTGTGTTATGTGCGCCTCAAGGACAGTAACACAGTATTAGCGTACAATGGAACTATCGTTCTTTGCTTTACCCACATCATTATTCCTTATTCATGCTGTAGATTACAATGGAATGAAAATAGTTATGTCTAGGTCTCTGTGAACACATGACACACCTTTGCCCATTCTTATTCAGCGCACAGTTAATAAAGGTTCTCTTTATTGCGGGTGCCCAGCCACTTTTTGCGAACTCTTAACCTCCAGAAAAAAATGGGCTTGATTGGTTTCTCTCTCGACATGATCCTGGTGAATAATACACTAGTAGCCTGACTTCAAGCGATCGATCGAGTACTGCAAAACACCGCAATAATATTGTGTGTTTTTTTAAGAGAGTGTCACAGAGTGACACAGAGTGTTCACAGAGGCAATAGGTTTCCAGCGCTGGCCGCTTTTTTGCCGCAAGGTTTTGTGATTCTGACATTGAAAATAGACCACACGACTTCCTACGCGTATTCACTGCAGATGCACCTGAAGTGCATCGTTTCCAGCTCTTTTGGGTAAAGAGTACAACTAACTTACAACAATGCTCATTTTTATAGGCAATTTTTCATTATCTGTCAATTAACACATGCTTGCAATATGTTCGTGAAGTGTTAGCGCACAACATATATCCATGCATACGGGCGTCCGTGTGTATGTGTGTGTGTGTGTGCGCGTGCGTGCGTGCGTGCGTATGGGAGTGTGTGTGTGTGTGTGTGTGTGTGTGTATGTGTGTGTGTGTGTAAGAGCAGGACATGATGTCCACAAGACAAGAGATTTTGACAAGCAGCGAGTTGGAAGGACGGGACTGAACATCAGTATTGTGAAGCTGAGATGGTAGTTCACAAAGTTTTAAGATTTTTTTTTTTTTTTTGCATTTTATAAACGTTACAACTTTACAAAGAAAATATTTTGTTATCACCATCTATTTCCACGAGCCGTTTTCCGGTTTAAAACAGTTTCTCCTCACAAGCAGAATAGCAGACCTGTTCAACGCGGTCGATCTGTTTAAGGAGCAGGACACCGTCATGAACACCTATTCACCTCATAACCACTCAGTTTAGAATAAACCACTTACAAGAAGCAATATCATAACGATGTAACATAAAGTTAGCATACACTCAACAATATAGCACTGATCATTTTTCAGCCACCAAAAGACGCCAGTGCTCTGTTCTTCACATAGGCTATATATAGGCCTATTACAACAAAGTTTACTATCCTGTCAGAAGGGCATAGTGTCGGAGTGACATTTATAGTCCACTATGGGGTAGATAAAATGCTTTCCCTTGAAAGCAAAATCTATTCCGAATCCAGAAACCCAATTTACAGCATTATCACTACAATTCACACCCTTCTTTCATGAATTAAACATATTTCACATTAAATAATGGAATATGCATTTATTCGTTCATGAATTTATCCAGTTTGTTAAATCCAAATTACTTCGTATTTTCAACAACGTTTTCATTTTTTGTACAGTAATACTTTAATGCTGAACTTTCGAAACTGTTGTCGCTTATGTGCTACGAAATTTGATTGTATCGAAAACAGTCCACAAACGAGCTGTTTCATCGCAGTCAAAAAGAATTTTGCTTGACGTACTATTGTAGTACAGGTGAAGGCATAAATGTGTGTGTGTGTGCGCGCGTGCGGTTGTTTGTTCTAATAACAATATCGGTTTTCCTTTTGTATTTGATCAAACGTGCTAAATTAGGTTATGATGTCTTAGGGTTAACCACACCCCCTTTCCCAGCCATTCCACACAACAATCTTTTTCAAATATTCACAAACAATTTTAAGTAAATTTTGAAAAGCGATGGGTTCACTCGTACTGGATTTAAATAAATAAAATCTTACAGGAAACACTAAAACTGTTTTTGAAAAAGAATATGTATACATGTGTATATTGAGTTTATTTTGAGGAAATGGGGAAATATGGATGGTTTTGCGTCCACTTGGAAGGTTCGCTTTTCACATTAACCGGTAGTTAAACTTATGGACATTTAAACCAAAATGACTAAAGTATTACCACAGGAGATGTTATATTTGTTATGTGATGTCAAAATGTCAAAACCAATATTTTTATGACCATATTTTATTTTCATCACGTTTCTACAGGACCTCCAGTGTGCTTTGCTGTTAACACTGAGAAACTAATTAAAGCAAATACTGAATTTTTTGTTTTTTACATAACATGTTTCGTTACTTTAACTGAACCCCGAACTCATTGTCTCATGAAGGAGAGACAGCCCTTTAAACGTGTTATTCACAATTAAGGACAAAGCGCATGACGGAAAATGGAATCGGGGCATTGTGGGTGCCATCACATGAACCCTCTCGCCTCATGTGAATCATTCAAATAAATAGTAAAACCATACAATATATTATCTAATATAATATAGCAATACCCGCGCTTCACGTTGAAAAATTCCATCATAATTTAATCAAAGCATAAAGCAGTTGAATCAACTGTAGATAATTTTACCTTTTTCTTAACTTCAGGTGTATATTTCCAGCCCCTTAATTCCTGAATTATCTGCAATAAAAATGTGTACCATGTGGCAAAAAGTAACACTGCCCCATATTCAATATCAAACATTAAGATTAAACCTCTTTGTGCTTTAATCCAGCACTCTGAACTGTCACTGCTGCAGACACAGCAAAAATACAATGTCCCTGTACCACCTGACTGGGTCACCCTCCATTCCTTTCAAAATTTCAGCAGGTGGAGATTTATTCATATTTACCTCATATTTCCCTCTGTGTCTTTACACATCAATGTCATCATTTGTTTTTATTGTTGTTGTCCTTTTATTGTCTACTGAACATTTTAAAAAATATAATGGACTCTGAAATAGCAAAACGGGCTTTTACACACAAAAAATGTCTGTAATCTTCTTCAGGGCATCTTTCCTCAACTGCAGGGAGGAATTTTAATCCAAGTTCACTTTGTGCCTGTGAATATAGCTGGAAACGATGTGCTCAGACAGAGGGAGAGAGAGAGAGAGGGTGGATAGATGCAGGCCCAGCACTCAGGCTCTGTTCCCTGTTCTCTCAGATACCCCCCGAAAGCAGCGGCGGGAGAGGACCACCTTCACCCGCGCCCAGCTCGACATCCTGGAGGCGCTGTTCGCCAAGACGCGCTACCCTGACATCTTCATGAGGGAGGAGGTGGCCCTAAAAATCAACCTGCCCGAGTCCCGTGTGCAGGTGAGGGGTGGAGGGGGGGGAGCAGTGACAAGCCCTGACACACACCAGAGGGGCCCTGTTACAGACACTCTGTCTTGGTTTACATCACATTTCTGTATCTGATGGAAATGCACTGAGACTTGTAAGTATGAGGGTCATTTTAATATATGAATGAAACCTGCTGACCTGTAGTGGTGACGTTACAGTGATTTAACTCACGGCTCCTTGTGTGCATTCATGATTATGTTTTACATTCATCTGCTCAGACAATGTCGGTCTGAAATGTATTGCTTCTGTATGATCTATTAATATAGTCAGATATTTGCTAAAAGAGGTAGGCTTAGGTACCTTCCTCAAGAGCGCAACAGCAGTGCCCCGCTTGGGAACTGAACATGTAACCTTTGGGTTAGAAGACTTGCTCTTCAATACTGCACCACGCTCCTGAACAATACAATGCTGTAATGAGCCGTGCCTAGGTGTGTGCAGGTGACCATAGCGTTCTTTCTCGCCTCAGGTGTGGTTCAAGAACCGCCGTGCAAAGTGCCGCCAACAGCAGCAGCAGAGCAGCGGCCAGTCCAAGCCCCGTCCGCCCAAAAAGAAGGCCTCCCCAGCCCGGGAGGCTAGTTCCGAGCCCAGCGCCAACACCAACGGGCCCTACAGCCCGGCACCCCCGCCCCCGGGGACGGCCATCACCCCGAGCTCCAGCAGCGCCAGCGCCACCGTGTCCATCTGGAGCCCCGCCTCCATCTCCCCGCTTCCGGACCCCCTGTCCGCCTCCACCACGCCCTGCATGCAGCGCTCCACCGCCTACCCCATGACCTACACCCAGGCCCCCGCCTACAGCCAGAGCTATGCCGGCTCGTCCTCCTACTTCACCGGCCTGGACTGCAGCTCCTACCTCTCCCCCATGCACCCGCAGCTGTCTGCCACCGGGGGCGCCCTCAGCCCCATCACCGCCTCCTCCATGGGCGGTCCCCTGAGCCAGTCTCCGGCCTCGCTGTCCTCGCAGGGCTACACCACCGCCTCCCTGGGCTTCGGCGCAGTCGACTGCCTGGACTACAAGGACCAAGCTGCCTCCTGGAAGCTCAACTTCAACGCGGCAGACTGCCTGGACTACAAAGACCAGAACTCGTGGAAGTTCCAGGTCTTGTAGAGAAGAGGAGGTGAGGTGTGGGGTGAGGGGGGGGGGGGGACCGAGAGAGTAAGCAAAGAAGAAAAGAACGACTGAACAAAAAATTCAGAAGACTTGTGAAGGTTGACGAGTTCAAGAGCACCATAGACTGAGTAACTTTCTTTGAAAAGATTTGGTTTTATATAATTGAGTGTAAAGAGTAAAAATACTCCCTAAAGCCTGACTATATGATTTCTATAATATGAAAACTGCTGACATAGCTTGACTATGGGCAAATGCATCATTGACAATGAATTTTTGGTTGGTGAGGACAGTCAGTCAGGTGTTTTATGGGAGATGAATGGTGTAATAAAAATGTTTACAACAGGTAAGACACATCAAAATAAACAGACTTAAAAGAGTCTTTAAAGGATTTTTAAAAAAAAAGACTTAAATTGATATTAAATACAACAACATGGAAGCAAAGTCCAGAAATATATTTTCTAAACAAAATTGTTTAAAATTAGGTTCTTTTTTTATAGATTAGACAGATCGTATCTGTAATCTGAAGATCCATTCTGGGTTCCCAAGATTTCTGAAAATTTGTAGCAGAAAATAAACAGTTTTTGATGAAGGAATTACACTTGTATGAAATAACATTTTCGTGTAACAAAAATAGAAAAGCAAGGAAAACAAGGACTAAAGAACTTAAGCCCTCCGGCCGCTGCATGTTTATAGCTTGCATATCTTGATTAGGAAGCTGATTTCAAAACGAGGACGTTTTTCATGAAAACCTAAATGAGCAATCTGAAGTCCTGATAGTGGTATTTTGACGTATAATAATACCTGGGAAAAGACAGCAGTTTTGTATTTAGTCGCGTTGAATGGACTGAACGTTCACAGTATTTACAGTAGACATGCAAACTGCGGGAGTAGGACAGGACTGAGACAAACGCTTTCAAAAGGCCAGTCTCTGCCGCGTTCACCTTCATTCACTCATCATTTTAAATCTCTCTACGACCTTTTGATATTTTTCTGATCTTCCGATTTCATTACTCCCGTTGGTCTTTGTCTGGTTTGTTTTTGATATGAAGCTGCTTTTCATGATCATAAACTGATACAGCTGTGAGCCAAATGTACAGACACAGGCACGTGCATGGAGGCGGGGGGTGGGGGGTGTTTTGGGGGGGGGGGGGGGGATCCAGTCGTCCACACGTTAAAACGAGAGTGGACTCAAGAGGGCAAAACGCTGACAAAATGGACTTCGGGACAGACTGGCACTGAGAACACAGTTACTGCACTACTGTGTCGCCCTGGACAGGGACAGACTCCAGAGATGCTGGAGGAAGGAGTTGCAAAGCATTCTGGGATTAACATGGAGGACAAAGGGGCACCTTTAAAAGCTCCCATCCCGTTCTTTGTTTCTTTGATCCTGCCAGTGCTTAAAAACTCAACTTACCCTTAATGACTTAAGTAACCCTGCTGCCGAACACCGTATTTATGAAGTATTTGCTAGAGAAAAGATTACAATGGAAAGGGAAGGGAAAAGCCAAGGTTGCTTTACCCTTGCACAGAATGTGTGTAGTTTCTCTGAGTGACTACCAGCAAATGAGTGAGGGGTACCATTATGTATTAATGTATTATTTAATCTTTTTTAGACTTTAACATTTTCATGTTACTTTAAAATTGTGAGTCCTTTGGAGTAAAATTGTGATCATTTGTTTGAAGTTAATATTATTATCATTATCATTGCTATCATTATTATTAATATTCTACAACTATCATTAATATTACTATTACTTTTTTGTTTGTTTCATTTTGTAAATATTAAACTTGACTTGAAAAATGCAATCATGTTTGGTACCAACAATGTTACACAGACAAACACCATACACAACGGAACAGAGCATGTCTTTCTTAATGTCTAGAAAACTGCCAACTTTTTATTTTTCTGTTTTCTGATTTCTAATCTTTCTTTCTGATCACTATTTTTCAAACTCAGGGGTTTAAATAATAAATATAGTGATGCTAGGTAACGATGCTGTATATGGCTGTCAATCAGTCTTATTAAAATTGTTTTCAACGCTTGTCCTGATACGAATGACTGCTCTTTATCTTTCACTCCCATGATGTGTTTGTTTTTTCATGACAGTAGATTCTGGTAGTTTATGATATTTTGAGAAATTAAAAAAAAACTGAGGAAAGGTCAATGGAGTTAGTGTGTTTCATAGTCATGATATAGGTGACTGGTACCCTACATGACTGGAGCTTAATGAGATACTGTGACAGCAAGTGGAGACAACGATTCTGATTGATGTTTTAAACACCCCAACTTCTACAAATGTGCCACACACACCTTTAAGGTATGTTCATATTGCTTTGGAACATACAAAATCTTTCATCATGATTTGTGGAAAAATCCTTTCCAATACAGTGAATTGTGATGAATTTGAGTTTTGTTTTATTGGTCTCATCCTTATGTAGACCCATTGCCTGTTCCACCTGTTCCAGAATATCCAGAATGGCCTGGGAAAGTTGTCTCTTCGCTCTGTTCACACGGGCCTACTTAGCACTAAAATAATGGTGAATATTGCACAATAGTGAGCTGATAGACACGCAAAGATACAGAGAACACTGATACCTTTCAATTTAGTGCCAAAATGTACTGCATTTTGGTGCAAACACATACGTCTCAAAATTGTTTTCTTACATGAAGGAACCAGAGCACACACCATATGGTGTCACACAATAAAATAGTATCCAACACATAATTAGATCTCAATTTGCCTTTTAGATTAACTCACCTAAACCATTCTGAAAATCTTAAAATCTGTGTCTGAAAATTTTATGTAAATCCAAAAAAGTACAAGTTTTTACTATAAGTATTTTTGCAGATAGAATTTTATTAATTGTCACTTCTCACTATTTCATGATAAACCACAAAAAGGAGAGGTCTCTTATTGGATTATTCATGAAATGTCTAATTTTCACTGAAAATGACATGCTGAGTGAACAATTTATGAAGGTTTGCATAATACACATGTTCTATTATACTGCTATAATATGTAAGTGAGAAGGAAAATGCACTGCGAATAAATGTTAGAAATCAGCAGTGGTTAACTGCTGTCATATGCATACTTTGATACTCTGAGGAACATGCCCTTCCTGTGATAAGCCTTGAGAAGGCATTCAGAGAGAGTGATATCTTTCTTTTTTCTACTACGACCAGTAGCATTCAAGCACTTGGCTAAACTGCACAACTTTTTCCTCACAACATCCAAGTTGTCTATTTTCAGATACGAGATTCATATTCAAATTTCATACAGCTTTTGTCCTGTGCAACGTTACACTGGATTGAGTGTCATATTACATGTGAGTCAAGAATGATTTTTATAAACAGATTAAAGATGTTTAATATAGGAATGATTCTGTGCTAGTGCTTTCCATCACTGTATGCAGTTGAGTCTTTTATCAGTTATTCTTATAAAACAGAGTGCACTGTATTTTGAGTTTCTTGTAGAGAATTCAGTGCTTTAGCAGTTCAGTAGAATACAACCCTTTCACCTCTTAGGCCAGGTTGCTTGCTGAAACGTATTTCACGTGAAATGGAATTAAAACAGTAATGACTGAAAGTTGGATAAAACTGAAACTAGCTTTATTCTCTATGAAAGTGTTCCTCCTTTAAAACAGCATGCAGATGAGAAAGCCATATTTTGTATGACTTCTCAACCTGAATAATATTGTCCCCAAAAATATGAACAACTTCCTAGACTGTGATGGTAGAATATATTTGCTATGCAGAAAAGTGGTAATAATAAATGGCCTCAGATGGGAAGGTATAATGTCGTCCAGTGACACTGTTGTCCCTTGCTGTAATCTGTGCAAAACGGGAAGCTGGAAGATGCTAAAATTTAGATAGGGCAGGGCAGAGATGAGTATATAGAGATTAGGGGTAAGCCTATGTGGCCCTATTGATAAAGTTCCAAGAAAAGCAATGGATAGAGTCAAATGAGAGAGAGGAAGATTATAATGCCATCAACTAGCACTGAAAGGTTCTTGTACTCAAAACTCATTTGTTTCTGTTGTTACCATGTAAGTCATGGCTTCCATATTCATGCTTTAATGCACTTTTTTAAACCAAAGCACATTTGGCCCCAGGGGTTATTAACCATGTGGAATGGATGTGGCTCATAGCTCTGAAAGAAATATAATGCCTGCCACTCACATCTAGGAGGAGCAAGGTTTTATAGATACTACTGATCAATAATATTTGCAGTTTCAAGCTTATGAACGCTGAACTTAAAGATTTAGCTGATTTCATGCCCTAGGCTAGCAGGCTTACTTATATAATTTCTGGACAGCCATGCACTTCAAGTAATGGCAAATATCATATTTCAATGTGTCTTTACCCTGAACATCAAGTTAGTCATGTTGTACATAAATTAACAGTCTGCAAAACAAAGTGATAAATGTATTAAACAGAGAAGAGAGAAAATAAACATGGAAAGACAGAGAAAGAGGAAGAGTTGGCGAGAGACAGCGCTTACTCCATCAGGCCTGCTGAATAATCCCTGAGTGTAACATATGGACTCTAAAGCACAGAGACAGAGCGGGAGACAGAGATACACTTAGGACTTAAAATATGATTCATTTCTTTTTCCTAATCCCTGGCAAACAAGCTGGCCACCAGGCTGTTCCGTAAATACTGTAATCATCGGGAGGGACAGCCAGGGAGAAAGGCCCTCCACTCCAATTTTCTTTTAATCGATTCCTAATCCCAGTTTCCCCACTAATTTTTCTTACAAAGAGGCAGAAGAATTAAATGAAAAAAAAAAGAAATCAAAATTCCCCAGTATAAACTAGACTATAATTTTTTGAAAAATGAATCTGAGTCACGTTAGCAGTAACGTAGGGGCCAGCTGTCTCGTGCTCTGCCGTTCTCCTCTGACCTCAAAAATATGGGAGCAATAGTGTACACGTAAAGCAATATACAAAATATGTTAAAAACTGGCACATAAACTCAAGCTGCTTCAGATCTAAATTACTTGCATGGACAAAACTCAATCTAAACACAATCACACAAGCATGCATACAGCTCGCAAGCTTAGTGCTGTCCCCTACGATGTAAAAGTGACTTCATTGAACTAAGCAGAAGGCGTGAGCGCATCTGCTCATCCACACTGTCTGCTTGCCTTAATTACTCTAGGTCTGAGGTAGTATGCACATAGCATGTGAACCTCAATAGGAAAAGATATTCCCCTGCACTCCTAGGGCCACGTTCAATTCATGGCCATACCCCTAACCCAGGGCCATGTTCAATTTAACACCAGTATGCTTTGCCGTATGTTTTTGTTGCTTACAAAACTTTACCATTGATATGCGTAACTGCTGATATCATACTGATTCTGTTACAGATTGAGAAAATGTAATACTTATTTCAATCTGTTGCCCAACTTTAAGGTCTGAATGCAGTGAGGTTACAGTCTAGACCTTAATGCTGGATGTCTGCATGTGTAGCTCTGTAAATCCATGATCATATCCAGTTATAGGAACATGAAGCCTTTAGCTTCTGTCACAGATTCACTTTGCAGGAGACAATCTGAAATGCTAAATGCTGCCATTAATTGTGTATCAGGGAAAGATGATTTGCGTGTGTCTGAAGTGGCTAGATGATAAATTCATATATTTTAACAATTGGAATTGTTTACAACTACTGTCCCCACAGTGTTAATCAATGGAAAAATACAGAATTTATAAAGAAAAGGTTTCAGTATATTTTCCCTTTTGTCAATATTTCCCCTTCTGTTTACATAAGAAAGAAAAGAGAAAACAGGCAGTTGCTTAGCATCAGTTCTCAGTACCTACTTTCATGATTGGTAAATGGCTGAAATATCCTGTGAACAAGTGGTTATAAATTCAGTCACCAACACAGAGAGAATGTGGGGGAAATGTATAAATTCAGAATTATCGGCCAGGCACTTGCCTTCTGTGCTTTTACAGTTGCTCCAGAGCCCAATCGAGCCCTCACAAACTGCTTCTCCCAACATTTTAGGTACATACAAGAGAATATTTTAAGTGCTATCTGTATGCCAAACAGATGAGACCCAGACATCCACACTGACAAGCAGTCTGAAAAAGATATCACTCCAGGTAAATCTATGCTATCACTCTGTTACATGGCCCTGGTATACACCTCTGTATATGTGGGTGTGTAGACTTCAGTACATAGCCATGGTATACCTGTCTGTATATCTCTGTAAATGTTCCTGGTATATAATTCTGTAAATGCTTCTGGAATGCAGCAGTAAAATCTTCAATCTCTGCCCTTACATACTAATTAACAGTAGCTGTCACTGCTGTACCCCATTCAAATGGCAGAAGTAGCAGTACCATTGTCTTACTGCTATAGGATCTTTGGGTTTGACAGTAAGCAAAAACGACAACAAGCAAATCCTAAATTAATAAATAACACCCACTGGCGAAAGTATGGTCTATTGTTCGACATGTCCTATCTGGTTGGTCAGCATTAATTCTATTTTAGATGTGCCTTGCAGCTGATAACCGCCAAGAGTATTAGTCACTGAAATCAAAACTAAAGAGAGGGGGTAAAAAGTTAAACCAACATGCTTGTGATACACATGATTTACACAGACCTCATCTAAATTGGAAACAGAGGCAGAGGCCTGACAGTGCCAGCCTCAACCATAACCCCGGTCCTAAGTAGTAAGATAAATACACTGCACCTGTATTGCTGTGTACCGATATTCATCAAAGTTAAGAAACACATGCAAAAAGGTCAATTTAGAAAGAAAGTTACAGTCAAAAGTAAAAGTTAATGTTAGACTTTAGGATTAATGCTTTCGTCCTCAATTGAGATTAGGGTTGGGATTAGAGTTTATTGACAAAATCTGCGTTGGATATACAGTCAGCATTAAGGTTAGGGTGACAATCACGGTCAGTGATAGAATTAGGGTTAAAGTCAGAATTAGGATGGAGGTTAAGGACACATGGGGAACTTATCAACCTCAGAACAGTGCTGGTCCAACACTGTTGGTTTACTGGACAGAGCAGACATCTAAAGAGTCCTCAGACAGTCTCTGTCTTCTGTCTCAGTTGTAACCCCATGTCTCCCTGTCTGTCTCTGTCCCTCGTCCCTACGTCCCCCTCTACCTCCTTCTTCCCGTCCTTCTTGCAGTTTGTTATTTTTACTGATCTAATTTAGAGAATGTCCCAATCCTCTTACTGTCGTGCCCCCTCAGCGCTTCACTAAGTGAATTAGTCGGGATTACAGTCTCCCTCGCTCTTCCTCTGGGCCTGCCTCTGCTGTCTCTCTCTCTTTCTCTCTCTCTCTCTCTCTGCAACCAGGATTACAGCCTTTTTTTTACTCCAGATGACAAATTGGTTCCAACATTACCCATGACAGCTGCCCCCACAACCTGGTGCATGCTGGGAAACTTTAATTAAACTCCGCCCCATGGTGGGCAAGGAAATAGAAACATCATCATAGTCATCGTCATCATTATCATCAAAAACAACATCAACAGAAAAACCGGGCAAGTGAAAAACAAAAAAAAAAAACGCACAAATAAACATTCTGCATTCAACATTCAAACATTACATTTCAAAATGAAAGCATTACCTTTCTTCTCACTTTAGGGGGCTTGTATTCAGCAACTGTTCGATAATATTTGCATCCTTTGTTCATGCATACAGTGGTTAGCCCACTGTATGCATGAACACAGGATGTAAATATTATCCCCCCACTCCAAACCTCAGAACTCTGTCGATTATCAGGTAATGTCCGCATGTTGTCTAACAGTCACATTGCTAAGTTTATAGAATCTCATTAATATCTACCCTGATAACTACATAGCTGCTTCTATTACGTCATTGCATACCTTTGAGGTGTCTCACATCTTTGGACAGAGTCGCACGTTGGAGCTAAAACTCTCAGGCATGCTATTTCAATCATCATGCGCACAAGCGTACAAATTTTAATTTTCTGTTTGGCATGTATTTCCCATTACATTGAGCATACATGCAACTGGGGTCCTCTCCCCCATTGCTTTAATCAGACGCTGCCTCATATTCAGAAAATGCAAGTGTTGCTTTTTTTTCATTTCGGTGATCACTGAAGTCGCCAAACTGTGACTGCGAGAGAAAAAGTCACAGCTGCAGCAACTGTGAGTCAAAGCTGAGAACATCCAGGGGTCAGTTCAGGAGAATCGCTGGATTAGAGGGAGAGCCCTTGCGAACTGCTTCGGGTGAATTTGTCTCAGCATCCTGAACAGTACCCAAACAGAGAGCTGTGTTACAGCTGTGGGGTCAGAACCGTCTAACCCCAAAATATCTTCACATGCATTTACAATGCCCTTATCGAGCAATACTGTGTTGATGATTGGATATGCATTTGGCGCTTGTTCTTATAGCAAAATTACAATATAATACATAAATACATGAAAATGAGAAGGAATATCTGATTGCATCAGAAACATTTTCAAATAAAAAAAGCATTTCTCATTTTCCTGTATAGTTCTCCTCAGAGAGCATATAATATGAAAAACTGGTCCTCACATTTCATTTTTAAACCTCACTTGTGGTTTTGTAAATCTTTGTGTCACATTTGGTGTCATTTAGGTGGGGTCCATTTGATCACTCGTCTCTCTGCAGAGAGAGCTGGTGCAGATCTATGGTCTTTTTAATTTCTTGAACGGCATTTAGGCAAAAATGAGGTAAATATAAATACTGCCCCACCCCCTGAAAACACATCCAAAATGTGAAAGAAGCACATCCTTGATGTGCCTCTGTGGTTCTCTCTTGATGCAGCAAAGCAGTTGAAGGTCAGATAACAGGAAAATGAGCCCCAAACCCATGAAGGTATAGTACAATGCCAATGAAAATCAGGCCCATTAGGGCATTAAATCAACCCCTTGTGTGTATAGAATCAATCACAAATTCTGACAGCAGCTTTGGGTAAGTGGATTATTTGGCCTATCTTTGAAGTTTTTATTTATAAATCACAAGTATTGTTTTAAGGTTTCTAAACTGAATAGGGACACATTGTCTCGGCTGTAATAATGTGAGATGTTGTGAACAATAACCCTCACCTGTCCCCAGAAACGCTTTGTTAATTGGTTCATTGTTTAAGTGTGTAAGGATCCTTGTCTTTCAATTGAACTTTATCCATTGCTGACCTCATGTCAACCAACTGCATTGTACAACAGGTTAGTTTGTCAGTTTGTATATGTTTGTAATTTTGCGAACAAACACCTGCTTAATTAGCCCTACCTGTGTAATTAAGGCTAGTTAAATGCAGGTGTGTGGTTCGACAGGGGAGACTCACTCTTTTTTCAGCACCTTGGCTTTGTGCTCTGTGTTCAAGGCTAGTTCCTGTTGTTTTGTAATGAATAATTTGTTGTTGTAAATTCTGCCCCTCTGTTCATTTTTGGGTGGGAAGCACTGGCCAGCTTCTCTACAGGTCCAGTCTTTTGATTGACTGGTTTTATGTCCCCCAATGTTTGAGCTAGGCATTCTATAGTAATGTGCTTCCCAGCATTAGCCTCCAGTCCTCAACCCAAAGCCATCCTGCTTCATTATTGTGATGCCTACCATGATGTCAGTCAGTCCAGTTAGCATGTCTTTGTTATAATTGCGTCCTGTTAAATTTGATGGAGTTACCTGAACAGTTCACCTTGTCACAAACCAGCCTGCTTTCAGGACAGCAGGTGTTCCAGGCCAGCGCATGAACAGGACAACACGTCTTCCAAAATCCCCTCATTGGGAACAGCTAAAACAGCCACACTTTGACAGGTGGATTCCACTCCCGAGTGACAATATCTATGTGTTGAAAAAAGGGGAAAGCCGGTGAGTAATTTGTGTTGTACATATCATGTCATATTTATCCAAAACATACAGAGAGCGCAAATCATCACTTGCAATGAACACCTAAAACAATAAACAAATGCATTCTCAATACTCTATCAACAAAGTCAGCCAATCAGAGCAGCATAAATAAGTCAGACTGGTGATGCCACACCAGGTCCCTGCAAATCTCCCAGGTGTAATGTGGGGACATCTGGAGCCGTACCCAAGGTAATCACAGCCCTGCTGCACAGGTACACGGGCAGTGACTGTTGCTATGGACCTTGTGCCTCTGAACATCATAAACAGTCTACAGGAATAATCCACTCTGAGTGGGAGTGGGAGACTGACAGCAGGGAAAGATGGAGGTGGGAGGCCATATGGCTATGATGAAATAAAAAACAAACAAATGGATGAATTCGAAGGAAAATGATGAAACAAGAACAAAGAGACAAGGGTGAGAGACAGGATTGCATCATATCTGGGAGGGCGGGGGAAATTACAATCACAAACCCCCATGTACACACACACACACACACACACACACACAGCAAAATATTTGATGGCACAGTATAATTATTCATATTATGATTATTGTTATGATTATTAACAACAATAATTTGTATTTCATCATTTATAATCATGCAAGTAGTCCTAATGTGATTAAAAAGATAACATTGCGCTGTGTATGATACATGTAAAATGAGTATACTGTAAACAAACATGCTTAGCTACATAGTGAAATCCCTATCTGTTTGCACTCTCTCCCTCCCTCCATCTATTTCCCCTTTGCCCTCCTTCCCTCTGTCTCCTCTATTTCCCCCTCCTGCCACTCTCTTCTGCCCCAACATCAATCTCCCTCCCTCTCTCCTCCCCCCTCCCTCACTCTAAATAATTCCACTGCACTAGCATCTTCCTAATCCACTGTTGACCTCAATCCAATGATGTAATGGGTCATGTGACCTGAGAGAGGGGTATGGGGAGGTAATGTGGGGAAACAAGTCTTAATCTGTGCAGCAGGACCGGAGTGAACCAATCATACATGAGGAGAGCAGGCCTGCCGGGTGCAGGCGGGGTGCTGCCATTTAGTTTCACGATATCTGAGGGGAGTGTTTCCTCTTTTAACATGCTGTTAACATCGTCTTCTCATTACGGCTGTGGCTCGCTCTTGTTAGAGCCTCTCTGTCACGTTGGTTCATCAACAGTTTTAAAGAGTTAAATATACAAATTGCCCTGGTGAGAGGAAAAAGGGGTTCTGAGGCTGTCAGGGTGCAGCTTGTGTGAGACTGGACCTGAGATGTGGGCGTGAGGGGCACGCTGAGGGATTGCATGGGGTCACCTCTGAATGTCCAAGAGGGGACAGCCTACTCTCCACACCGTGGCTGCAGATGAAGCTCCATTTTAAGTTTCCCTCACGGTGAAAACTGCAGTTTAAATCCGCCTCATCTCTGCGACTATCCCAACAATGGCGGCAGTAAAAATAGACATGGCGTAATTCAATCCTTTCAGCGTTATATCTGTAGCAGTGCTATAGTTCCAGCTTCAGGGCAGGTGTGGCTACAGGTAAGGGCAGGAGAGGTCGGCTCATGGCCCAGAATAGAGTTTTAATCTGCCGTGGCTCCGGCACTATCCTGAAACTGCTAACAGCAACCATGGACACTTGGTCACCTATCCTTCTGTATATTCATCTATGTTGCTTGCTAGATGCCCTCACTCAGGGGAAGTTACGTAGCTCACATTTCACATGTTGTTTTTCACAAACCCAGTTCAATAAGCACTACGTAAAGAGGATTGGAGTTATGCTACATTACTATGCCAATACAAATTAAAGCGAAAATAATGTTAAATTCAATTCTTATAATCCTTGCCATGACGTCCTGTTACATGAACACAACGTATAGGAAATCATAATCACAGTTTATTTATTGAGCACGATATCAACCCTGAGAGTAAAAAGAGAAAAATAATGGGTTGAAACATGTTAGCATGCTACTTAAACACAATTGAAACAGCATGAATTGCATATTGTACATGAATGCTTGTATTTGTACTTGTGCAAGTATGTGTGTTTCTGGAGCTTGAGGAAATTTATTGTATTAATACATTCATTAAGTGTGATATCATACGCCATGATGAAGATTAATATGAGAACTGAAAACAATAAAAATACTTTGTGGATTCATAATGATGGCCATTTTCATGGTTTTCTGCTCATGCTGATGTTATAAGTCTTATTAAGGAAGTGATGACAAGTGGAATTCATGATAAACTGAATCTCAAACATAATAGTCTGCTTGCATATTTGGGTTTCTTCATTAGTGGTACAAAGTCTGAGATAAAACTGGCTCATTAACTATTTGCTAAATTACAGACAATTCTGTTCAGATCTGAAACACACATCAAGTTGTATCAGTTATCAATTATTATATAATATCTCAGACCAATAATGATCAATTATTGTATAATATTGTCCAACTGTTTAAAAATATGAATGAATGAAATATAGTTATCACATAACAGAGGGATGTTTTACATTACATGAGAACTGTGTTGGAAGAATACCTTTTTAAATTATGAATTAAAATTTTAGAAGTAACATTTTTAAATTATTTTGCTTTACTTTAAGAGCCCTGGATTTTTCAAAGCATAATTCTTTCAAGGCTAAATAATTCCATTATTCCATAATTCCTTCAAGGCCAACTATATCACAGAATATCTGTGAAAGACTCACAGAAACACTAAAATATCCGATATGTGTTATCATTTACTAATGTTATTCAATATTTATAAACACTTCTACATAATTAGGCGAGTTTACACATAATTAGATTACATAATGGACAATTTCACATGAGGATTTTCTGAATAATTTGAATAATGTGAGCTGCAAAAGGAATCCTGGAATTATCTAGGCAATACAATAATCTTAAATAATAAATAAATCAGACTATAATATAATAGTACTGCCTACAATCACTGTCTACATGTATTATTTTTAGTACATTTTCTCAGAGATTCACAAGTGTTTTACTTTGAGAATCTTCCTTGTAGTGAAAAAAACAGCTAGAAGACAGGATTAAGACAGAAGCAGTCCCCGTTTCACACCAACACATTAATTGTTCACTATAATCTGCCTCTATGACATACATAAAAATGTCACAATTAGTATTTGTTTATGACATCCTCATTTACTGAGAGAAAGGCTGGGGAGTGAGAGCAAGAGTGAGAAAAATAAAAGAAATTCTGAAAATGCAACATGATTTTTCTCCATGGGATGTTTAAAACATATAAAGGGGAGCAGAAGAGGATTTGTTTATTTATCCTTTGAGTGTGTGCACTGTCTTTTTCACCCTGTATATAAACACCTGTCGTATAACCATGATGCACAAATATTTGTCCAGAGTTAATATCTTATGTATATTTGATTCAATCCCATGTTTGTGTAATCCTTTTTGTGAAAAACATTATTTCCAGCCTAGTGTTTATGAATGTAACCCCCACTTATGTGTCTATGGGAAAGTAGGGTTCAATTCCTTGTGATTTCCATGAACACATTAGGAGATACCTCCTGTAAATTTTTGCACACAAACACACACACACGCACACACACACACACATATATATATATATATATATATATAAATGTATTCATTGATACACGTGGTTAAACGCAGTAAAAGCAAACCGACAAGATAAACGATCTAACGTGCAAGTAATTGTCATACACATTCATACTTGTAAGTATCATTGCAAAGCAGCTTTTTACCAGAACTCTGCTGGTATACATTGACACTTTATAGTTAGGGGGTCTGGCTCAAAATTCCCTATGAGCTCATCTCTTCCTTCTTTGTATTTATAAAGGAAGATACTTTTGTGCATGTACCTGTTGGATATCAACTGAATCAAAAGGGTGACATTGTGGTGTACAGGTGAAGGAATTCAGGTTGCAGGTTTGATTTCAAACTAGGGCGCTGCTGTTGTACCCTTGAGTACTTAACCTGAGCTGCTGATGTATGTCTCCTCTGGTAAAAACAAATAAAATAAAAATGATAACAGAACAGACACTGTCAGGGCTGCAGCATTTCACAGAAAAAAACATTCTTACTGTGCAAGTGGCTTAGTTGGCAGCCTGTCATTCAGTAAGGAGCACTACCATTCAGTGAGGAACACTACCATTTCTAAACCTGCTTCCTCTAGTTACAGTGAAGACAGATAACTTTAATACAAGAGGAAGTCTTACATCATAATGATATTGTTGCTGCCAGACTGATCCTCATTGCATGGCCTAAGAATCAACCACAACTTCCACTACTTCAATTTTCACAGGAAAAACTGTCACCCATACAGAACCACCCACTGCCCTTCAGTTTGCCTGTCAGACGTGCAGTAAGAGATTGTTTCCATTAGAGGGAGCCCCAGAGCACGATATGGAAAGGAGAGGGGGCGTTCTGTCTGTAGGCAGTCATTGAAAGCTCTTGCACGTTGCTCTTGACCCTTCACCCCCATCCTGCTCACTGGGGCAATGTGATTGGAGGCACACACTGCCTGAACTGTGCCCTGTGCCTGTGAGGTTTATTGTCTAGCGCAAGCTTTCGGAGATATTTGTAAAAGTCTGTTTTTTTACATTTTTAATATCAGTCTATATCAAATGACTATGAATTAACTGCAGCCAGGCTGTTGTGATTTAGCCACATCCAGGTACCTGTTTTTAAATTTGTTATTTGCCCTAAAAACTTGGCACGAGTCTTTCAACCTTTTCATGTTAGCATTCACATTGATGATTACACACTTGAGAATTATGTTGCAGTACCATTGTGTGCGGAGCGCGGTTCAGCGTGGCTGTTGTGCGGCAGGTTGTGCTTGTGGCTGCGCAAGGTTAATCTCCCCGGCCACCCCAACCACCCCCCCCCCCCCCCCCATCCCTCTGTGCGCTATGCTGTACTAATCTCTGCCCCTCTCTCTGTGCTGCGCTAATCTCCCCTCCCTCCCTCTCAGCGCGCTGCTCTGTTAATCTCTCTCTGTACCTCCCCTCTCCCTCTCTCTCTCTCTCTGTCCCCCTCTCTCTGCGGCAGCGGCGCAGTGCTAATCCGCGATCTGTCAGTCAGCACTTTGAGCCGCAGACAGACGGATTGGCTGTAATCCCCCGGAGCAGCACAGATGGGCGAGCGCTACGCAGACCTTGGGGAAGGTGAACACAAACACACAGCGCCCCTGCTGCAACACGCGCACGCACAACGCACAGCACACAGCACAGCGCACAACACACAGCGCACAGCACAACACACAGTACACCACACAGCACACAGTGCACAGTACAGCACACAACACACAGCTCATAGCACGCAGCACAGCACACAAGACACAGCACACAGCACAGCACACAGGACACAGGACACAGGACACAGGACACAGCACACAGCACAGCACACAGGACACAGCACACAGGACACAGCACACAGCACAGCACACAGGACACAGCGCACAGAACAGCACACAGGACACAACGCACAGCACACAGCACACAGCACATAGCACACAGCTCACAGCACACAGCACACAGCACACAGGACACAGGACACAGCACACAGCACAGCACACAGGACACAGCACACAGAACAGCACACAGCACACAACGCACAGCACACAGGACACAGCACACAGCACAGCACACAGGACACAGCACACAGCACACAGAACAGCACACAGCACACAACGCACAACGCACAACGCACAGCACACAGCACACAGGACACAGCACACAGCACACAGCACAGCACACAGGACACAGCACACAGGACACAGCACACAGCACACAGCACACAGCACAGCACACAGGACACAGCACACAGCACACAGGACACAGGACACAGCACACAGGACACAGCACAGGACACAGCACACAGAACAGCACACAGCACACAACGCACAGCACACAGCACACAGGACACAGCACACAGCACAGCACACAGGACACAGCACACAGAACAGCACACAGCACACAACGCACAGCACACAGGACACAGCACACAGCACAGCACACAGGACACAGCACACAGAACAGCACACAGCACACAGCACACAACGCACAACGCACAGCACACAGGACACAGGACACAGCACACAGCACACAGCACAGCACACAGGACACAGCACACAGCACACAGCACACAGCACAGCACACAGGACACAGCACACAGGACACAGCACACAGCACACAGCACACAGCACACAGCACAGCACACAGGACACAGCACACAGCACACAGCACACAGGACACAGCACACAGCACACAGAACAGCACACAGCACACAGCGCACAACGCACAACGCACAGCACACAGCACACAGGACACAGCACACAGCACACAGCACAGCACACAGGACACAGCACACAGCACACAGCACACAGCACACAGCACACAGCACAGCACACAGGACACAGCACACAGAACAGCACACAACACACAGCACACAGCACACAGGACACAGCACACAGCACACAGCACAGCACACAGGACACAACACACAGAACAGCACACAGCACATAACACACAGCATACAGCACACAGCCTCCCACTCAGCGGCACACAACGCACATGAGCGCTTGCACAGCAGACACACACATCTACCAATTAGAGATGCATGCTATGTAAAGTCATCAAGAGGTCCCTCTGAACACAGTGCACCACATCTGACCAAGACCCCATGCAAAGACTTGTAACACACCTGCATGCTCACCGGAAGATAAACACACAACTGTACGACAAACGCATGGAAGCAAAACTAACACATACATTCATAACCACACACAAACTCTTGGACACACACAAATACCTGCATGGACAACATCACACAGTGTCCCCTCTCACACTCACACAACAAAGGCACAACACACACCAATGCAACCAATTACACTCAACACAGTTGTTTCTAAACTCATGGAAGAATGGGCACAGTTCACTCTGTTTCCACATAACTGAGTAACATGCTATATGTTGAAAATATAGATGGACGCAATTCTTCAGCTTCAGGGTGTAACACATCCACTCACTGAAATACACAGAGACCGACATTTTGTCCTCAACTAGATGTGTTGGGAGCAGAAACCAAGGTTTCTCTTTTCTCTGCTGACAGTCCTTCATGAAGGAACTTATGCTTATCTAGTCATGTTTGGAGCATATCAGTCCTAGGCTAAAAGCATTCGTAATTTGTCTACTTTTGTAAGATACCAATCTGAAATAGATACACAATTTTACAATTACTGTAGGCCTATATACTGTGCCTGTCTTTCACCAAAGCAGCATCTGGCAATGATGCCACCAACATGAACAGCAAACACTTAAATATCCATACATTTAACAGGAAGTTAGTTGTCATATTAAGCCATTTCCAAAACAGTGCCAGTCTCTTTTACTGCAATGTGAAAATAACACGCTAAGCCTAGATGTTGTTTTACTAATGCTGCCGTAACACATTATTTGCTTTCAATGGACATTTGGCTTTGTTCCTATGAGTTCTTCCTTTTTACATTTTACAGAAAAAAAAAACAGAAACTACAGGAGACCAGGCACCGAGGGCAAAACTAACACCATGAAGGGACATACTGCAAGCCAAGTTGCATGCCTTTCCTTTGCAGGCTCTCCTGTCTAGCTCTTCCTCATAGCTGCAGAGGCAATAAGGCTAGGGTAATGCACTTGACATTACCAAGTCATTTAGTGGAAGGATTTAAAATGACTTACTATGGAGTTTCCATTAGAGGTTATTGGCAGGAGCTCAGACTAAAAAAAAAAAAAGTATTTGCTGTCAAGGGTAATGCTGAAACTGAGGTATAAATTGCTGCATATTGTAGGGGGAGGACAGACCCCACATCTTAGTTCATATAGGCAGCTTATATTTTATTTCCCTGTTTTAATGGCATTCACAGTCAACCACTACTCTTTCTCATATATCCATGGGAAAGATCCTGATATTAAATTCAGATGGATTGAAATTCACCATATGGAATGCTGTAACTTCTGTGTAATGTGAATGGCTAAAGCCATTTAAAACACATATTTTACTCTTATGCAAGCAGAAAGATTTGTATTGCCTGGACAATGTCAGAATGACACTAATATCTGCGCAACAAGGTTGAGTCCAGCCTGAGTGAAGTTCCTTTTATGATAAACTGGAGTCAAATGTGTGTGTGTGTGCAGGTAGAGTAAGGTAGGAGCTGTACTGGACTTGCAGTATTTAGAGGCTGCCCTACAGAGGTCTGCAGTCAAGAAGACTGATTAATGCTATTGAGTCAAAACAAAAGAATTAAGAACCTTTTCCTTTGTTTCTTTGCTTGGTACATTCCACATTCTCTGTGATAATGTAGCCACAGGCTGGTTTTGTGTGTTAGTTCCAATGCTGAACAGAGGTGTTGGCTAAGATCAGGAATGGTGGGGAGTGGGAAGTACTCGTACTGACTATTGATTGGTTGAAAAAATATTTTCTGGCCAGTAAGGACCACACAACAGAATATGTTGTGCATTTCAATAAACTTGTTTTGGTTTTGGTTTTGTTTCCGTTTTAGTTGATTGTCATAAGGGGAGGTATTTGTTGTCTGCTAATCCATCCATCTATCTATCTGAATGACTCTCGTCCACAGCGTTTTACAAGGTCAATATGGTCTGTTTAAAATACATCAAGCACAGCCAGCATTAAAGTGGGAAAACGTTCAGCTATTTGAAAAGCAGTGTTCAAGTAAAAATATGGTTTGGCAATTAGACATCCCTAAATCATACTTGACTGAACAGAGTCTTACAATGATACAAAGCAACATAATCAGCACTACTTGTTTTAAGTGCTGGGGAAGTGAGCTGCAAATTGTAAGCATGTTATTCCAGTAAAGTTACATATTTCTTAAGTGACACTATCAATCAATAGTAGGCTTTGTAACATTATTTACAGAAAATAATATAATCATATTTGTCCTAATATAACTCCAGATATTGGTTAAGATAGCCTACGTGTGAGAAAATTGGTCTTTTAACGTTAGCTGAACACTACTTAGTTTCAATGTCAAACTATTTTTCTAGTTATTTACCTTTTCAATTTCCCTGTCTTTTTAATGAATGAACACACTAAAATTTTTTGAAGAAAAGTAACATTACGCACGACGACGTCTAAGGATGGGCATCTCCACAACTTGATCAATGCCGCCACCTCGCGGTCACACTCTAAAACGACTTGGTACAAGCGACCACGGCTCATATTGACTAAGATTGCTGGTATGCGTGTGCACACACACAGACACACACTGCATTATTTCTTATTGTTATTTTTCCTATGTACACATTTGTGAAGCAAGTAGTCACGATGTAAGTTGATGTTAAACTAATACGTTTTAAATCGGACACTTCAAACCAGGTACAACATGGTTACAGAGCCTCTTTTAGAAGATCCCCAATACAACTTCGTACCGCGAATTTACCAGTCCGCACCCTCGATTCAGTAATTGATACCCCTTTCTCAGCTGAGTGTGCGTCGTACGGCCTGTTAAATTTTGAGCTCACTACCTAAATAAGGATTTTTTAAAAAATTTGTCGACCATGTCCTCTAAGGTTCCGTTCGAAGGACTGCGTAGTGGACATTCCTTACCAAATTAAAAGCATTTGGTTAAATATTTTTGTTTGTGGTTGTTGCTCTAAAATAGGCACAAAAAACTTACAGTCGAATAGTCTTGTTTCACTGCCAACCTACTGTGACCATTTTTGTCTAATTCACCTGATTTTTCCACAAGATTTCTAAACATTTTACATGCGACGTCTCCATTCGCGCCCGACACTTATCTCGTGTCACGTAAAAAGTATAATTGTTTATGTATTGTCTATAGGCTTTTAAACAATTACAGGTTTTATTGAATAGTATTTGTCCTTAAGTTAAAACGAAGATATGGCTAGTTTTTTTTTCCAGATGTGGCAGGTTTGGTATAGGTTTGCTATGAATATATGTGTAGGTAACAACATATTAGGTAGGCTATATAAAAGTCATACTCGAAGCACCTGATCTTTTAAGACACTGAATGAAATGTGTTAAATGACGTAATGTTACTATGACTGATCATAAGTAGCCACTAGGAGAATACTCAATGCAAGGTAATGTTGGATTTATGCAGCATTGTTTGATATTATCTGAACACTACTATGCATGAAGTTATGCCGCTCATAGATTTTTATGAGACTTGAGTCTTTATGATAGTTTAAAGTAGATATGTTGCTCTTCTGGCTAATACTATGCCCTATGTGTACTATGAAGCCATTGCAACTCAGTGCTTACATTTTAACCATTTCTAGCCTGATGCACAATCACTCTCACTGACTGTGGTGAACATATATATTGTTTTTGTTATTTCTGTAACAGAAAATAAATTTCATACTACAATGGCCTTGTATGTCACACAGCATAAAAAGCATAAATAAGCAAGCCAATCAGCAAAGGGAGCAGCACTGTATTTCTGAAATATAAATCTCTCCCTAATGAATTCTCTGGAATCTTAAATTTTTCATTAATACGAACAGACAAAAGGGAAACATGATGAGAACAAGAACAAAAACATGTGTAACATAGATTTATTACCACCTTAATATGAGAAATTTGGAAATTACAAAGATCAGCTTATTTAAACATCCCAACACTTTTTTTCAATCAAAATAAGAAATAACAATAGTTATAATGGACATCACACCAACCTGAGAAACTGGACAAAAAAATATATTGGGAGAAAGTGAGATGGAGGTAGGCGTAAAAACGAGGAAAAAAGGGATAGAAGGATAGCCGCCCTTCTCATGAAGCGATGCAATCGTTACGGACAGTCCAAAAGAACTCACCGTGCTCGGGGCAGCTTTCAAAGAACACTACGTATGCGCTTTACCATCTTATAATGTGGCCACCTGATGATGTAATCTGACCACTGAGGTTTCTTGGAGCCCTCTGAGCTGACTGAAAACTACCCATAAAACAGACTGTCCATAAATCCCCATTATTAAGCACCTGGGAGATCTGAGTGGAAGTGAGCCAAGGATATATTTCTGCTACACACTTGTCTTCTAGTCTTAAACACGCTTTGGCAACACATTTTTTGTGATGCCCTTCAAGCCAATTTCGAATTAGAAAGACAGAATAAAAGAAAGAGTGCAAGAAAAGTACTGATACGTTATGGGCTATAAAATGAGGGAAGGTATATAGTATTCCTCTCTGGTTGCCAGTGTTAGTTAGCTTCCATTTGAAGATGAGAACTTATTTCTGTTTTCAATAAAAAGTTTCGACACTGCTTTCTGTTTTCAGTAACATTATTCCACATTGTTGCAGTTTCTTATGAAAATCTTTTCCGGCACAATATAAAAGAACAAACGTGTTTCTGTTTTTAAAAAAAGACACCATAATAACAAAAAAGAGTAATCATTGCTCAACCAAGAGATGCTTAGCAGTTGAATACAATTTGCTGTGCTGATCAGCGCATACACCTACACACAGAAAGCAAGACCACCCCAATCCCCACAAAACAGTATGATATGCCTAACTTGACACCTCCTCTCTCAGGTGTTCTGGGGCAAGAAGGGCCAGTCAGGGCAGTTCTTCTAGCACCCTGCTGAGGAAGCTGTCGCACCCTCAACAGACCAGCCCTGACCGCCGCCCTCCTGTCCCATAAACCCGTCTGACACTCCACCCGCCTAACAGTCTATTACACTGCCCCATTCTCAATGAATACCTCCTAGCCTCATCAACTCCCTCAACACACAAAGATGGGCAGCCAAGCTCAGGATCAGCTGGTTTGATGCTTCTGTGTGTCTGTGCATCTGATCAGCACCAAGCTGGTACATGCACAAAAAGGTACCCTAAAAGTCTGCTGCCAACAGCACTAAGAAAGACAGGACTACACACTTAATTCTCGCCATATTCATTGTTACTCTACACACTACCAACAAAAGAAGGGGTACGGGGAAAGGAAGGTTAAGGAAGGGAGGGGAAGATGGACTGGCATGGTGAGGAGAGGGAATGGGCCGAGGAGGAGGTGTCTAAGCACGCTCCCCGCGGATACGGCGAGCCAGCTGGATGTCTTTGGGCATGATGGTGACACGCTTGGCGTGGATGGCGCACAGGTTGGTGTCCTCAAACAGGCCCACCAGGTATGCCTCACTGGCCTCCTGCAGACAAAAACATATGAGTGAGTCCCACACTGACACTCTTAGCTGTATTGTTTCTAGGATGCTGTAATTACCATACAGCTAGAGCATCTCAGCAACACTGAGGAAACTATACAACACAGATAGACAGACAGTGAGCATTGGCATTACTGTATTGGGTGTCTACATACATCACCACTATTACTTTGCCTCAGAAAGAGAGATGTAGCTTGCAATGACACATGCTGTATGACAAACTGACTACTGTCTGCTTAATATAATTCAAAACTATACTAACTTAACTACTAACTTAATTAAGAGCAAAATTTAAGACTGTCATAGGATAGCAAGAGAAATAAAATAACAGTATACTTTTTTGTTGCACATTGCAGGTTTAGTTTTCAACAGAATCCAGAACTCGAAACTAAAATAAACCCACAGGTGTGTGTGCTTCACAGATGATGTGTCAGGGTTGGTGTGATGGCAGCTGTGTGTGGATAGAGGAGCTCACACACTGACCTGCAGGGCACCAATGGCGGCACTCTGGAAACGCAGGTCGGTCTTGAAGTCCTGGGCGATCTCCCTCACCAGCCGCTGGAAGGGCAGCTTGCGGATCAGCAGCTCAGTGGATTTCTGGTACCGACGGATCTCACGCAGGGCCACAGTGCCGGGCCTGCATGACACACACAGAAAGGAAAGACAAACCCAGTGTTTACACCACGTGTTAATTCCCCTTGCCCTATCCCATTCAGTTATACCATCAGCTCTGATCAAGTCAAAGCACCCAGATCATGAGATGATCCCTGGATATAAACTGGAACTACTGTTAATAATTAACTCATATTGGATCAGCACTGACTGTACACAATCATGGTTATTCTCTCTGAGAGTCCCGCAAGTCTGTATGTCTTTGAGCGTGAGCCTGTGTCCTGTCCCTCACCTGTAGCGATGGGGCTTCTTCACCCCACCAGTAGAGGGGGCACTCTTGCGGGCAGCTTTAGTGGCCAGCTGCTTCCTCGGAGCTTTGCCTCCAGTTGACTTACGAGCGGTCTGCTTGGTACGAGCCATGGCAGCTGAAGATCACCTGAGAGGAAGAATTATGACTACTCAAATATTGTTCATATTCTTAAACACTATCACACTGGTATCTGCAACTCAGTTACCTATATTAATTAAAAGCTGGTGCATCAAACTATTTTTGTGCTGCATCAGTTTTTTTTAGCTTGAATATCCGACAAATCACTAAATGCATTTGTTTAGATTTGATACATAATTCATCATTATTATTACTATTGATGTCCTTTTTGTTGTTATAATAAAGCAGTTTAGAAGACATATGATCAAGGGTTACATACAATGCATGAATTACAATAAAACTAGAATAAACTAGAAATTATAACACACATAACACATTTGGAATATATTCCATATGTTATAGCAGAAATTCAAGAACATCAGACTGAAAAAAGTCAATGAAAAATATATGCAGAGGAAAGACGTTATAAAATACTTAGATAAAGTATTTAGTGGGTCATGAACACAAGAACTGAGACGTGTAGAAATTAGACATTTTAATGAGAATTGTGTTTAGGGGAGTAAAACTGCTAATAAGAATCCGGTGCAACAATATTTCCCACCACAGTAGTACTGTAGGTACAGTAGTAAAATATTCAGGGGGAACCGATACTGCGTATATGGACTAATACTTATGACTTGTGGATAGTGTTCCAAAATAAACCATAAGATATAAAACTCAGCACTATTACCGACTGCGGCAAAATACTGCACTTAACCAATTTAAATCCGCCTTTTAGCACTCTGGCAATCCACCATCCTGTACAGAAACAATACTTCCCTGCAACCTTAAATAACACAGCCTCGTAACATAACCACCTACGCAGCTTCAAGCCAATCTACAAAACGGGGAGGGAGGAGAACAAAATTCGTGCCCATCTGAATCTAACTCGCCGAGAGATCGTCAATCAAGAGCAAGACGCATAAACATTGCTTTGAAATGGGAAATAAGCCTATCAAGTGGTAGATGTTAGCCTTACAAACCAACCAAAGTACAGGCAGCGCCACCAAAGGAGCGGCCCCTACCCCCACCCCCCCTTCCTGCAACTACAGGCCCCACCCCCACCGAGGAGACGATGGCCGCCGTAATAAACACAGCCGGGATAGAGAACTGAGATATGCGAGCAAGACAGTAGGGCTAAAACTTTATAAAACAATAAAAAACTATACGCTTACATCCGAAATCACTGGACGGAGGTCAAAGTAGACACTCAGAGGAATCCAAAAAGTTGCTTCAAGACGGGTATCAAGCGCACGATTACTGCGTTTAACCGAAGCAAAAACTACCCTACCAAATTGCAACGGATTTTTTCTCTGCCTCCACAGTAGAAAGACGGGTTTTCTCCAGCGTTTCGGCAGTCGGTTCTGCTTTTTCTGTACCGTTGAAATAAAATAAATGTACAAGATACACTGGAATAAAACAAGCACCAAACTTTAATTAAAGGTGTAAACAAAATGTTTGGCAAGCAAAGCGTGTTATTTGTGGACACTTACCTGTGAAAAAGTGTCGTATTAGAGAGTGCAATAAATGTTTAGCTAGTCTGGCCGTGTCAGTATTTACAGTCTCGTTCACACAATGGGAGCTAAGCGTCCAGCAGGAAAATGGCGGCCACGTCAATCATTCTTCCCACAATGCACCGGAGTTCACAGTAGCCACCATTTTTACATCTGATTCAGAGTACTATTTTTGCGTATTTAAACCATTGCGGTTAAACTAATTAGCTATTGTTACGTGAGAAGACGGGAAAGAAGATAAGAAGCGTGTTTTGCCTGTGCCTTTTACTGGTCTTGATACAGAGACGTTTTTTGCTAAATTGGAAAGCTGAGAGATGACAGTTACTTGCACGTTAGATCGTTTATCTTGTCGGTTTGCTTTTACTGCGTTTAACCACGTGTATCAATGAATACATTTATGCAAGCAAATGACAGTAGGCAAGCACTTAATTATATAACATTTGTAAAACGTCACGTGTATAAACAGTCCCTATTGCACAACAAAAGGGTCACAATTTTGTAGTTTTTCAAGACTGTGTTTTCAGACTGAAGGAATGTCTATATTTTTATCATGTGAATTGAAACCTAAAAGCTACACTTCGTTTTGTTGCAGTTGAATTTCCCAAAATGTGGTAAAATGACTTCCAACATTTAGTCCCCATGTTATCCTCCTATGAAAAGACTTTAAAAATATATTGGAGACTTGCAGTGTTTTGTGCCAAAGGCCTTTGTGATGATTTGGAGGTCCCACTGGTGCTTAAGCCACTGGTAAATGTTTTAATAAAATTAAAAATGCTTTAAAGTCATATATGCAACATTACAGTATCAGATAATTCCAACTGGGATGACCAAGATAAAACCCACTATCTGCAGGGCTGGCCAACCTGAAGGAGGAGCCCAAATTTAACCATTGTCAAAGGGCTACAGTGGAAATGTTTTCATAATTTTAATACCTGGATCATTTACTATATCATTAATTGTCTTTATTATCTGTGCATTCGTTTGTACATGAAATCGTTATTTTAAAGCTGACATGAATGATGGATTTTCTGTTTTTGCCAAATATACAGTACACTGTAGTTCTGCTCTCTGTCTATGTGAGATAGCATTTTACACATTTTATGGGATCCAAACAGTAACAGTTTTAACTGGAGCATTAATCTGATTCATAATGTTTGATTTTTAACCTTCACAGTCATTTCATGAAACTGTGCTGAGCCAAATGAGACTGTAGGGCTGCTGACCTTAAGCAAGAAATGAGACAACTGAAATTCCCTCTCTGTATGGACAGCTGGATGCTATTATCTTACAGCATCTTGCATTCACATGCATTTTCCTCATAAAAAGTAATCATATTTTTATTTGTATATGTATGCATTCATATTAAATCTTTTGTAAGCATTCCAGATATAATCTGAATGTTTACCCTCAGCTGGTGTGGTTTAACTGACAAAATATCAGTATAACTCTTAAATTACTATCAAGTAATTTAACTACTGTTAAATTACAAATTAAATCATTTGTTTTTGACCAAAGGGCTCTGATAATTATCACATTAGAACTAGTCAGCTCCGATAGATGCCTGATCAAATGCCTCATATCCATGATAATAACCATGAATATTATCTGTTAAGAAGGTCTGCATAAAAAGAATTTATTATTTTCATTACAGTAAAAAGCAGAGCTGAGGCCTATGAGTTACACATCCAAGAAATTATGAAAATATTCGCAAGGTCACAAATGATGCAAGAATTCATGTATTTCTAAGTCTACATCTTAGAAAGACCATCTTAGACCATGGTTCTAATCCTCTGGCTGCCTGGAATGTGTGCTGATATTTCACTTCAACACTGTTTGAGGTAATACTGTGCAAACATGCTAGCACAAACGATGTCAAAAACAAGAACTTTTGTGTAACATCTATTTATTACCATATTATATGAGAAATCTGGAAATTACAAAGATCTGCTTATTTAAACATTTGAACATTTCTCAATCAAAATAAGAAAGAATAATGATAAGTTATAAGCGTGTCACACCAACCTGAGAAACAGGAAGAAAATCTATAATGACAGGACTTAGAAAGTAGAACAGGATGGGAACAGCAAACAGGTGAAAAAACAAAGGGAATGGGGATTACATGAGTGATGATGCAAGGATATACTTTTGCTACATAATCTTGTCCCATGTCTTAAAATGCTTTGGCAACACATTTACAATATGCTCTTTAAAGCCAATTTCAAATGAAAACAAGGGAATGAGAGGGGGGAAAAGGACAAGGGGAGTACTGATGGGTCACAGGCAATAAAACATGGAGCCAATATATAGTGTCCCCGTCTGGTCGACAGTGTAGAGGAGAAACTGAAGTTTGAAAATTATTTTCTGGTTGTTTTCAGTAAAAACATTTTTCTGCATTGTCACTGGTAATTGTAAAAAATATGCTTCTTAAAATTCTTGCTGCAGCTATGAAACAGACATATGTATGCATTTAAAAAATAAAAAAACACCATAATAACAATAAAATTAATCATCAATATTATAACAAACATTTTCTCAACCAAAAGATACTTGAAGTTGAATACAATTTGCTGTGCTGATCAGTGCATGCACCCACACACAGCAAGACCACCAACCCACCCCCCAACAATGTGATATGCCTGACTTATCACCTCCTCTCTCAGGTATTCTGGGGCAAGAAGGGCCAGTCAGGGCAGTTCTTCTAGCACCCTGCTGAGGAAGCTGTCGCATCCTCAACAGACCAGCCCTGACCGCCGCCCTCCTGTCCCATAAACCCGTCTGTCACTCCACCCACCTGTCTAAGAGTCTGTTACACTGCCCCACTCTCCTCACCTCTTCTTTATAAGAGTTGGCCTCACCAACTCCCTCAACACACAAAGACTGATAGGTAGACAAGCAGTTCAAGCTTGGGATCAGCTGGTTTGATGCTTCTGTGTGTCTGTGCATCTGATCAGCACCAAGCTGGTACATGCACAAAAAGGTACCCTAAAAGTCTGCTGCCAACAGCACTAAGAAAGACAGGACTACACACTTAATTCTCGCCATATTCATTGTTACTCTACACACTACCAACAAAAGAAGGGGTACGGGGAAAGGAAGGTTAAGGAAGGGAGGGGAAGATGGACTGGCATGGTGAGGAGAGGGAATGGGCCGAGGAGGAGGTGTCTAAGCACGCTCCCCGCGGATACGGCGAGCCAGCTGGATGTCTTTGGGCATGATGGTGACACGCTTGGCGTGGATGGCGCACAGGTTGGTGTCCTCAAACAGGCCCACCAGGTATGCCTCACTGGCCTCCTGCAGACAAAAACATATGAGTGAGTCCCACACTAACACTCTTAGCTGTATTGTTTCTAGGATGCTGTAATTACCATACAGCTAGAGCATCTCGGCAACACTGAGGAAACTATACAATTGCCAGCACTCTCAATATCCCAAAATCTCTGAATGTATGAGAGTCAGATGTAATCTAACACTGGAGTTCTGGCATCAGTTCAAGGCCACAGATGCAGAGTCGAAATGAATGTTGTCTCTAGTGTTGGTCCCTTATTTTGATCATTCAAAAATCTATGTGGAGCACACCACAATACACAAAGCAAGTCTGCCAAGATAATGATAAATCTAATATTACTTTAATATGTCATTGCAGAAGATTGGATGATACAATAGTGTCTTTTTCACCACTGCACTATTAATAGTGAGTTCAATAAATGTCTGATGACAGCCATGACTTTGCATTCCAAAGGATCTGATCCGATATAGTGCTGTCACAAGGTTTAGGGGATGATCCAGTCAAAAATTGTCACACTACCTACAACTGCAGGGGGCTCAGTCTGCAGTGTGGACAGGCAATACACTGACCTGCAGGGCACCAATGGCGGCACTCTGGAAACGCAGGTCGGTCTTGAAGTCCTGGGCGATCTCCCTCACCAGCCGCTGGAAGGGCAGCTTGCGGATCAGCAGCTCAGTGGATTTCTGGTACCGACGGATCTCACGCAGGGCCACAGTGCCGGGCCTGCATGACACACACAGAAAGGAAAGGCAAACCCAGTGTTTACACCACGTGTTAATTCCCCTTGTCCTATCCCATTCAGTTATACCATCAGCTCTGATCAGGTCAAAGCACCCAGATCATGAGATGATCCCTGGATATAAACTGGAACTACTGTTAATAATTAACTCATATTGGATCAGCACTGACTGTACACAATCATGGTTATTCTCTCTGAGAGTCCTGCAAGTCTGTATGTCTTTGAGCGTGAGCCTGTGTCCTGTCCCTCACCTGTAGCGATGGGGCTTCTTCACCCCACCAGTAGAGGGGGCACTCTTGCGGGCAGCTTTAGTGGCCAGCTGCTTCCTCGGAGCTTTGCCTCCAGTTGACTTACGAGCGGTCTGCTTGGTACGAGCCATGGCAGCTGAAGATCACCTGGGAGGAAGACAGAGACAAAAAGACATTGAGGAAAATGCACCACTACAAGTTTTGCCATGTGCTAGTGTTTTTTATATATATATATATATATATATATATAATGCCTCATCTGTCGTTTTACATTAATTACCTATTATAATACAACTTTGAGGGCTGATTCAGCTTCAGTTCATCTGCCTGTAATTCCAACTCCATGTATTACAGTAGAATGTGGAGACAACATATCCAGGGACATATATCCGTACAACATATCCAGTAACACATGAAGTACTTGCTGGGTTACACTTTTTGTCTCATGTGATAGGTCTGAATTGATCAGTGCAATAAAAAAAAAAACTCGGATCTAAGCACTCCCAACAGAAAAACATTAGTCAATCCACGTCAAATACTCAAGGTAGAGAAAAGGCCTGTGCTTTCCAAAACAATCCGACTCGTGGCCAAATCATCAATCAAATTCAAAAAACGACGAAAACCTGCCCTTACAATAGCTATGTAACCAATCAAATGGCATATTTTCCACATCTACCTCCCCCAATCAGATATGAATATTAAAACAAAAGGGGCGGGCATAGCTTCCGTTAAGCCCGCCTCCACTACAGAGCAAACGATGGCTGCTATACGAAACGCAGCTAGGGTGAGACCAGTGTAATGCGACCGATAGCGGGCGAGACTTAAAAGATTAGAAAAATAATATAACAAACGCTGCCTTAACACACACGTGGATGGGCTCAATAAAGACTAAACACCCTGTGGAGCACAAATAAAACATCCAAGGCGGCGATCTGCGTTCAACACCTGCGTTTATCCGAAGCGAAAGTCACCCAACAAAACGGAACCGATTTTCGCTTCTCCTTAGAAGTCCTCAGAGTGTTTTCTCTAGCGTTTTCGGCAGTCGCGTTTTTGTGTTTCTCTAGCAATGAAAATATAGTAAATTTCAGCCGTACATTAGCATAAAATATATATCAAACTTTTGATAAATGTTAAGCAAAGTATATTGAACACAAAGGTGTGTTATTTATGGATACTTACCTGCAAAAAGAGCGATTATAGATGATGAAATAAATGTTTGGCTATTCTGGCCGTGTCAGTATTTTACTGTCGTTCACACAATGGGAACCGATCGTCCAGCGGGAAAATGGCCGCCGTGTCAGGCACTCTTTTCCCATAATGCACCTGAGTTCATAATAGACTCCATTTTTATTCTTCTTAACCTGGTCTGATCTTAATTTTGCACAGCTTTCTCTGCATTTACTATGTGAAATATACAACCGCATCCACTCTATGCATTCATAAAAGTGAAGGAAAATTATGGTTATTTTCTGTGGGAGTGAATGTTTTGTAAGCCTTGCTTCCATTCCTTGCACAGATCAGTTAAACTGAGGTCAGAGGGGGTGAAACCTAGTTTTTTAATCATGCCGAAATCAATAGGCTATACATGTTATATATCAAATGTTTTCTTATGGCACTAGTCTATTCATACCCCTACCAAATCTCCCTATTTCACATACCTCCAACAATTCTGATAACGACAGCCATTTCGTATATATATATATATATTACAACCACTTGCCCACTGAGAATCGTATGACTTTGGGGAAATAAATGTTAATACGAATAATAATACTACATGTAGTTTCTCCCTCGGAAAAAAAAATTACATGAAGATTGCTTTCTGATTCTATATATTCCACACAGTGTTCTGAGAAGTTTTTGCGGTTTTGTGCAGTTCAACTTAGTTTCTTTCATTTATGTAATATTCAGTTAGCCTTTCAAATGATCTAATTTGACTTGGCTGTTTATATATATGCGTATGCGCAACTGAATTTTTCAGCCTCCGGCCCACTAGGTGGCATCAGGGATAACAATGTATTCACAAAGCCTCTGCCAAGAAGTGCGCAAAGGTAGGTACAACTGACGTCATTTTGTTGTGGCATCCCTTTCACATCCACTATGGCGGCGGCCAGGAGGAACAAACTCGTGGCGGCCGCACAGCCTGGATTTTTAAATCTTAACACAAGTCTTGATGACGGTGTACCGAACCCCGGTCGGAGAAAGCGTGTCAACAAGAATAAGAAGAAGAATTGGAATAAACACAGTGACATACAGGACGTTGAGGATTTCCTGGACGACGTGAGACTACAAGAAAGAGCTACAGGGTGAGCTTTTAGCTACTGGATTGCTAGCGAGTCTAGATGTCTTGACATTCTTAGACATTTTTGTCCAGCCTCTGTCTCACATGCCGATAACAACAGGTAGCTAGCTAACAAGCTAGCCGGGGAGCTGTTTGCCCCCGTAGATACTTAGTGTTTTAGCTAGCGGTAGCTAACACGTGAGAGTCCAGTTTGTGTAGACGTTAAAAAAAAAGAGTTGTAGGTGGAAAGATGGCAAACGTGCGGAGCAGGGGCCCCCAGGAGCAGGATTGGCAATCAGTGGACTAGAGTACAAAATACAAAATAAGTGAAGTTAAAAGTGCAGCAAAGTGTGACGTACAAAAAGTATGTTACAACAATAAGCGTGCAGCTTTAAAAGTCCAGTCAATCAGACAGTTTGCGGAAGGGGGCTCATTATGTGGTGCAGAAAAGAGTTTTTAGGTCCATGCACAGGTTTGTCCCAAAAATAGAGGTGTTTGTTACTTGTAGTATTAGGATTTGTGTAATTATCCCATTGTGATCTTTTTTTTCTTTCTTCATTTCATGCGCTGTAAGTTAAAAGGTTGCATATATGTGTTGCAGGGGTCTGATATCAGATAAACCAGATGAAACCCTGTTTTTTGTGGACACTGGGGAAGAGGCCAAAAACATCCAAAAAGGTGCTTGCTACCCTTATTCTTTTTTTTTAATCTCTGAAATTATCTTGTTGGTCTCTTTCATTACATTACAGTACATTCCTTTCGCAGACAGTCTTAATCCAGAGCAACTTCCAGCACAAAAGAACAGAAGTGTTCAAGTTAAATGAGCAACAGTATCAGTGTCGTCCCCCCTCCACTTCTTTTAAAGTTCAGATTTTATTACATTGGGTTGATTATTTACTTAGCTTAGTGATTTACGTAGCTCACTTTTTTTTTTTTTTTTTTACACGCATCATCCATTTATGTAGGCGGACTTTCACTACTGCTATTAAGATCAGATATTTTGTTCAGGGGTATCACAGCAGTAATGTTATGGAACCGGCAGCATTTTGTAACAGACTCGCTGCCTTACCCACTACCACCATCAGCCACGGTTCATAACACACATCTCAGCACTGGTTGTAGATTGAGCAGTTACTGTTACCAGCTGTAACAGTTGTGGATATGGAGTGATCACCCTTACAGCTTGTAATGGTTGTGGATGTTGACAGCCACTTGTCTGCACACAGATGGAGTGCAGAAGAAGGGCAAAGCGTCCCGGCCGCTGAGGATAGACCTGATCCTGCAGCACGACTCCCTCGTCCCTCCACCCAAAAAGTGAGCCTACGATCCAAATCTGACTTCCCTGACTGATCTCACTGATAGAGTCTGTGGCACATCCCCTATTGCTGATCCCAGATCAGTGTTCCAGTTCAGGAGGAATCACACTGCAGTTATGTCACTCTGTAAGAAGTGAATATGTTTCCTGAGTCATTGGGTGAATCGGTGAGAGACAGTCTGTTAGCATGTGTCTCAGTCACTGTTTTAGCTCTCCATTATGATGCCCAGTGATGATCTCATCCTTGCGCTCCCAGTATTCCCATGGGAATGTGAAGACACACAAGGAACCCTGGGTGCTGTCAAGTGGACGGTGCCCAGGAACTGAGGGCACTGCATCACGTACCCCTTTCCCATGACATCCCCTTTAGCCCCTGTGGGTGATTTTGACAAAATGTAGTGATTTTATTTATATATATATTTAAAAAAGTTTGTCTTTGTAGATGTTCCACAGTACTGGTGTTGATCGTGTGCTGTGATCATTCAAATGTAAATCTGTGGACCTTTACTTTTTCCTGAAAAGTTTCTTGTTTATATGCTATTTTTAATCTCTTGATTGAAATGATAATATTCAAACCAATTACGGTTTTTACGCAGTGATCTGGAATTTTTACATTTTGTTTAGTGTGTTTATATGCTCAGAGGGTGTAAGTATTGGTTTAGAGACTAGACTTCAGTTGTAAACTTCTTCTCCCCTGCCTGCTTTCTCCAGTGTTCTGGCTCACCAGCAGCCTAATGCAAAGAAACTAAGGCGAATTGCCCAGAAGGCTGAGCAGCTAGCAGCCAAGGGGGTGTTGCCACGGAGACAGAAGCTACTTCAGAGGAGGAAAGCAGTGGCAGAGACAGAGGTTCCTGTGCAGACCCTAGCCAATAATCACCCAGACAGACCATACTACGACCTGTGGGGTGCGGAAAGTAAGTAGAGATTGAAACAAGGGAAGATTTACTAAACGTTAAAAGTGCCATGTTATTCACCCCTGTGGCATGTCTTGGTATCTCCTTAAAAGGTAAAATGAATGGAGACCCCTGGTACCTGGAACAGACCAAGAAGAAACTAGTGAAGGTAAGGGGAGGGGGGGGAATATTGAATTTACATTTATGATTGAGTGCTTGAAGGTTAAATGTTTCATTGCCCTGCTAAATGTGGTGGCTTTGCCATTTAAGAGTACTGCACAGTACACGCCTGACTGTCGGCTTTTGTCCTACGGAATATTACAGCCCCGCTTTCATTTTAGATTTTTTTTGTTTGTTTTGCACAGTGTCAGTATGAAGGTGTGCTGCTGTGTAATGCCTTCCCCCTCTGTTTCAGAGACCAGAGAAGCTGAATGAGAAACCCTCTGCTTTACCGGCAGTGGAAGTTATTGCACCAGGCGGCTCCTACAACCCAGAATTCTTCTCCCACCAGGTACAGCCCAGCCACCTGGTTACCTATGCACATTTACATGCAGTAAACCTGGGCCATGTGCTTTTTGTTGATTGTGCCATAGACCCTCACTCTTCGCTGGAGGTATGCTTAAGAGGTTGACCAGAATGGGGAAATCTATGAGCACAAAACCACACTGATAACCCATTATTTCAATTCTGTATTTTGTTCCTCACATAAAAACACTTTTTCATCACAAAGAAACAATGTAATGATGCAGTGGACATGTTATCAATGTCATTATGTAGTATGTGATATACACGCGGTAACCCAGCACCATTGCACTGTTCAGAGGACATAGATTAGTAACACAGTGGCATCGCTCTGTGCTGGAAGAAAAAATCAAATAGTGTGGGCCTGGGACCACAAAATGAAGCCTCATGGCCATGTCCAAAATGGCTAATTGTTTTGTGTGTGTGTGTGTGTGTGTGTGTGTGTGTGTGCGCGCATACAGGCCCTGCTGCTTGAGGCCCATGAGGTGGAGGTGAAGAAGCAGAAAGAGGAGCTAAAGGTGGAGCGCCAGCTGGCCGTGAATCGGGAGGACACCGCCACAGAGGTACGGCACGGACCCCACCTCTCCCCGGGAGAAATTCCCTCACGAATAACCGGAAACCGCCCCGCCTAACCGGAACCCTCCACTAGCGCTTCTCTCTGCACATTCCAGGAGACAGTGTTCCAAGAGCAGGTGGAAGGGCTGCTGGAAGAAGAGGAAGAGGAGGAGCCTGGGGAGGAAGGGGAGGGTCCAACAGAGGACACACAACCCAGCCAGAGCGCCACTCAGGAGAAGAAGACTGAGAAACAAAGGAAGAGGGAGAAGGCAGAGAAAGAAAAGGTATAAAACCACAGACAGAGGTGGCAGCAGTCTGTGATCTACTGCCATTGTTCTCCACACTGCAGGTGCTCTCCCACTTACCTACAGTGATTTGGGAATTCATCAGCTCCCAATATCTGGACCAAAATAAAAAAAATCTTTTTATTTCTTCACCATTCACTCTTTCAGTGTCATCACAGTCCACACTGGTTCACATTGGTTTATTCTGGTTAATCTCATTCAAACACGTGGAAACAGATTGATTTTTTTTCTTTTAAATCTCAGTTGATTCTTATTGTGGTAACATTCTCGCTGAATAAAGCTGGCTTAAAATGAAGGGATGCCTCACATCAAGGCATGTCATAAAGAATCAGTTTGATTCGCCTGAACTTACAAAGGCCATGTGTGTGCATGGTCACTGCTATGCAGATGTATTTCAGTCAGTAATGCGTGTGTCGTGCACACGTGTATGCTTCAGCTTGTGTGCGTACGTGTGCACGCGTGTGCGCCTGTGACCCCCTTGCCGCCCCTCTGTCACCCTGCAGGACCAGCAGAAGCAGGCGGAGCGGGAGTTGAAGGGCAGGCGGCAGCAGCTCTTCCAGCTGCGCTCCATCAAGGCGGATCTCAAAAGCAAGGATCTGCGCACCAAACAGAGACAGGCCCTGCGCCGGGCCCGCCAGGAGGCACAGAAGTCCCTGCCCCGCCGGCTCGGCAAACTCAAGTCAGTACAGCTGTCTTACTACACTGCGGCCTGGCTGTCTCCCTGCCTCTGTCTGTGCGTGTGCTGAACAGTATATTAACACTCAGCTCAGTGATGGAGGCTCTCACACCACATTGACCTGCTGTGTGATCTGTGTACTTACATTAATTAGTGTGTCTCATCTACTTGCCTGTGACCTCTGTGTGAGAGACCTGTCTTGAAGTGGTTTGGTCTGTCTGGCCAGTGCAGTATGTGTGTGTTTTTATTAAACCAGTGCTTTTATGTATGTGTGTGTATGACCTGTGCTCTCCCGTGTGTGTGTGTGTGTGTGTGTGTGTGTGTGTGTGTGTGTGTGTGTGTGTGTGTGTGTGTGTGTGTGTGTGTGTGTGTGTGTGTGTGTCAGGTTCCAGGCTCCGGATCTGGAGGTGCAGCTGAGTGATGAGATCCCGAGCTCCCTGCGCACGCTCAAGGTCAGTCCCTGTGCCTTCGCCTCACTGAGTCAAGAACACTTCCCTGCTGTGGCCTCCCATTCTCTCAGCATGACTGCACATCATTACACAAACGCTGTTACCTGCTGAGGGTACGAATGATAACCAGGCAACATACGCTATCTGTATTAACAGTTAAATACTATAAGAGTGCACCTGCACAACATAGACAAATTACTCACTCTGACACTCATTTAGTAGACAGTTTAGTTTCACACACCACTAGTGTCTTTTTCTCTCACCTACTTGTACACTGTCTGAGTGAGGACAGAACAATTGTGACATCTTTCCTTCACCTCTTCTCCAAAGGCCACTTCTGCATTTAAACCCACAACCAACCATTGCTATTGCTCTCTTGTGTTGCCTGGGTTTAGTCTGGTGGTTGAAAGTAATTTTAATGAGTGGAACCCCTTTGATCATTATATCGTGTGTAATTCTTTATCTTGCAGCCAGAGGGCAGCATCCTCAAGGACCGTTTCAAGAGCTTGCAGAAGAGGAACTTGATAGAGCCCAGAGAAAGAGCCAAGTAAGCCCCCCCCCCCCCCCCCCCCCCCCCAAGTTCTGTAATATACAATATACATTTTCTGTTCTCCAGTATCTGATCCAGGATCAGTTTATTCAACTCTAAACTTAACCTCAACCATTATGTGAAAATGCTCAGGTCTGAATGGGGCAACATTTTTCAGCATCCAAGTAGCTCACAGTCACACACACCTGCACTCCACTTTAGAAATTAGGCGCAGCTAGATTCGAATTTTAATTAGTTCTATGCGCGTGTATCTGCAGAACCACTTACGCGTACACATCAATTGTAGTGGTCATGTCTTCACAGGCATTCTGCATTTTTCTTGGTATAATTAACCGCAGATTATTTTTGGTGCTATTATTAACTGCATACATGTGCATAACTGGGGAGATTCGTCGTGAGACACGTAGGCAAATACTCCTGCGGTGACTCGTGGGCTCGTAGGCGTGGAGTGCAGCTTTGCTAATTGGCTAGCAGTGTCTTGAATGCGAGTCGCGTCATGCAGTGGGGTCGGAAGCACCGCATCAATTACGTGAATGAGATGGAACAGCTGCAGCGGTAATTGCATCGGTACCGCGTACATTTGTGCCAGTAGACGTGTGGCAGAATTGGCACGACGATCTCCCGCTGCTTTCGGCCCGCCTCATTAGTGGTGCTCTGTGGCACGTGTCACGCTTGGCGTTATGGAACGGTTATGGAATGGCAGTTTCACTTGGGTTTGATATGTGGGATACTGTGGATCAAATGGACTTGCGCCATGGAGTCGGTTGTGACTCCTCAACCCGCCCCTTTTAAACGTAACGCTGTCATGACGTAGGATTAGAGGAATCCGGCCTGTGTGTCTGTGTGAATTGCTGCGAGTTCTCCGTGGTCATGTGCCCTGCCTCTCCTCCTCCATCCCGAAGGTTCAAGAGGAGACACAAGCTGAAGTACGTGGAGAAGAGAGCCTTCAAGGCGATCGCTTGAGGACACAGGCTCCCCCTGCAGGCCAGCTGTGGAACATACCCCGCACCCCCATCCGTCTCGTGAAATCTCACTACCACATTAATCCATCCGTTTGCAATAAAACTGTATTTGAAACAACATTTCTGCCTCTTTCTTTGCCAAAGGTGATAACAAAACAGTGTTCGATGTCAAAACTTGAAAGGCTGTTCATTTGCTGGTTGCCGGAAGAGCCGTAGTGAGAATGGCCATCGTGGTGTGACATCACTGCACGAGAACGTCTCTCTGTCAGCGAATGAAGAGATGAGATTTCCGGTTTCTTTTTGTTGTGAGGTCTTCATGAAATGAATACTCTTCATTAATGTCTACTTCCCCTGAATTAGAATGTTGGGGGATGACCATCCTCCATTGAGTTACCATGGTTTGGATGGGAGAGTCTGCTTCCATGCTACATCGCTTGCCTTCACTGACCACCAGTGCACACGCATGTCATTGGAAAACACCTTCACTGTAACGCTAACCTGGCGTTATTACCAGTTTGACCCTTGCATCCAACCAGATGTCTGTGATGCTTCTAAAGGGTGCGTATATGCAGATGAGGCAACAATGCGATGCATATTTATGAAACGTTTGCATAAATAATGCCTTACCCCTGACACAAAAGGCGGTAGATTAGCTCTGCTGGTGGAACTGACGGCAAAGTTGTTACATTTAGACCACGCTATAATTGTTTTCACGTTCATGTGTTGTTTTGACAGCTCGAGCTGAACTGTCAATTTATGTCACGTGACACCTGTGATTTGCATATAAATGGGTGAAACTGGGAACGACTCCACAGAAAAGCATGATTGAAACTAACGTTTAGCATGTGTTAAATTATTACCTTGGCAGTCGCAGTTCGGCTCTGAAGACCTTCACATTTTATGTTGGTTTAAAATGGAAAAAAGAAAGCCGTAATACTAGACACCAAAATGAATGCAATTATTTCTGTACATTCTCAGTTTTTGGTATGAATGTATGCATATGATGTATTTATGGATCTTTTTCTCCAAAATATGCCTCTAAGTGCCTCTGAGAAATATATATTTCCCTCCCTATTGGAACAAAAGCTGCTGATGACTGTGAGCCTTATAAAGCACAAGTCAATAGTTAAGTTATAGTTTCATATAGTTTCTTATTTGGGTGGCTGGTCCAACCATTTGAAGAGGGCCTCTCACAGTCATCTCGCGGTCTCATGGGGATCGCTGCCTGGCCCCGAATCACCCATCAGATCAAGCCTCGATTACCAGGAGGCGGTTTCATAAGGCCGGACAATCCTCAGATTTACGCTGCAGCGTGGGACGCGACCTCTGACGACCTCGCCTCTCAGGACAGCCCTGCCGTTCTGTCGGGGACGGTGTCCTTGTGCCGCTGCCCTCGGGCTTAGGAAGCGGTCGGGGTCCCAGCACGCAGAGGACTGTGGGTCAAAACAAAGGAAGAGGTGCCCCACGGGTCAGTGCAGGAAAAGCAGCAACAGCACAGCCTGCAAATCCCCCCAGCCACCTTAATGCCGGCGCTCAGTCTCACAGACTCTGCAGCTCTGTCCACCTCTCGGGGGGGTCTATTGTCTGATTCCACCCCATTAGGCAGGTCTTTAATTACCCCTGTCTGTTTGAAGGTGACGTGTGTCTCCTGGTCACCGTGCACTGACAAATCTCATTATCACTTAATCGGTGGAGAAATGTAATCTTAACTACAGAATGGCGCGCTGGCCAGCTCTGACCCTCGGCAGCCCCCAGCAGGATAATTCCAGGCACTCACTAATCCCGGCCACCTTGTGTTGCCGTCCACCTGAGAGCAGAATCGACCACATCGAGCCTGTACAATGGCACCCTGGGCGAACCGATTATGGAGCACACCCCCACCTCCCCACCCCACGAAGGGTTCATGCCCTCTCAATTACTGTACAGCGAGACTGGCTCCTTTAAATAGCTGTCCTGGTTCCATGGATTCTGCAGGCAGCAGCATGGTGTGGCATTGTGAAGGTTTACGTCAGAAAGATGCAGGGTCAAATCCTGGGTGAGGCATTCTGATAAAGGGTGGCTACCAAGCAGCTAAGTTGTGAAAATCAGCCTGAATTGTGATTTTGTTTCGGCTTCCCTACAGAAAACTCATGTCGGTGGGTGAAGAGGGTATTCTCATCAAAGGAAAAGACCAAATGTTCAATACCCACAAGACCAAGAATTTTCCAACAACCTCACTCAATGACCACTAGCACTTCTTATTGGTTACGACCTGGAATGTATGAATACTACTTATTTGAAATGCCCAGAGCAATGCTGAGGGAAGGTGCTTCATTGTTAAATAAAGAAAGCTGAGCCACTGGCCATTTCTTCATCATCAGACCTTTCCAGATCATGATGAGGCAAGCAATAGCACGCAATTACCAACAGTAATGAGGAAATAGGTTTGTAATCAAATGAACGCGCTCAGAAGCCCTTCCACTGCAGTCTCAGCCCTGTGGGTGTGTGTGTGTGCGTGTGTGTGTGTGTGTGTGTGTGTGTGTGTGTGTGTGCATGCGCGTCTGTGCGTGTGTGTGCATGCGCGTCTGTGTGTGTGTGTGTGTGTGTGTGTGTGTGTGCATGCGTGTGCGTGTGTGTGCGTGTGAATGTGTGTGTGTGTGTGTGTGCATGCGTGTGCGTGTGTGTGTGTGTGTGTGTGCATGCGTGTCTGTGTGTGTGTGTGTGTTTGTGTGTGTGTGTGCATGCGTGTGCGTGTGTGTGTGCGTGTGAATGTGCGTGCATTTGAATGTGTGTGTGCGTGTGTGTGTGTGTGTGCACGCGTGTGTGTCCATGACACAGGGTTTGTCTGCGATGCGTTTTCTGCGATGTTCAGGGCGTTTGGGGCCACTGACAGCACACCTGCGTCACTCCCCTGCCCGGCGTCTGGCTGCCAGGACACATTTCCCACCTCGCTCCAGCATGCAGGCAGCAGCGCGGTCAGCCTGAGCACAGGGCCTCGCAGCACCGACACCAGGACCCCCAATGCAGTCCACACTGAAAACCACTCGCCCCGGCTCTACCAGGCTCCGCCGGAATGATCCCAGCGTGAGGCAAACCCTATCTTTCCGGTGACGGCGCTCATCAGAAGGACAAGGTTCACCCCCAGGCCCCGTCCTCACTTGCCCCCTCACTTGCCCCTCTTCTAAGTGGCTGTTGTTCTGCATCTCAAATAGAAGCAAGGAAATGATATTCAAGTGCCAAATTGCTATTTTAAACCGTGACCTCTGACCTCAGCCTGCAGTGAAGGCCGGCTCGCTTCACCGCTCCGCGACCCTGCCAGGCTGTACGTCGGGGGGGAAGGGTGATGAATTCGTGTGAGACGGCCTGGCTTCACGCCCCGCTGGCCACCACAGGGCGTTGGGCTGGAGGAAACACAGACACCCATAGAGTAAACAAGCAGGGCCACGCTGGCTCTCTCCTTTCATACCGCCGCCTCCATCACTCCATCGCGCAAGGGAAACACACCGGCCAACGGAGCCACTCACAGAGCCAAGACAGAGGGAGAGAGAAATGGAAGGAATAAGCCAGAGTTTCGGACCGAACGAGTCAGCTCTGTCTTGTGTCACACATCTCTCTCTTTCTCCCTCTCCCTCTTTGTCTTTTGACCTGTCGTTCTCTACGGCTCCTGGGTTTTGCTCCTCCTGGAGGAGCTGGTCGTGAGTGTCCACAATGCAGTACCCAGCACAGAGCCAGTGCCATTTATCAGAGAGAGTCCTGCTTTCCATGTCTCTGTGAGTATGGTGTGAAATTTCCTGTACTGTTTTGACTATGAACGGGGGAGAAACAGGGGAAAGAGGTATGTGGAAAATAGGGAGCGGGGGGCAAAAGGAGTAGGTGGACACAGACCAGAACTGAGAGCTGGAGGGAAAGAGAAGGGGGAGAGGAAAATGAGAAAGTGATGACAGGATGAGGAGATGATGGGATAAAGGGAGGGAAAACAACACTGAACATTGTGTGTGTGGTATCAGGATTGGAACAGAGGGAGAGAGAGGGGGGGGGGGGGGGGGGGGGGGGGGGGGGGGGGGCGAGAAAGAGTGGACGAGAGGGAGGGGATAAAGAGGAAAGAGATAGAGGGAGGAGCAGAGCAATGATTCCCCTCTCTAATCCTCTTGACACACGCAAGAGCCGGGTGCCTGCGAGAGAGCGGGAGAGAGAGAGACCAGGTGGAGGGGAAGGTGTCGAGAGAGAAAGAGATCACCACCAGGACCCCAGGCTGAGAGACAGAAAAAAAAAACGAGATGACACTGTCAAAAAAGAGGGAGGGAGAGCAATAGATTCCCTCATTCCAACACCATACGAGAGAGATAGAGAGAAACAGACAGAGAGAAAGAGCAGAGTGGAGAGGTTGCTTACCAGTGAAGGAACAGTGAAGCAATCTAAGCACGTTTCGACTGAAGGAGTGTGAGGGAGAGAGAGAGAGAGAGAGAGAGCGAGAGAGAGAGAGAGAGAGAGAGAGAGAGAGAGAGAGAGAGAGGGAGAGAGAGGTACGCTCACAGAGGGTGACAGAGAGAGCGCAAGCTGGGGGGGAGAGAGAGAGGGGGAGAGAGAGAGAGAGAGGGAGAGAGGAAAAGCTCCGAACGCAACGGAGAGGGAGAGCGGAGGCAGAGAGACACAGCACCACACGGGAAAGACTGAGGGAGGGAGAGAGGGAGGAAGAGAGCAGGGAAGGAGAGGAGGATGGAGGAGAGGAGAGACGCTGATCTCTGCCATCGCCAGGTGAACACTAGTGAGTGGACAGGGACGCCGCGCCGGGATTAAAGAAAGCAAGGGGGACACGAGACGTCCGTGCGCGTGTGCCTGCGTGTGTGCGCCAGTGCGAGGAACAGCTGTGTGCTCCAAGTCAGGTAGCGTACGTCTGCGTGTGAGCGCTTGCCAGCGTGCATGAGGCTGGTCAGGTCGGCAGGGGCCAGCTTCGGAGCATGGTACAGTAAATGTGGCAGGAAGATTACAGCAGCTTGAAGAGAGTGTGTGTTTGTGTGTGCGCGCACGTTTTTGTGTGAGAGAGAAAGAGATATTGCGGGATAGAGAGAGATAGAGACAGAAAGGCTGTGAGTGTGAGGCTGTGTACTATGTGGCAAAGAGCAGCAGTGGACACGCCAATCAGTCAGTGAGTGTGCGTGCGCGTGTGTTTGTGTGTAAGAGAGTAGAGTAGGGGGGCAGCTGGGTGCTGACTGCGAGGGAAAGGCACAGGAACAAGGGGTACAGACACAGAGCAGGTACTGAACACAGCTGAGGGGGGCAGAGAGGGAGTCGCTCCGACGGGAGCTGGTGCATCTCAGGACGAGGGAGTGCATCCGAGGCAGACAGAGAGCGTGTTGTGTGTGTGTGTGTGTATGTGTGTGTGTGTATGTGTGTGGAGGGTCAGGAGTGTACAGTGAGAGAAGTACAGTACTTACAGTCCAGCCTAAAGGAGTCTGAGATTGACAGGGAGAGTGGCAGACAACACTTTGCTCAGCGCAGCTTAGAAGCGCAAGAGGCAGCAGGGGCAGTTCACCAACTACGGTACGGCACAGCGCGGCGACAGCACGGTCCCGGGACACTAACGGCGCGGTAGACCATGGGCGGTCAGTGAGACGGTCAGACCGCAGGCGGAGGTCCGGACAGACGCAGCGGGCCGGGGGTGTCCGGCGCTCTCTCTCTCTCTCTCGCCCCCCCCCGGTGGATGCGGCCGTCGCCGGGTGAGGGGGGACGGTAGAGAGCCGACCGGGAGCCTGAGGGGACAGCGCCAGACCCAGCCAGCTTCCTGAGCCCGTGGATGCCTCCCGCGCTGAGCCATGGGGGAGTGGACCATCCTGGAGCGGCTGCTGGAGGCAGCAGTCCAGCAGCACTCCACCATGATTGGACGGTAAGGCCTCCTCTCTCCGCTGGGTTAACTGATCACAGGGCTTGGGGGGGTGGGGGGGGTGGCCTCCTCGTCCAAATTTCTGATTGAGCGCCGGCCTGGACGGTGTGTGTAATCCAGGCTGGCATGCCAAGGGAGCTGGGGGGGGGGGGGGGGGGTGCCATTGGCCAGGAGAGGCTCCAGCTGTCTCTGTTTAGGCCAGTGTGGGGACAGCAGGACCTTGTGTGATGCCGCCCCCTCCATCTCTCTCTCTCTCTCTCTCTCTCTCTCATTCTCAGAATGTGTAGGATGCCAACACATGTTTTGTCCAGCTGTGCTCTTCCACATCAAAAAAAGGAACCCTGTACCCTGGTCCTGCCATCAGTGTAGGGAGAAGCAAACAGCGAATAATCAGACAGATGTATCACCAGGGCATTAGGGCTAACTCACTGACAGCTTATGCATTTGTATCTGCCCACGGTGCAGATAGTTTTTTCTGCTTTGCTCTGACACACTGTGCTAACAGCCGTTGTAAATATGAGGTGTGGGGCACTGTGCAGGCTCATCATAATAACACTCCTGTCAAACACAATGAGGTGACACTTGCCTGAAGTAGTCGTTTACTCAGCTCCTGTGAAGTGCTCCGGCACTGGAACCGCGAGTGCTGACTGCCGTCTCGGGCTTTGGGAGATGATCATTGATTGGCTGAAGTGCCATTGTGGCTAAATGAAGGAGAACAGAAGTCAGCTCATGGGAGAGCGCAGGGAGGCATCTTAAATACCCATGGAAACGGAGGCAATGAAGGTGCTATATATGGAACATGCAATCAGCGTCTTATTACTTGGAAACCTTCACACCTACCTCACCTGGCTGTAACCAGCCTTCGCCATCGAGGGCTGCTTGCGTCGAATTTACGAGGTTTTTTCTCCCCACCAACAGGAATGTCTGAATGTACGCCACAGGCTGTGAGATGTGGATGTAGGTGGCCATTTCTTGTGGCTGTCCATTCAGTCGACCATGTTGGATGTAACAGTAGCAAATAGGATATTAAATCTATGTCTGTGGGTTCTGTCCTCTAATCTGAACATTTCTTCTTTTGCTACATGGAGAATCTCAGGGGTTTCTGAGAAGAAAAAAAGCAGAACAGTTAAAACACCAGTTGTTTGTTTTAGTTTTTTGTGTGTGGAGATTTTCTTGCAGAAGGGCTCTCTGAGTCCTGTGAAGAGTGGTGACTGGATTTCTTGGTAATGCATTTCTTGGTAAAGCGTGGGTAATGGGATGCAATGTCAGGCTGACTGCCATGACACTCATTGTGTCTTTTCAAAATGGAAATGCAGGCTGTTTTCCCTCAGTTCTCCTCATCATGAAACTTGGTGATTGGATTGAGAAATGCTGATGATAACGACCGCAAGGATGGTGGTGCATGCTGGGACCTCCCTGGGTGCAAATGGGAGAGTGCGTTTCCTGCATGTGTGTGCTGTGAAATAGGCAGAGTCTATAATGGTCTCATTCTGCTATATTCCGTCTTTATAATAATGTTTGTGCAGTGGGCATTGGTTACAATGGCTGTTTTCTATAAATAATGCATCTTTCCATACTTTCATGCAGCCTATGAATGTTTTAAGAACATACAAACTTGTTTGCTGTTGAATATATGCATATGTGTGTGTGTGTGTGTGCATGTGTTCGTGTGAAAATCCATTTTCTGAGAGCAAGCGTTTGTGTGTGTGTGTGTGTGTGTGTGTGTGTGCGTGTGTGTGAGCGTGTGTGTGATTGCGTACATGTGCCACACGCACACACACAGGCGATTATGCGAGCGGCCGCGTTTGATTTTGTACTCCGCAGAATGCACTGCTATGTTACCATCGTTATGTATGTGCTGGCCATATGCTCATACCCAGGGCTACATCCTGCGCGCCGCTATCATTAGCGCAGCCTTGCGAAGGCATGAGCGGCGCTGCGTGCTGCTCCTCGCCGTCTCCCTACTCTCTCTATGAATAGACCAGCCAGGGTGGACCTAGACGCTGCTATATTTACCCAAGACCCTGCGCTGATTCACACAAGCGTTCCTTTGGCCCACTGTCAAGGGCCAGACCTCGTGAAACGTGTGCACGCTCAGAGCGAGTGCCCGTCCGGCAGAGCGCCAGCACGTGCGACGGGAACAGGTGACGGCGCGTTTGATCGCGTCCAACTACATGACAGGAAGGGTTAAGTATTTGGATCAGTGCTTGCAGGTCTGGTTCTGAAAGCTCCCTCGGGTGGGCTGGGCCCCGTCAGACTGTCACCTGGCCCCACCGAGCATTTCAAAAGGCAACAATGTCTGATTGACGACGTTTCTTAATGGCAGTTTGGTCCTCCCAGTAAGCCAGCTGGCCTCCCCCAGCTAATGGACTGCTGCCAGTCTCTGTACAGGCTAAAACAGCGAGGGAGACAAGATGGGGATCACAGGAGGGAGCGTAAAGCAAAACTGCAACCAGTGTTTCCCCACGCGGAGTCCAACCACACGCCGCTCCGAGAATCTAGCCTCGGCGTGACAGCCACACATGTCTTGCCCAAACAGGGCTGGGTGTTTCAGCAAGGCTTGCTTTCCTGCGTTGAATTCACCAGGTCTAGATCCCACTCCCAGGCCCTGAATGGACTGAATTTATCAAGTCGAGATCCTACTTCCAGGTCCTGAATGGACTGAATTTATCAAGTCTGAATTTACAAAGTCTAGATCCCACTCCCAGGCCCTGAATGGACTGAATTTATCAAGTCTAGATCCTACTCCCAGGTCCTGAATGGATTGAATTTATCAAGTCTGAATTTGCCTAGTCTACCTCTTGCTCCCAGGCCCTGAACGGACTGAATTTACAAAGTCCAGATCCCACTCCCAGGCCCTGAACGGGCGTGTGTTATGAATGATGCCTCCGCAGTCATTCATACCCTACTTCAGCTGCCTGAATTAGCCATGCGTGTGTGACAGAGGAGGACGTTACGCACAGATTGATGGACAGATAGAGGTCCACTCCTCAGCATCCGAGTGCCATGTCTTTCTTGCCGTGTTGCTTGCCGAGGAGTGCGTGGACATTGTGAAAACAAAATGATCAACATTGCCTGAGAAGTAACAGCAAGCAATTATCACTGTGTCCTTCACACTTGCTTTGGTCATTTGTCTGCATTTAAATGCAGTTTAAATATTCAGCTCCTATGTATAGTAAATATACAACTCAGCCTTGCACTGCATCGCAATGCAGCACATTTCATTCATATATTCAAATGTCTTTTCCATTGGTGCGATTGCCTCCGTGATATTCATTCCAAACTGATGGGCAAAAGAGGTCAATTCAAATCGCGGGCATTAAGGCCATGCTGAACATAGAGTCCAGGGAAGAGATCCCATTAGCGCAAAGTTGTTCACCTCAACCAACCCTCCACTTCCTCCCCGTAAAATATCACAGAATTGTAAGATCAGAGCGGAAAGGTAGAGATGGTGGGGAGAGATGTCAGTCATAGTAAACCGGTCAGACAATACACCTCATCTGTAACTGAGTCCCTTATCAAAGGAAACATCAGCTGCTTGTTCAGTGAAATCTGACAGCTGGATTCAGATGGGACGCCCAAAGCAGCACGTTGTGTCACCCTAACCCTATATTTTGGAGAGAGTGCAGGTCTGTGTAGATGGTCATTTAGGACTTGAACGAACTCACTCAGGGAGCACACGGATGCAGAAAGCTGCGCTCTGCTTCCAGAGGACAACAGTGCTGACCCACTCTGCAAGACGTACGTGTCGATCCGCTCCACGTGTCCGCAGGTGTGTCGTGCCATCCGATAGGTCCTCCGATCACGATCCGCGGAGGAAGCTCGCGTATGTGCGTGCAAGAAACACTCCCGCGCACGCCGACAACTGTCAACTCGTCAGGCGAAATTGTGTAAATCGTTTCTGGCAATTAGTCAGCGTACTCTCAGTTGGGCTTTGATTGATGGCTTTGTTTTTTGCTAGCCTAAGGGGAGGGACATTTATAGGATCAAGACAGAATTCTCTGCACTGAAAAAAGCAAGCATGAAAAAAACAGGATCCCAGGCTTTCTGACCATGCCTCTGCATGACAGATGAAAGGAATAATCTGGATGGAGAGAAAACAATCTGGTTGTGACATGCAGGGAGGCGGTCAGCGGTGCTGCTGGGATGAGAGCCGTGGCACAGCCAGATGGTGCTGCTGTGGTACAGAGCATCTTCAGACCTGGGCTTGGTGTTTCACCTGCAGAAGCGCAGCCCCCGTATATGCTTATGTATGAGAAATATTTACACTTCCCTCCGTGTGCTATTTATTTGTTTGTCTGTGTGTGTGAGAGAGAGAAGGGGAGGCCAATATGTGTGTGTACTCATGCGCCTGTGTGTGTGCTTGTGCATGTGTGTGGGCATATGTCCCTGTACAGGCATGTGGGTGCGTGTGGGCATGTGCGTGTGCGCGTGTGTGTGTGTGTGTGCATGTGCGCATGTGTGCGTGCGTGCGTACGTGCGCACACGTGCATGTGTGTGTGTGTGTGTGCGTGTGTGTGTGTGTGCGTGTGTGCATGTGTGCATGTGTGCGTGTGTGTGTGTGTGTGTGTGTGTGTGTGTGTGTGTGTGTGTGTGTGTGCATGTGTGCATGTGTGATTGTGTGTGTGTGCATGTGTGTGCGTGTGCATGTGTGCATGTGTGTGTGCATGTGTGTATGCGTGTGTGTGTGTGTGTGTGTGTGCATGTGTGCATGTGTGCATGTGTGATTGTGTGTGTGTGCATGTGTGCCTGCGTGCGTGTGCATGTGTGCATGTGTGCATGTGTGCATGTGTGTGTGCGTGTGTGTGTGTGTGTGTGTGTGTGTCCATCCATGCTCTTTGATCTCTCTCTGCTCCCCCAGCCCTGCGCTGCTACCCCCTGCACTCTGGGCATACTAAAATAACTGGGCAAGCTAAAATTAAAGTGTGTCAAGCCTCTGCTTTGCTCCTTCTTGGACAGTGAAGACAGCAGGAGGGGGAACCCTGGAGACCCCCTGCCCTTCCAGCCACTGGCTAACAGTACAGAACAGTACTGCACACGCCGTGGGGCACACCAGAGCTCATGGCTGTGCCCCGGCCATCCGGGAGCCCACACTGACTCAACTGGAGCGTGTGCTAGATTTGGGGTAGAGAACCTCTTTTTTCCCATGCAGACAGCTGCATGTACATTCCATACATGCTCATTCGCAATCAATCCCTTCGCCATATCATCAATCGGTCAATCAAATTTGATGTGAGACAGCCAAATAGCTTGATAAAGGAAACGCGAGCATCTCAACGGAACAATGAAAATCATAGTAGAATTTAACTCAGGCTGCAATGACATTTGGCAGGAAAGAAATCACACAGCAGAAGCAGAGGCATGTGATCTAAGGCAGACGGGTGTCCTAGCGGAACTCAGTTATGTTGCACTCATGTTTGAGGGAACAAAAAAATTGAAACGAAAAAAAAAAAAACAGGTACAATCCAGTTAAAATTTTCCCTTGGGTCCCTTAATGGCAACAGACGATGAACTGCAAGAGCAAATTTACTCTGTCATAAGGGTGGAGGTGGCGGGGCAATGTAAGCAGTGGTGTGTTGGGAGGAGGTTAAGCAGCTGTGAAGAGGAGCTGATGTTAGACACTACAGCACTTGCTCACATAAGTAGATGCACTTCACACTAGATGCACTCCAGACTATAGGCAGAGTGACAAGAGTATCCAGAGTGTATGAATGGCCCATCATTAAAATACTTATGTTCCTAAACCCTTTCATTGCCCCCCCCTGTCACATAGGGTGAGAATGAATGCTCTCCTCTGTGGGGGGTTTTGGGCTGCCCCTGCCCATGAACACCCAGACAGAGACATTCCCCACCTCCTCTGAGCACCTCTCCATATTTGCAGACACCTTGGACTTCCGTGTGTGTCTGTCTGAGGGTGCAAGACAGTCACTGGTGTCCATCGTCCCAGTGAAACCATCCATTTCTGCTTCTACGAATGAGGAGGTCCCCTTGGGTCCCGTGGGATTGGCACATGGTCACCACCTTGGTGCCACAACATTCCTTCTTGAATATTTGTATTAGTAGCACTTATCAGTTTTTTATGTGCTGCCGTTGTTACTTTTTAACTCTCTGAAATTAGTTTTTATGGAAAACATAACAGAACACAGGAATACATGAGTGGAGTGTTGGATCCCACCCAGCCTGGCTGTGGGAGCAGCCCAGGATATGAACAATAGCCATGGGCCTGAGGACCCTTACATGGCGGATCTGACTGGTTACCTAAGAGAGATAATTCCAGAGGTGGGCTGGCCGGGGCAGTTAGACGGTGTGTTCAGAGGCCGCTAATGACTGTTCCGTACAGGAGGCTTAAACGGGTTAAAAATGAACTTGATTAGCGCAGGGAAGGGATGACTAACCCAGGAAAAGGATCTTAGTTATGGAAACACGACCTTGCATCACCACAGTACCCTCGTCTGTGCAGCCGCTTATCTCACCTGCTAAGTCACGGGTCTCAGGGGGGATCAAAAGACACAAGGTGAGCAGTGATAGTGGCCACGCTGTCCTTAGGACCTCAGGACTTTAGAGCTAAGCCAATTTAAAGAAGAGTAATTATAAAGTATTTACTAAGGGAGGTTTTTGGGTGGAGATGTTTACTTATTTGGGGACGTTTTAGGTGACATGACAGCATGCGTCTATACGCAAAGTCTGCTGTCTCGCAGAGAGGGTGAAAACAGCAGTGACGGAGGTGCCGGTAGCATTCTGTGTGAGAGTGTGGCTGAGCCAGTCTTTCATCAGCTCTTTTGCTCACTGAAGTTCCCCTAATAAATTCTTCTGTGGCAGGTTGCCATCTCTCCTCCACCTTCGTCCCTGTGCCCTCTTTCTCCTTCACCCTCTCCATCTCCCTCTTTCTCCCTCTGTCATCTTCCTCCCATTTATCTCCTTTGAATCATCCCTCCATCTCCCCCTGTCCCCCCCCCCCCCATTCTTTCTCACGCTCTCCCACTGTCTGTGGACTCATACCCCCCTTGCTGTCACTCTCTCACCCTGCACCTCTGTCTGAGACTCTCGAGTCACACACGCGCGCTTGCACACACCTGTCAGAATCACCGCCTCCCCGCTGACACCGCGTCTATGCCGAGCGCTGAGATCTGAGATCCCGCAGGCGAGAACACCAAACCGCAGCTCAAATCCCTGCTGGTGGCGAAAGGCGCAGAGACGTGTTGATGAATCATTTCCTTCCATCTGAGCCGCAGCGGCACTGGCGTCTCGGCTGTAATGGGGATGAGAGAGGCCCTGGGGGCGAGAGCTGGGAGACGAGCAGGAAGAGAGACAGGGGGGACAGGAAGGCAGGAGCTGGGAGACCGGGGAAGAGCTGGGGAGTAAGAGGGAGAGAGAGAGAGAGAGAGAGACGGGGGACAGGAAGGCTAGAAGTGAGAGACTGATGGAGAGCGGGAGAAGGGAAGGAGAAAGGTTGTAATCTGGGGTGACATTTTCAGAGAGGGGTATTTAATAAGCAGTAAACAGCAAAGCGCTCAGCTCTGGCGGCAGAGAGTACATTGTCACATGTTACTGGCACTGACTCACAGTAGTGGGGTGTACTCACGAGCACGCACAAGCACACACAAGCACACTGTGGCACACACACATTTGCGCATGCACGCATTGTACACGCGTGCCTGGTCTCACTGGGATCCACTGCCGTTAAGAGAGAGATAAGAAATTATGAGATGTGGAAGTCCAGCCTCACTCTCACTCTCCAGGTGGAGCTACAGAGGCTCCCTCAGGAGAGAAATACAAAGAAAGGCACCGAGAAAGAGATAAAAAGACACAACAACGCTGCTATAGCATCCCAGTGAAAAAGGTATGAACAGACAGAGAGGATGAAAAACAATCTTTAGCTGTGGTTTAGGGTTTGGATTTGTGCTTTTTATCTTTTGGTTTTTGGTTTCTAGTTTTAGCTTTAGCTTTTGTTTTAGGCCAAACAACAGAGACAGACAGAGATGGACAGAGAGAGGCAGTGAGAGAGAGAGAGAGGGATTATGCGGGGTCAAAACATTCTGAGGAGCCTAAGTCTGACAGCCAGTCCATGTGCAGCCTTGTGCTGCTGAAATAATCACACAACAAAATGTATTTTCCCGTCTAGATCTGGGTCCCAGCTTTCTCTTCATAAACTCTGCATGACCTAACAGGCTTTTTGCTGCCTCCAGAGCTCTTTACTACTTTAGGGTTTTAGTTGGACCTTCCATGTACTTCGAATATTTGAGTAGTCACACTTTGGGTCTGACAACTCATCACTGAAATTCTATAACCCCCCCCCAACCACCTGCCAACAGAGATACAAATACTCCTGGCATCCCAGCACACCTCTATTACCTACACACACCACAGCAGAGTGGTTAAAGCTCCCTCATATGCCTCATTCATACACACACACACCTGCTTTGTACCTTGTTCCAGCACAAAATGACACAGAAGAATACACATCAGTCCAGGTGAGGGGCCACCAGCCTCTCAGTTTAACATGGAACTGAAATGACCATTTCTTTACTTGTAACAATAATGCAAATACTCATAACAGCACTAAAGTGGACAGTGATGGGTTGATTTGTGCGCTCTCCAACTGCCTCTGAATATGATCCTTACCCTATACATAGATGTCTCAGCGTGTGTGTAGTGCTGGCCGGCGAGAATACATGGCTGTGTGTTTGTGTGTGTTTGTGTGCATGCGTGTGTGTGGGAAGCAAGACAGGCACCATGGGCTGTTCCCTGGGCATGCAAGTCAGTGTGATTTCTGTGTGGATTGGCATGGGCTAGATTCCATGGATCTCTCAGGAGTAGCTAATGTTATTTTCCCAAGCAACAAAAAAATGAAGTTAAAATTAGCATCAGTTTACAGCAGATGCTGCACAGATCACTGATCTTTTTATATGAATGGGGAAACTTTATTCTTGGTGTCCACTATCAGATAACACACACGTGTACATACACACATGCGCACACACAGTGACACCGTGACACACAGTTACAGCCATCTCTGCAGTCATGTGGTAATGAGCGGTAGCCATAGATACCAGCGTAAAAAAGAGCCTCATTAGTGTAACCTCCTGCAGGAGGGCAAAAGTGTGTGAGGGAGAGAGAGAAAGAGAGAGATAGGTAGAGGGAGAAAAAGACAGAGAGAGGGAGAGATAGAGCAAAAGAAAATGCAGTAAAAGATAGAGGAAAAAAGAGAAACAAAGAGGATCGTCGCTTCCTGGCCCCTGGCTGTACCTGTCTGCCAGAACCCCCCCCACACACACACCCCCACACAGCACACCACCTGGGGGCTACCGTTCTACTAACACGCATCACAACAAAGACAAAACAAAGCAAATAAATAATGCAAAAGAATGCTATACGGAGCAAATAAACGCTAATGAAACAATGAGATAAATACTGGGAGCATGCCAGGTCTCTGTAGTAGCAGTATTATTAACATCGCATTACGTTATTTGCTTAGCAGACGCTTCAATCCAGGGCGACTTATTTAGCTTACATATCATCCATTTATAGGACTGGATATTTTACTGCAGCAATTCAGGTTAAGTACCTTGCTTAAGGGCACAACGGCAATGCTCCAAATGGGAACTGAACCAGTAACTTCTGTCTTACAAGCCCTACTCCTTAACAGCGCGGTAGTATATCCACTGCTCTCGTGCACGGGCTCGGAAATGACCTCCGTTGCTGGATGGTGCACAGCTTCCAGCAACAGACATTTAGTCCGTGGAGTCAGAGGACCCCGGTCTCAAACGGGGGTCCACAGTGATGAAGTCACCCTCATCAAAGGGCCCACAGTGCAAACGAGCCTCTTTGGGTGAAGCATTAAGGCAGATGCACTAATAGTGGAGTTAATAACAGAGGTAAGAGCAGAGTAGCATTAGAAGAACAGTGGAATTACAGTGGAATTACAGCAGGATTTCATCCTCTTTAATAAGTGCCTGCAGAAAGTGCAGAACACTGCTTAAGTAGTTAAAATGTTAAAATGGAGAAATACTAATTCAGACATGCAAAAATATGCACGTTAGCATCTTACCTGTATGCACACAAGCGTCCATGTATTATATATATATCTGACACTGCCATGGCCTTGATGTGTTTATATTCATTTTAGAGTGTGGGATCACAGCTTGTGTGTTGTGTCAGTGTGAGTATTTCTGTGAGTTCAGTGTGTACGTATGGGCGTGTCCATATATGTGTGTGGCGTGTATGTTGCATGAAGAGTGTGTTCATATGTGTATGTGGTTTCTCAGTGTGCGTGCTGTTCTATATATACGTGTGTGGTATCAATGCATGTGTTTTGTGTGTGTGTTTTGATACATGTGTCTGGTTTCGGAGTGTGCACGTGCATGTGTGCCTGTGGTCTCAGCATGTGTTGTGGTGTAGACAGATGGTTGGTGTCAGTGTGTGCATTTGTGTGTATGTGGTTTCAGTGTGTATGTGTAGTTTCATTATGCACACTTAGCACGGTCCAGCCCCATCACCTGTGGCTGCACCTGCTATTGGGATCATTCAGAAAAGCGCTGGAATAAGTACTGCAAAAAACACAGCCAAACGGTCACAGTATCAGCAAACCAATTACACAATCAACTTTACAGATACACAGACAAAGAGGGATACGTAAGCACAGGCACGCATACATACACACACACCACAGAATACTCAAACATGTCTACCAAGTTACTATATTTAAGCACATGCACAAAGACATATGTTGTACTGCCAAAATATACACATACATTTGCACACGTTCGCAAAAAATTCATAACCTCAGCGCATTGTGTGAAAACGATGAAGCGCACAGTACGAGACACACAGTGACACATGACACGCACAGGTTGTTTTCAGTGCTGGCAAGCATTTCTCGCAACACAGTCCACATACACCTGCTGCTGAACTCATATCATGTACCAGCTGTGAGATCTTACATGACACACACCCACATGCGCATACACACCCACACACACACACACCCGAATACACAAATGCAACCCTCCCCACCCAAGAGTAATCTAATGAACCACAGGAAGAAATGGTTGTGTTTGCCTGCTGTAATTTCCCACTGTACTGTAGGACACCCTGTCCAGTTCACACCACTGTACTGCCTGAACCCACTCATAAGAGAAGCAGGGCAGTGAATTGCTCCTGAGGTTCTGATGGCAGAGATGAATTATGCAGCACCAGAGGCATACAAACACACATACCCTCATACACAGGTATAGATACACCCACTTACACTCTCAGATGGCAGGGAAACACACACACTTGGATATGAACATAAATACGCATACATATTTGTGCAATAGCTACAGTGCAATGAGAATGAACTATTTATGGAAATGATCCTCTGACTACAGACAGTCATTAAGACTTTTTAACTGTTAACACTCATTAAAAAAAAAACAATAATGAAAGGAATGACTCATGAAAATGTTGACTAATTCCTGAATGAGAGACTGACTCAGCGCGTGTGGGTGTCTGTAGTGCTGGCTGGAGAGGCGCGCTTGTGCGGGCCGACAGAGAAAGGCGCCGCGGGCTCACTGCGGGCTCGCCCCGGGCGTCCCAGCGAGCGGGATTTCGGCTGGGCTCCGCATGGGCACGAGTCCATGGCCCGGGATTGCCCAGAACATCAGAATTAATCTGGATTACTTCCCCACCCCTCCCTCCTTCCCGCTCCATGTCCTGGTCCTGCTCTTTTCTCTGTCCTCCTCTCTCCTCGATGGCTCCGGAGTCTGTCTCCACAAATCACCAATACCCAGACAGCATGCCTATACAGGTCTGCTCCCACACTGCTGCCGGGTTTATGCGCGAAACCAACAGACATGGACGTATTAAACGCGGATTAATCATGGCTTTTTAGTCTTGCGCTGCGCAAACATCCATCCATTTAAATAGCTGAACTGCATTACCATAAACCGTAATGGATACAGGCTGTTTGCTTGCAACTTGGGGAGTAAATGGATTTAAGTTCTTCATGTAAGCACATGTATGGAGGTCAGGTCAACAAGCTGAGAAAACAAATGGGATAAAGGCACTGTTCGTACAGCGTCTTACGTAAGGCTGAGAAAAGGGGACAGCGGCACGGACTCCTGTCTAATACCAGTGGGAAGACCACGTTTCCAGACAAAGACACATAAGGAGATGGACAGAGAGAGCAATGAAGTCTGACTCGAGACTGAGTCTGATATGAGCAATGCTGATGACACAAACCCACACAACACACAGAGGCACACAGCGATGAGCACACAGAGACTAACACATAAACACACACATACCCAATCCCTTACACTACACATGTACAAACACAGCTTTCGCACACATACACACAAAAGGACAGTCCACACACACACATATACGAACATGCACGTACAGACAGACACAAGCACGCACAAAATCCCTTAACACACAAGCACACATGCACAGACAGCACATGCACCAACAGTCATGCACGTGTGCGCACACAAAGTCAGGGCACACTTCTTAGTCAGATGGGAGCTTAGACCTCATCCACAGCCCTGCGTGTAGCACTAAGAGGAAGGCGGAGACATTCTGCCACTGGAGAGTGCTGGAAAGGACAGCCTCGCTCTGGTCCCTCTCCACTCCTTCTGTCACCAAATTTAATGTCACGACGGCGACACCAGGCCCATAGCGCTCCAGTGGAGCTAATTCCCTCCCATGACATCATACCGCAGATATTCAACACACTGACCAGATACTCAGCTCCATTTTCTTGCCATTACAAGTTCCATCTCACATGTTATTGAGGCTGTAAGGGATGCGATTTGCTGACTTGCTGTGACTGTTAGTGAGGGGCACATGGTGGGAAATTAACTTCTGTAGCTGGTGCAACATAGACAAAGACAACAACACACAGAGGATGGAGGGAACATTGGAGCTAAATATCTGCTTAGAGTATAGACTGTCTGTGATCAAGCCCTGCTGCTGTTTCAGGAGAGTAAGTACACCGAGCCTGGGGAGTACACACAGGAGGCGAGTCAGTGCCATTAGCTTAACAGCTCAGCTAAAGGGCTGTGATTCTCCCCCTCCCTGAAGACAGAGAGAGATGGCTCAGATAATGCTACTTCACAGGGCGACAGACAGCAGTGAGAGCAAGGTGCATGATGGGAGCTTGGCTGACATATGAACACCAAGAAAAGGTGTGTGCGGGGAGGGGGTGGGCGAACTGAGAAATGTGTGTGTTTGGCTTTGTGAGCCAATACTGGCAAATGAAATTCAAACAGACGTGTCTCCACATACTATGGCAGCGCACACAGAAATTCCCTGACGTGCCCACAGGCCGGCACGCATATCAAGCGGCACATACAGACCGGACAGATAAACACACGTGCAGTCACTCTTCAGCACACACCGTCACACACCAGAGCAGACACACACGCACAATCGTGGTGTGTAGAGCTGATGTTGTACACCAGTGTAAAAGACACTCACAATGATAGCCTGTAGTGCTACCATTGCTCTCTGCTCTCAGCTTTTCCTCTCCCTCCATCCCTTTGTCTGGCTCCTTGTCTCCATTAACCTCCTCTCCTACTCTCTCCTATTCTTTCTCTCCTTCTTCTGTCTCTTTCTCCCTCTCCCAATCCCCCTCCATTGCCTTTATCCCTATATTTATCAAGACTTACATCCTCTACATTCCACAGTACAGCTCTACAGAGCACGTTCTTACAGTAAAGGGGTACCTAACCAACCCCATTCCCAATGTAGGTAATATTGTTCGCCACTTTTCACTTGAACACTCACCACACATTACCAAGTCCTGGAGGCAAAAGCCACACAGGCGATGAGTGTATGATCAGGTGGCCAGACTGAGGCTAAGAGCAAAAGATTGTCAATGCAGACCGTTTAAATTGTTTGGATGCTTGGACCAGTGTAATGTCTTGTCCAAAAGAAGGCTCCGCCCACAACACAACATTCTGGGATTCCATGGGCCAAACCAACACCATATCCATTGGTGATTTGTTTTTCCTTTGAAAGATTGTACGGCGTGTGGACACCCAATCCTGCACTTCCGTAAATAGATTTCTCCATGTGCTGTGGCACTCCCCACAGCCACATTGTCACAGATCGAAAAATAAAAAAAAAAAACAAAGCAAGACCTCGTAGCACAACCCGCAAAACACCCTCACATGCTCTCACTCCCTCTCCCTCCCTCTCACTCTCCCCCTCAAACACTGTGCGGGGATGCTTAAGGATTGCAGTTGCCGTGGTAACTGGCAATGGGAGATGGGCGTGAGGGAGATGGAGTGAGGCCGGGGGGTGGGGGGGCGTGGCGGGGCATGGATAGAACGTCTAAAGAAACACAACCCCCCCACCCCCACCATCCACCGATTGACACCTCGCCTAAGGGATTACAAAATTGCACCCATGAATTATTGATACAACCGTTATGTGCTGAGCACAAACAGTGACATTAATAGGAGTACTACTGGTGGAAGCACAATGGTGATTTATTTTGACTGGCATTTATGTGGTTTTAATAGATATTTAACAGTGAGCTGTAAATTGTGGGCATGTTTCATTTCACATTGGTGGAATGGGGGACATCTACCTACAAATTAAACGAAGCTGTTCATTTCTCCAGATGTTTGCTGACTGTCGATTACCGTTATCTGATGGAGAATATAAAACGAGAAATAAACTGTGCTTGTTCCCCCAATAAAACACATAATCACAATAAATGTTCCATTGGCTGCATTTTTTATTGGAAAACACAGTTTGTGTAATAAAATGCAAACAGTTTTTTGTGGTCGTGGTTGTTGTTGTCAGTGGTAGTGAATTTTTGTTAATTTGTTACAAACAAACAGCTTGTTTGTGCACTGAGCCAGCCCAACTGAGATTCTCAGTTGGCGTGTGGCATTTTGTGCAATTCTCAAAAGCGAATTATTTAACGCTAGACATGTTCTCTCCACATGGACTGTGAGAAACCCTATGAAAAAGATAAAAAAACAACAACTAATCTCTTTATTTGGACTTCATTCTGTTACACTGCCAGACGGAGTGAGAGAGACAGAGAGAGATGGAGAGAGCGACAGAGATATAGAGAGAGGTCAGGAAGGGAGAGGGTTCGAGCTGAGGGATAAGAGAGAGATGGAAAGAGACCGAGAGAGAGAGGGAAAGAAGAGATTGGGGGGTTGTGGGCACAGATAATGCCATCGAATAGCTTTAGATTTAAAAAAAAATACTAATGCAAGAATGGCTCCATTGGCCCTGGTGCAGATTAAGGTTGTGGGTTGCGTGTGGAAGCCATTATATAATTTATTCTTTCTGATGAGATTTTCTTTTTTTTGCATTGGCTTTTTTTAATTTAAGGAAAATCACTCCACTGCATGTTTGGTGTGTTTTTATATCCCTAGTACAAATTCTTCTGTAAGAGTAATTTGATGTTTTTCAGGTTCACCTATGGGTTTGCGCGTAGCTTTAGCCAGAGCTTTTCCTAGTGCTTTGTCACGTGAGTGCAATTAACAGAAACATATCCACCACGGCAGGAGTGCATTAGCTGTGTTTCGCCTCTGCCAAGCTGCCACTGTCGGTGGGTAGAATTTAGCCAGCCTATACGTTCTGCGAAAAGCATTTTTTTGGACTGTTAAGTATGGGGATTTGAGGTTTATGGGAATTGGCACTGACCTTGGCTCAGATTAAATGCAACCTTTGACCCAGCAGCTGCATGCTGATAAAGCCATTCCGATTGGTGCGTTCCATCTGAGATAGATTCAGATCCAATCTAATTTAATTTAGCATAGCACCTCCTGCAATGGAATTGTTTCAAAATGGCTTATGCAGTGCATCATGGGAAAAAAAAAACGATTGCAGAATAATAACCAACAGCAATGCCAATCTGAACACTACTGTGTCCATACCATTGCCTTTCAATGAGACACCACAAATATTTACATCTATTTTTAGCATGCACAAAAAGCAATGGAGCAAAGAGGTGATTTAATATCATTTTCATGAAACCCTTGAACCACCCTATAATCTACAATAAATTACTGCATCGGTATATTTCCCAGAGCCTTTCAATGATGTTCAGTCACTTGTAGTCTCCATAAGGTTGATGGGGTTGATTATGCTTTGTCTAAAAGTCCTGGACTTGTAAATGTCACAGTCAATTGTGTCTAAAACAGAAATAGGTGTGAAATCTAAGGTACTACTGCAATTCAGGTTATCAGGGGTTGTAAGTTTAGGTTTCGAACAGTGGAACACTGGGGTTTTCATGTGCACAGGGATGAAAGTGGAGTGCATGTATGTGTGTGTGGGTGAGTGTGTGAATGCGAACACACATGCACATGTGGGTGTGTGTATTCTCTTGTGGTGACTTATAAATTAATATGTGTTCCTGTGTGTGCGGGTGTGTGTGTCTGTGCATGTGTTATCATGTGTATCTGTGTAGTCCTGCCTTCACTTCAAAGACTTGCAGGGGCCGGTGGGAAAGCCGTGCCTCCTCCTGTTCTTTAAAAATGAATGAAGCCAGCAGGCAGGTTGGGTTGACTTCAGGACGGGATGGGGGGGTACAATGGTTTCCCTCTCCCTCTCTGTCCCAGAGCGTCCAGCACCCTCCCAGACAGCCGACACACTTTCCAGACATCACGCCACAACTTTCTGGAGTCAGCTCATGGAGATGCTCCCAAGGAAAACAGACACTCTCCCACACACCCATGTACACACACACACACTCACACACCCTCACATACACGCACATAAAAATGCATGGGTGCATGCATCGGTAATGCAACCTTGAGTCACCTACTCCCTTCTCATTGTACTTGTAGCCTGAATAATGTAAAAGCACTGATTCTGCTCACCAGCCCCTCCGCCGATAACTGTAAATAGAATAAATTTGCACCAGAGAGCTATCTATAGAGCGCGGCTTCTCAGCACATCTCTGTCAGCACCCCGCTGCCGTAGTACGCATCATCACACAGAGAGGCACGCATTTTACACACACACACACACACACGCATGCACACAAGTGGTTGCAAACATGCTCATGCATGCATATTGCATGCAAGGGTGGAACTCCCAGGGTACACGCTCACTCTCGGAGAAAGAAAAGGGGGACATGAAAAACTGGATGACAGACAAAATAACCTCAGCATCGATTGAGAGCAAGGTTCACCAAGTTAAATGGGTTGGTGGCTGTGAAGATGCTTAAATTAGAAGGGGAAGAAAAACTGCCCTTCGGAAGTGGCAAGATTATGGTACAATTGTAAAATTCTGATTTATTTTCTGTTAAAAAATGCTCTGCTTTGAAGGAATAAAAATCACGCATGAATTGTTAACATACTTGGAATATCCATATATTTTTCATGGTGCAGACAAGTATAAAGTATGCAGACAAGGTGTGTTTGACCTTTTTTATTTCCTCAAACTGTTGTTGTGCTCTGCCAGTGCTTCACAGATGTACAAAAACTAAGCTGGAACATTTTTCCCTCCTCTCCTTACTCTTCTTTCCCTCTCCCATGTTTCTTATCTTTTCTTCTAATTTCCATGATCCATCTGTTTTTTTCCTACCATCCTTCTGATATCTGACATCATTGCATCCTCTCTTCGTCCCTCTCTGTGCTCCGCCCCACACCCCGCCCACGCCAGGATCCTGCTGACGGTGGTGGTGATCTTCCGCATCCTGATCGTGGCCATCGTGGGTGAGACAGTGTACGAGGACGAGCAGACCATGTTCATCTGCAACACCATGCAGCCGGGCTGCAACCAGGCCTGCTACGACAAGGCCTTCCCCATCTCGCACATCCGCTACTGGGTCTTCCAGATCATCCTGGTGTGCACGCCCAGCCTGTGCTTCATCACCTACTCGGTGCACCAGTCGGCCAAGCAGCGCGACCGCCGCTACTCCTTCCTCTACCCGCTTCTGGAGAAGGACTACGGGCGCGGCGAGGGCACCCGCAAGATCCGCAACATCAACGGCATCCTGGTGCACAACCCCGAGAGCGGCGGCAAGGAGGAGCCCGACTGCCTGGAGGTGAAGGAGATCCCCAACGCCCCTCGCGGGCTCACGCACGCCAAGAGCGCTAAGGTGCGGCGGCAGGAGGGCATCTCCCGCTTCTACATCATCCAGGTGGTGTTCCGCAACGCCCTGGAGATCGGCTTCCTGGCCGGCCAGTACTTCCTGTACGGCTTCAATGTGCCGGGCATCTTCGAGTGCGACCGCTACCCCTGCGTCAAGGAGGTGGAGTGCTACGTGTCGCGGCCCACCGAGAAGACGGTCTTCCTGGTCTTCATGTTCGCCGTGAGCGGCATCTGCGTGGTGCTCAACCTGGCCGAGCTCAACCACCTTGGGTGGCGCAAGATCAAGACGGCCATCCGCGGCGTGCAGGCCCGCCGGAAGTCCATCTGCGAGGTGCGCAAGAAGGACCTGTCGCACCTGTCGCAGGCGCCCAACCTGGGCAGGACCCAGTCCAGCGAATCCGCCTATGTTTGACACGGGTTTCGCCCAATCATAGGAAGGGAGGGACTAAGTTTTGCCCTATCATAGGAAGGGAGGAGGGACTCAGAGTTTTGAGGAAGTCCCTGTCTCTGGGCAGGACTAAATGCAGGGGCAGGGGCTTTTGCCTTTTTGCCTCCATTTTGTTTCCAGGTTCTTGCCCTTCAGGGTTATCCACTTGATGGGCTTAGAGGAACCTTGTGGAAATTGTTTTTAAAAAGCAGAATTTTTTTACAGTTACGCAGCTAAGGGCTTTACAGAAGACCCTTTGTGGGAGGCAGTTTTGGGGTTTCAGGGAGAGCTGCAGTAAGGTTTTGTTTTTAGCTCTGGGGTCATCTTTAACCCTGGGCAATGGCCAGAAGAAACACTTCTTTAAATGCCACAGGCACCAGCTGGTGAGTGTCTCTCTCTCAGTGTGCTAGGAGAACTGAGAGTGAAGTTCTCCTGCCCTGGGCTTTGAAAGAAAATGCAAAAAAATGGTTTTCATTTTCTAATCAAAACTATGTCAGAAAGACCAGGTGGTTAGGCACTTTTATTTCAGAGGAACACCACAGTAGAGTCACAGTCCCAGATCGCTTCAAAAGTGTCTGTGCCACATCTAAACCCATCATTTTATCTCCTGGCTTACATCACAGTCGTTTGCACTGCCACTAAAATGATAATGGATCGCATTCAAATAGGCAGAAGTGGAAATTTAAACCGTCTTTTTGGCTCACCGTCTTTTTTTTTCTGTTGTCTCCCTCCGTTACCTGCACTTTAAAGCAGGATTGAACAGAGGAAATGTCTTTTCTTCTCTCTCCCTCTCATCCTCTGCCTCAGCTTGGAATAACAAAGAATCCCAGAGAAAAGGTGCAAAAAACAAAGCAAACTATACCTCAGTACAGACTGTGCTCCAGAACAACCAGCATCAGCCCCCCCCAACACACACACACACACACACATAAACCTCCCCTGCCAATGTTTCCCCTGCTTTCCTCTCTCCCTCTCTCTCCCTAGTGGCAGAGTGAGTGTGCCTGATCTGAGTGAAAGAGTGTATGTGAACTCCCATCAGCCCTTTCTGACAAACACAGTGGGGAGAGAAACAGAACATTTCAAATTTCATTTTTTCTTTATTACCATATCACCCAAATGGTTTTCTTTTGTGAAAAGAGTTGGTGCCATCCATTTAAATTACTGTATATCATTTATTACTTCATTTAAAGAATATATAAAGTTAGAATTATTTATCAGGGGGTTGGGGGGGGGGGGGTTCCGGGGGTTGGGATGGGGAGAGGGTGGGACTGTGGAATCACAAGGGAGGGATTTGGGGTTTCAGAGTGTGTAAATTAACTGTGTTTTATTTGTTTGTAAAAGCTTTCGTTCCCTGATGGAAATGAATTTATATGGCAAAAATGATGTGATTTTGTAAGGAATTTGAACCAGGCATGTTTACGAAGCACTATTAAGAGTGGACAGATTGTTTCATAAAGTGTAATTTCTTAAAAAAAGGAGATAAAGCAACTATGATTTATTTATTTATTTATTTATTTGCATCCTCCTCCTGTGATGTGTATTAATCAGCATGTATTAAAAAAAAAATAATAATTATATATGGAAATGAGTGTAGTACCCTGCCATGATGACATGGGGACAGTGACCAGCAGAGGGATCACATATTGGGAGAGGCTCCGTAGTGCCAGCAATAAAAACACACAAAGTGAAGCCAGAAAAAACAGACAAATAAATAAATAAATAAACCAAGAAACAAGGAAAAAAAGCTTCAGCATTTCTGCAATAAGTAATTGCACTGTAACGAGACAGAGAGGGACCCTAAAGCACAATTGCCTTTTACCAGGAGATGAGACCAGAAAGGGGATCTGTACCATGACAGGGCTCCACACATGAGTGTGTGTGTGTGTGTGGGGGGGGGTTTGGATACCTTGCCATCGCCTCAGTCCTGCAGACAGCGAGCGCTGTGCGCTGCTTCTGACATGTCATGAACTCGCTCTCCCTCCAGATCTCTGACATGGGCGGCATCATTAACGCACAGCTTTGTGGTGCAGAGGTGAAGGGTACAACTGGGAGAGCAACTTGTGAACCCTGAGAGTGCGCGCGTGTGTGTATGTGCGCGGGCGGGTTTCCTGCCGTGCCCTTGCAGCCAAAGCCACTACTCGCAAAAACCGCTTCTTTTTAGTGGGTGGTGATGAGGCTGTGTGTACACTGCCCTTCAGGAGAAGCGGCAGGGCTCGACTAACGTCCCTCTCTTCAGAGACGACTATGAGCCCCACTGAAGCGAAAGTGCTTGCGCTTGCATATTCCTGTGCATCTTCCTTCCCATCTGCATGTGAGCGCATGGAGCAAGCTCCTGCCGTGACGAGCACGATGATGCGGGGCATCAGTCAGCGCGCTGCACGCACGCACAGACACACACACACACACACCGCTCACAATGCGTGCCGATCCTCTGAGCACTGCAGAGAGAGACAGGGGGGAGCAAACAGAGACCCATGCCTGGTTTATTTTGTTTTGACATATGTACTGCCTCACAGAGCCACAGGTCCAAAGCTGCTGGAGTTGGCGGTGACATCAGGCTGACATCAAGCAGGCCGCAAAAGGATTTTTTATTTGGGGGAAGGTGGGCGGGGAGCTCAGCCAGGCTGATAGCTGATGGAGAACAGAAACATGTCCCCCTCCGCTCCCTCCACCACCCCCCCCCCCATTTCCAGTTCACACCCCAAACCTCCACCAAATGGAAATGACAAAAACGGACAGAACGATCACAACAGCCAAACAAACTGCCTCCAGACGCAGTTTGTGCGGCATTAAACCGCTCATGCGCCACACATTTGTTTGATTGGAGGGGGAAAAAATGACATCCATAAACCAAATGAAGAAATAAATAAAACCGAGTCCTGACACCGCCCAGCACTGAAGCCTCCTAAACGAAATCTACTGCTTATTCACCCAGCGGACGCACAGGCAGTCCATTAACAACAAAGAAGGCATTTTACCCAAAACGGACACAAACTGAATGAACTATTGACCCCAGAGCTAATCATCGATCACATGCTCTCTCCTCGGCTTCTATTGATTTTCATTTCCTTTTCCAGCTTTTTTTAAACACAGAAGCATCTCACAACAGGGCAGACATACTGACACAAGACAGGGAAGCCTGAAAAGGAGAAGACAGGAAAATGAATTAGGAGAGGAAAACAGAATAAAGCAGTGAGAGATTGAGTGGACCAGGGCTTGGCTGAGGAAAATTGAATCACAACAGCACAACAGTCACTTGACCTTGTCACCCTCATATATAACACCTTAATTGAAGTCTAAAACTGAACACCATTTCTTTCATATGTGTGAAGAGCAACAGGACTTATGGACATAAGGATTGTTTTTACTTCCATCTCTCTGATGGCAGCTTATTGCTCCCTCTTGCAGGGAATTACAAAATGGGGGGTGTGAACAGCGATTAGCTTGCGGGTCAAGGTTTTGATTTGCTCTGGGATTCTATCCAGTTTTCAGCTGTGGGGATAAGGCTCTCTCATCATCTGCAGGCCAAGCAGCAGAAAGGCATATTGGGACCACACCTACTCCAGGCAGGGCCCTCTTCACCGCTCTCTCACCAAGACTTTCATTTTCCCTGGGGGGGGCTCCAGCTATCAATATGTTCCCCTGAGCCATCGGTGTTTCAGGTATTGATTATCCAGCCTTTCAAGAGTGGTGTTAGTAAGTCGGGAACTGATGCTCTAATTGGTTTGCTTCCAGAAAGAGCTGAGCCGATGGCTGAGTAGGAGATGGGGAATGTCTACACCCCCCTAGTTTCCCAAACTTGGCATGATTTATCCTGCTCCCTCTCTCTCTCTCTCTTCATCGAACTGGTCTCGTCGATGGTAGGGGTACTGACTTACAGAAGAGAGCTTGCACGGTTGCGGACGCCTCCTGTTCTCTAACCCCTGTCAAACAGTGTCTTTTTCCTTCTGTATTTTATGATGATAGGTCTAATGTGAAAAAAATTATGCAATGTCGTATTTCATTTCTCTTGGTTTATGGTTTCCGTTTTTTTTTTTTCTGTGTTGTTACTTTTCCGTTGGGTGTCATTGTACAGTGCTGTGACGGACTGACGTGGGGGAAAGCGGTGCATTAAGAGACACATTGCAAGGCAAGTTGGGATAGCGAGTGAAACCGAAAGCTGGTGTAGGAGCTACGCGCTTCCTCCCAGGCCTATGTGTATTATGCAACTTTAAAATGAGGGTTATTTAAGGGTTACTTACGATTTGAAAAAAAAGCGAAAAAAAAAAAGAAAAAAAACAGCAATTGCATGGGATGTGGTCAGGGAAAAGCATGATTATTGTTGTTAGTTTGTAAATCAAAAACCCAGAGAGGGTGGTTTTGTTTCGGGAGTCTCCGTCCCACCCGTTGGAAAAAGGAAGGAGCAGCGGGGTCTGGATGGCATTACCCACAGTCACGGAGCTTTAGTGGAACACACTCCACTGAGAGCCAGGCTTCCCCCTCCAATCCTCGATTGCCTAACTGTTTAAATAAGCCTGATCCCTTCAGCTTCATGGTCAATTAATTAAATAATCAAATGCGAATTACATAGCCGGAGAGCAGGTTAGCCTCTCAGCCTCGCGTTTGGAATGCAGAGCGCGGCACTGCGCTGTCTCCTCTTGCTCTGTTTGCAGAGTATCTGTCAGCGGAGAGATGGGGGATATGGGAAAAATGCAGATGAGCATATCTGCGTGCGCTGTGATCGCATCGCTAACCGTCTCGGGAATCCTGCATTCTGAAATTGGCCTTTGATCTTACTCTCACACGAATGCTAAAGCCATACCCTCACACCCCTACAGATTGCTCAGAGATCGGTATTTTATGACATCCTTCTGATGTCCATTGATTTTTTTTTACACCGTTCACACCAAAATATGGCATATTAAAGCAGTCTTCATGCAGACTGAATTAAAAGCAAAAACCAGGAATACATTTAGTATTGACCATAATTGATTATATGTATGCACCTTTTCCAAATTCCTGTCATTTTTTACAAGGGGGTGTTTGTATTATTGCTGTAATAACTCTCTACAAACGAGTGCCTGGAACCTGTCCTAAAGCAGCCACGGCCACAGACACAGTCATTCACAGAGATGCACAGACACATGCATACATGCTGGCACTGATGTGGACGGTCTCCCTAAACGTAGGATCTGTTGGGTAATGCGAGTAATACTGCATTGTGCAGTGCGTGCAGTAAACCGCCACCCAGCATTGCAGCAGCGCTCAATCTTAATCCCCTCACCCTGACACAGCTAGTCGTTACAGCGCTGGACAGGGGCTGACCCCCACTGCCATTTTTCTCATATCCTCACACAGCCTCCTGGCCCACTCCAGACTCCTGACTGCTCTGCCTCTAAAAGCCATTGGCCTCTCTGCAACCCATCTCCAACGATCCCCTCATGGGTCCCTGCATGCTGTTGCCGTGATTAATGTGTCGCCGGATGTGAAGAAGATGGGGGTTTGTGTTGTGGTTTTGAAGGGTCATGGCACGCCGTGGCTCTGGGTGCTCTCCGCGGTAGTAGGGAGGAACCGCCAGACTGCCAACAGACTCAGGGACCTTGGCGCTCGCTCAAGATTAGCGGGAAGGGAATCTGCCCTGAGAAAGCTCTCGCGCACGTTCTCCACAGCCCTCCGCTTAAACCCCCACCAGCTCTGTGTGTAATCAATAAATCCCTACAATTCACCTCTTACTTCTGCACTCTTACCAGGGCTGGACATATGCGGCCCAGCAGTTAGAACCAAAGGGAGGATAATCTAACGAGAGCTTAGGGGAACGGTTCCAGGGGCCCACGCTGTGATGTCACGTAATGCCATTTCAACGGGGGTTTTAAGCGGGCGGATTGGTAGGACTCAGTCAAACCAGCGACCCACCCCAACCCCCCACACCCCACCTCAGATCACGTTTTCACAGGATACAAAACAAAGCAACAGATGAAAAGCCATGAACCGGAGCAGGGGAAGGGAAAAGGGTGAAAACGTCAATGGCGCCACGTCGACCTTCGCGAGCTACCTGCTCCTTAGAGCAGCAAACAGCATGCCATCTGCGGACTTGAGAAAGCGCGGTCTGGTGGTGTGATTGGAGGAGCAGGACGGAGGGGCCCCCGGGGTGTGGGGGGGGCAGGGAGGTGTGGAGATGGTGAGGGCGGGGCCGGTGGGAGCAGCGGGTGGAATAATGAGGATGCACACCCATGCGGGCACACATCTGGCAGCGCCCCGAGCGATACAGCTGCCCCCCCCCCCCCCCCCCCGCCGCACTCCACTGCGTATGACGACCCACCAATTGTCATGGCAACAAACCCAGCCTGCCCTCCCACCCGCTCCGGACCAGAGCTCTCCTGCATGGGATTTGTGAGACTTTTTTTGTAAATTGCAGCATGATCTCCTCTAACAAATGAACGTGCTGCTGTGGGTTTTGCCATGTTTTGTTTTACTGAAGGTCACAATTTACCACAGATAAAGTCCGCAAAGCTGAAAAAATGTCTGGTAATGCTTCCCTATACTTCCCAGGGTAAATCTTTCCGACTATTCTCAAATTCAGTAGCCCATACATAAGATCCCCATATAAATTACACAATGTACCCGTGGACTGACACTGAGCGTAACAAAAACATTATGTAACTATTATTATGGCTTTGTAATATTTCACAGAACTGTATCTACAATGTACATTATTAGCATTTAGCAGATGCTCTTATCCAGAGCGACTTACATAGGTTACAGTTTTTTACAATGTTATCCATTTATACAGCTGAATATTTAATGAGGCAAGTGGGGGTTAAGTACCTTGCCCAATGGTACAGCAGCAATGCCCCAGTGGGGAATAAAACTGGCAACCTTTTGGTTATGAGTCCTGCTCTTTAACCACTATGCTACACTGCTGCCCAGAAAAAGTAACTCATTCCCATACCGGGAGTCGAACCCGGGCCGCCTGGGTGAAAACCAGGAATCCTAACCGCTAGACCATATGGGAACTTAGTTTATTTATGTTTATGTTGCTACTATGTTGAAATACTTTATTTCCAATCCACTCTGCCTTTTATGGTATCCAGTCATTTTATCAGTGGAACTTATGTATGGGCTGAGACTGTGAGAGTAAGGTCCAGATTCTAAGGGGCCAGGGAGATATCAATACATTAAAATTAAGAACAAAGGTTCAATTTTTTGTGTCAGTTTTAGCAAGGAACCCTCTAAACCTAAGCTGGGGAACATCCCTGTACCAATCAGCTTTCTGAAGCATATGTAGAGTGCACTGTGCTTGGGAGTCATTTAAGAGGACAGGCATATGCCTCTTAAACAGCCCTTACCCCGAGACTAGAACACAATGGAAACAGCGCTGGGCTTTGATGCTGATGTCCCCTGGCACAGAATCCCTCATTAAGACAGCCTGAGTGATGTGTTTGGATGGTTTGAGTTTGACGCAGCCCCCCGACCTGCCCCCGAGCCCGCGCTCCCCGTCAGCGCCGAGGCCTCTGCGGTCAAAGTCAAAGAGCCAGGTGCGCCCGGAAGGCTCGGCTTAGGGACTCTTGTCACGTTCCCCCGCTCCATCTGTGACCCGGCTCAACGTCCCTGCTTAATTTCAGCGGCCCGTTATTTACTCGCTGAAGGACTGGTTTCTCACAGCTCTGACAGTAGTATAAATACAAGATTAGAATTCAGCGCACCTCAGCTCAGCTCAGCTCAGAAACACGTCCCGTAGTTGAGCCAACGTCCCTGCGCCAGAGATGATGTCATTGCTATGCTGGTTTGGACCTTCTGTGCTTTGACCGATACCATAGTGATTCCCATACCTTTGAGCATGAAATTTTCCACGCCAAAAGTATCATTTCAGGATTGAAATATTTAACAAACAAATTATGCATATGGAAAATTTGTTATTTTCATGAAATCATCAGTATTATTTCCCAAATATTGCTATATATTTGCAATGCAATGCAGTTTTCTTTGGGTTGTAGGGTAAATGCATCTCCTTTGTGGGTACGCTCCACAGCACTATGCGCGGCTTCTTAAGTAGCAGCCTGGGAAACAGTTGTGTAATTGAAATTATTAGTTGAGCATAAGGTCAATTCAATTTACTCACGACCATAATTGCTTCCTAATTGAGAGGCCACCAATAAAACCAAGCCTGAGGCTCGGTGCGCACCCATCCCTTTAACGACGAGAGGCCGTTAATGCGGTGCGCGAAACGTGCGCCTCGCACGTAGTTAAGATGTAAATCAGAGGTAAACGCGAGTGCGACGCTCCGCGGCATCAAAGCGCCCGGGAACGGAGCCGCGATCCGCCGTCGCGGCGACAGCGGGAATCGCGATTTTTTTTCACCTAGACTTACACCGGGGATGCACTCTGGGGGCTGAACAATCTCAGGTCATTCCTGAAAATCATTATTATTAATGACACAAGAACAACACATCCCTGCGAAGCTAGCGGACGAAGACGCTGTTCAGACTCAGCGCTCCTGTGGTTTTTTTGTCTGTGGAGAGAGGTTTCGAAAGCACCTGCTCAGGGTTTTAAAGAAAAAAAAACCTATTTGTTTGGCTGTTCCTGTAAGCTCGTTGATGCGCACAGTGCTATACCACGCATTGCAGCGGGCGTTATAAAATGCTGAGAGTGTCACCATGCCATGAAATTTCACAGACTGATGCAACCCCCTTTTGTACGGTTTGTATTTTTATTTATGTAATTTTTTTGTGGCTGTTACTGTTTCCTGGTGAGAGACAAGGAAAGATCCTGTCATTTGAGGCAGAAATCTTTGTCAACACCTTTCTTCCTCAGTCCTTTGTCTACCTGCTCCACGACAATTCAATGCTGACTGTACTCTCC